>NC_141689.1:189734960-190162460 GCF_964263255.1 Lissotriton vulgaris | reverse complement strand
AGACATAATGTTACTCGAAGAAGAGATGATCTGCGCAGAAACCCAGCAATACGTGGGGCAGCAGTGTTAGTCTGGCAAGCAGAGATTTTGTGGGGGAAGGCATGATTCAGGAAGTAACAGAAAGGGGCGAAGGAGCGTCTGTTGAAGGGGATTGCTTTTTTCCTTCAATGAGGATTCTGAGTCAGACCAAACCAGTGTGGGGAGTTCAGAGAAGACCTCCGGCTCAGAGTCCAGCACAGGTAAAGATACTACTCAAAAGAAGAAATTGTCAAAATCAAGCAGGCAGCTTTCCGGGCCAAAGACGCCTAGTTTGGGACTACTCCGCAACTTCACAGACATATCAGGAGGAAGATGGCAACACTACGGAAGTACCTCCTGGGGGTTCAGCACAACAGGTTCCTGTGGACCTTTTATTCAATACTCTTAAACAAATGCAAGCTGAGGCCAGGTCCGAAAGCCGGAGAGCAAGGCTAGCGTCAAAAAAAATTCAGAATACAATGAGGAAAATGAACAAACTATATGATGAAATAGCAGACAGGGTAACTGAAGTTGAGGAACGAACAGGCAAGCTAGAGGATGACGTCAGAAACTGGCAGACCTTCAAGACAGAACAGGAAAAACTCTCCGAAGATCTTCAGTGGAAACTGGAAGATTTTGAAAATCGCCAGAGACGTAATAACATCAGACTGCTGGGTGTGGCAGATGGGATTGAAGGGCAGGACATGAGGCGATTTGTGGTGAACTTGCTAAAGGGGGCTTTTCCTGAGTCTGAGTGGCAATGGGAGAAGGCGGTACAACGGGCACATAGGTTCCCATTCACATTGAAGCAGGGGGTGAGAAAGGATGGTCAGGGGACTTTACCCAGGGCTATCCTAGTGAATGTAGGGAACTTCTTGTTAAGGGAGGAAATTATTGCTAAAGCTAGACCCGATAGCAAGCGGTCGTTTGAGGGTACCACCTTTTTTGCCAGGCCTGATTTTTGCCACGTAATGGTGGAGAGAAGGTAGAGGCTCAGGCAGATGATCGCACCGTTACAGGCACGAGGCTCAGAAGCGTATCTCCTCTTTCCTGCTAAGCTAAAAGTGATAACGAAGGGGAAAACAAGAATGTTTAGCTCAGAGATTAAAGCTCAGCAGTTTCTTGAAGAACTCAAAAGTAAGAAAGGGGGTTAATATATCTTACATGTTTGAATTGAAATCAGATTGAAATCTGTGTTCATTATAAATTTCTGATGAAGATTGTTTAGATTAGGGATATATCAGCATGCAAGATAGGTAGGCGGAGGGGGGATGCGATTGACGCAATCCATAAGCGGCCACACATGATCACTGATGTATTTTAATGACCTCTAAGATTGCCTCGATCAACGTTTGTGGTCTCAATGAGGTGAATAAGAGATTGAGAGTGGCGGCACTATTAAGATTCTTACAGTTAGATCTGATATGTCTACAGGAGACCCATATAGAAGGAACAAGGTCATATTTATTGGAACAATTGGGGTTTACAGTTTTAGGAAATACTAAGCAGGGGACAAAAACTAGAGGAGTTGCAGTATTGGGGAGAAGCAGAGATGTCGTAGTAAGAAGAAAGAAGGAGGACCAATAGGGTAGATGGGTGATTTTGGAAATAGGCTTTAAAGGTGAAATTTTAACACTGGTTATAATATATGGCTCCACGGAGGATGATCCGGATGTTTTTCACTTTTTGGATGCAGAATTGGCTCAATGGCCGGAGCCTATTGTATGCTGTGCGCACCTTAATATTCATGATCCGGATAGCTCTTTTATGCAGTCAGGAGGAAAGTACCTGGGGAGGAAAAAGAAAGTGTACAGAGCGCTTGTATATATGGTGTTTCAAAACTCTCTGGTAGACCTCTGGGTCAAGCTACATCCATTTCTGGATGTTAGCACTTTTTTTTCAGCTCCACACAAAACTTTGGTTAGGCTGGACTACTTTTTAATTTCTAACTCTTTGATTCTTGGCTCACAGATAGAGAAGCAACCCCGGATAGTGTCAGACCATAGTCCTCTGGTATTGACGTTGAGACTGGGACAGGTACAAAGAAGAAGTACGCAGTGGAACTTTGAAAGAGCTTTATTAAAAGACCCGACATATAGGGAATATATGGATGAGTGGATTACATTTTTTTGGGAGATTAACAGAGGGACTGCACCCCCGGGGGTGGTTTGGGACGCCTTTAAGGCTAGGATACGCGCGAGACTTTGAGCTTCGTTCTAGGAAGGCAAAAGAAGGAGAGGGTAAAGATGGAGGAAGTCCGGCAGAATCTGATAAAAGAGGAAGAAGAATTGGCCTCAGCTATACTTCAGAATCGTTCTTTAGAACCACATCTTCCTAGAATCATAGTGCTTAAAGCGGAAGCTATAGAAAGTATTGCCAAGAAAGCAGCAGATAACTACCTGATCAAGAAAGAAAGCACGTAGGAATTAAGTGAAAGGGTGGGGTATATCCTGGCTATACATACTAGGCCGAGATTGGCTACAGCTGATATTAAAGAGATTATGGATACACAGGGTAATTTGGTTACGGAGGCTGATTTAGTTAGAGAAGTTTTTAGGAACTACTATACCGATTTGTATACCCCCGAAGAAGTTGGGAGAATTGAGGATACAGCAAGTTACCTTAGGGAAATCCTTCCCCCAATTATGTCTGAAGAAGAAAGAGAGGTTCTAGATGTCCCATTACAACTGTATGAACTCATTGTTGCTTTGAGTAGCCTACCCTCGGGGAAGGCAGCAGGGCCGGACCAGATCCCGGCAGAGTTTTATAAAGTATTTAAAAGAGCACTGTTGGTGGATATGTTTAATATCATTGTTCAGGCAAAAAAGGGGGGAATCGACTCTGGAGTCATGGGGCGGGGCGGATATCGTTGCAATTCTTAAAAAGGGGAAGCCTCCAACGGCTCCGGGTTCATATAGGCCGATTACCTTGATGAATGCTGATGTAAAAATCTATTCCAAAATGCTAGCAGTGGGCACCACTAATGTTATAAAAATGCTGATCCTGCCTAAGTTCCTCTCTCTTTTTAGAGCTATCCCACTATTTTTTTTAAATTAGATGGTTTAATTCATTAGAGATCATATTGAATAGATTTATTTGGCTTAGGGTAAGACCCGGAGGGCCTATAGATTTATGTCCTTACCTAGAGAGAGAGGGGTGGTTGGGGGGTGCCTGATTTTAGACTATTACTTTGCTGCTGCTATACAGTATATGCAGGGTCTGATAGGAGGGGGTGGTATTGAGCAAAAAGTGACAACTATGTCTACGGAAGTATATGCAGCAGTTTTAGGAGAAGAGGCAGAAAACTGCTTCTTAAACTGTACTGAGTATGGATATTATAAGAGGACCAGATTTAAAACGCTTAATGCAGCAATCAAGATTTGGAATGCCTTTCTGAAAAAACAGGATTGGGAAGATATAATAGGTACACTAGGCTGTATAAGAATAGATCCTTCCCAGCGGCAGTCTTTGCTGATTCAACAATGGCTAGATGGGTAGAAAAGGGGATAGCTCAGATTGGTGATCTGAGGGATTCAGAAGGGATAGTACAGTTTACGGACCTTACAGCTAAATATGGCATTGATAGAAGGGATTTTTTTAAATACCTGCAGGTTAGGAGTTTCCTGAGTAATAAGCAAGGAGGGCCTGCAGGATATGATAGCAATGAAATTATGGAGAAAATAAAGTTATGCGCGGACTGTACAATTAGATCTTTCTATGCATGTCTGGGAAAGGAGAAAATCGACGACATTGATAAATATAGCAATAAGTGGGTCGAGAAACTGGGTGGAGAACCAGAAGGGTTTCAGGAATCGCTAGAACTGGGTCGCACAATATTGTGTTCAGCTCCCCTACAATCCCAGCATTACAAAACTTTGTATTCACTATATTTTACCCCAGCTAGAATAGCAAAGGGGGGGGGGGGCACCACGGGCATCGCTTGTTCTCGATGCAACTCATTGGAGGCAGATATTGTACATATCTCTGCCACCTGCCCTCAACTTTGATCAAAAATATAGAAGGCTTCCTCGATAGGTCATTAGATGTACAAACAATTTTAACCCCTATCTGGTTACTGCTGAGGATAGGCCCAGATGGGGGAAACCTACAGAGAATTCATTTTTATGGCCACCGCAGTATATAGATTAACTATAGCCAGGGCATGGTTGGATAGAATCCACCGGTTATGCAAAATTGGCTGGCGAACCGATTAGCTGCCTATAATTTGGAGAAGCCTATATATGCTCGGAAAGGTGTGAGGGGTAAGATGCGAGGTTTAAGAATCTGGGAGCCCATAGCCAGATGGAAAGAGGCTCTGGGTTCGCACTAAGACTGTTCTTTTTTCTTTACCCTTTTTTTTTTAACATTAAGTTTGGTTATTTCTCCAATTTAAGAGGTATTATGAGGAAAATGTACTAATATATATATATATATATATACACACATATATATATATATATATATATATATATATATATATATATATGTCATGCAAAGGCTTCCCTTGGATCGAGGAGCACACTAAAACAGACCCAGTATTGGCTTGAAAATAGCAACCATTTATTCCAAAATCATTTCACAAGCCTTACGCGTTTCGAAGTAACCTTCTTGTTCACAGGCATTGATGTGGTCTTGCAAATTACAAAGGCGTTGTCCCAGCATGCTTTTAATCCTTTGAGAAGGTGAGTCATATTTTCCATGCATGCTGGGATGTGTAGTACATTTTTTGGAAAGCCTTTCTGCGCAGCCACACTTTCACATTTAAACATTATTTTCGTGGGTTGATGAACAAAAGGGATGCCAAAATATTTGCAGCCAGTCTGTTTTTCCTTCAGGGCTCAAAATAGTTTTGTGTCCTTGGCCTCATTAAACTTTCCGAGTGGTGCCTCCTCACGGCTGAAGAGCCGTAAATTAAATGTCATGCAAAGGCTTCCCTTGGTTCGAGGAGCACACTAAAACAGACCCAGTATTGGCTTGAAAATAGCAACCATTTATTCCAAAATCATTTCACAAGCCTTACGCGTTTCGAAGTAACCTTCTTGTTCACAGGCATTGATGTGGTCTTGCAAATTACAAAGGCGTTGTCCCAGCATGCTTTTAATCCTTTGAGAAGGTGAGTCATATTTTCCATGCATGCTGGGATGTGTAGTACATTTTTTTGAAAGCCTTTCTGCGCAGCCACACTTTCACATTTAAACATTATTTTCGTGGGTTGATGAACAAAAGGGATGCCAAAATATTTGCAGCCAGTCTGTTTTTCCTTCAGGGCTCAAAATAGTTTTGTGTCCTTGGCCTCATTAAACTTTCCGAGTGGTGCCTCCTCACTGAAAAAACCATTGGTTATAGACCATATATAGTTAGGGATTAGCATTTACAAAACCTTAATTTACTCGCACAAAACCATAGAAATTCGCATATATAGTTAGTTGCAATAACTATATATCGCGCACCCGCAATCCACTGCTGATTATGTCACATATTACATCATTCATGACATGGTCAGTGACATCACTGATGACATCACTGATGACATCTCAAATGACATCACTGATGACAACATCCAGTGACTGTATGTTTCTGTAAAGTTAAAATATGTCTTACATATTGAAGAATGAGTGTATGTATAAGTGTTTGGATGAAAGATTTAGTAGGTGCATGACTGACTGTATGAGAGAATGATTAAATGTGTCTCACTGAGTGCATGGGTTAGTGACTAAACTGTCTTAATTTGTGCATCATTATTTCTGTAGTTCTGTAAACTGCTGCATGTGTTGATCAGTAGCTATATGAGTAACTATATGGGTTGATTGGTTGCCCAAATATTTGTATGGGAGAGTGAGTGTGTGTGTGTGTGTGTGGGGGTGGCTGGGAGGTATGTGACTGTGCATAGATGTGTGAGCAGTTGATTCAGTAGATGTATGGGTTCAAAAGTGCATGTGGAAACAGCTGTATGGGCGGTTGACTGTCTGCATGAGTGTATTGGTGAGGGATTGGATTTCTCAGTGCTACATGTCAAAGTAAATACATATGTAAAACACAGTACATGTAAGAGTTGACATATATAAATAACTGTGCATAAGAGCCAGTGAATGTGTGAGTGGCTGTATGGATCATTGTGAACTTGTATCAGTGATTGTATAAGAGAGTAAATATGTGTTAGTATATGTTTGATTAAGTAAGGTGTGTATAACTGTTAGTTGAGGAAATGGAGGTGTGATTGATTCTTTGCATGACTGACTAGGTGTGTGAGTAACTCCATGAATGAGTGACAGTCTGTGAGTGTCTGTTTACACTGATTGTATCTAAGGTTATATTAGAGTCTGAAGAGGTTCATCGTATTATCACATGAATGATATCATCAGTGATGTGATCAGTAATGTCAAATGAGAGGTTATCAGTGATTTCATCAGTGATGTCATTTGAGATGTCATCAGTGATGTCATTTGAGATGTCATCAGTGATGTCATTTGAGATGTCATAAGTGATGTCATCAGTGATGTCACTGACCATGTCATGAATGATGTAATATGTGACATCATCAGCAGTGGATTGCGGGTGCGCGATATATAGTTATTGCAACTAACTATATATGCGAATTTCTATGGTTTTGTGCGAGTAAATTAAGGTTTTGTAAATGCTAATCCCTAACTATATATGGTCTATAACCAATGGTTTTTTCAGTGAATTTTCATGGTTTTGTAAATGCAAATTCCTAACTATATATGGTCTATAACCTATGGTTTTTTCAGTGAATTTCATTGGTTTTTTAAAAGCTAATATCTATAGCTGTAAAATATATTCTTTATTACGTGACGTATCACGTAGCCACGTGAGACGCCTCATGACGCGTCGCATAAACGTGACGTATCGTCTCTGCAGCGCAAACAAAACCCGTAACGTAAGCGCGCCAGAGCACGCTTACAGATATATATATATTTTTTTAACCTTAATTAGACAAAATCCACACGTGCACATATCTTGAGGCCTTGCAAAGGCACATCAAACAAACAGTCCCTACAATTTTGCCAAGTTTGGTGGAAATCTATTCCTTTAAATTTTATTTTACTGTTTCTCTTGGTTTTCCCCTTGTTACGCTTACCGGAACGCTACCCGGTACGCAAACCGGACGCTCCAAAAACACAAGATGTCGGACTCCCGTTATGCTGCCGGTTAGCTGCCCGGTTGGCGTACCGGGAAGCGCCTCTACAGCGAAAAATCGCAATTTTCTTTTTTTTTTCTTTTGCCCCGCGGGGCACTTTAATATCCCCCTCATCAATCCTAGGGGGTCAGGGGGGTCTACCTTGCCCCCTTTCCTTCATTTCCCCCTTCGTTTTTCACCACCTCTTGTCTCTCGATCCTACAGAGAGACAAGATGGCGGCCGCTCCGGACTGTTTACAATGTTGACAGCCAATCAGCTTCTCCTCAGACTCCCGTTACGCTGCCGGTTAGCTGCCCAGTTAGCTGCCCGGTTCGCGTACCGGGACGCGCCTCTACGGCGAAAAATGGCAATTTTTTTTTTTTGCCCCGCGGGCCACTTTAATATCCCCCTCATCAATCCTAGGGGGTCAGGAGGGGTCTACCTTGCCCCCTTTCCTTCATTTCCCCCTTCGTTTTTCACCACCTCTTGTCTCTCGATCCTACCGAGAGACAAGATGGCGGCCGCTCCAGACTGTTTACAATGTTGACAGCCAATCAGCTTCTCCTCAGACTCCCGTTACGCTGCCGGTTAACGTACCGATTTGCGCCTCTACGACAAAAAAAATCAAAAAATTTTTTTGGGCCCCGCGGGGCACTTTAATATTCCCCTCATCAAACCTAGGGGGTCAGAAGAGGTCTACCTTGCCCCCTTTCCTTCATTTCCCCCTTCGTTTTGGCCTCCTCTTGTCTCTCGATCCTACCGAGAGACAAGATGGCGGCCGCTCCGGACTTTTTAGAATGTTGACAGACACCGGAGAGCCAATCAGCTTCGCTTCGCAAAGCTCCGTTACGCGAAAAGTACACGAACTGGTGCGCTATCCGGTACGCTGTCACAGATATATCTGTTTTTTTTAAACGTTTATTTCCCAAAATCCACTGGAGCAGATATATTGAGACCCAGCAAAGGCACATCGGGCTAACAGTCCCTACAATTTTGCCAAGCTTCGTGCAAATACATTCAGCCGTTCCAGCTAAAAGTGAGGCCAAACGCCCTATGGAAAAATGAATGGGAAAAACGCGTTTTGGGACCCCCCTTTTTTCTCAGCCCCCCCTTGACGGAACCCCCCCAAATTTTCAGGGGCTGCTCAGAAACACAATGTGCCATTTTCCTGAAAATTTCAGCCGATTCCGTCCACAAACGCCAAAGTTATTAGACATAGAATTTTCAAAAGTTCCATAGAGAAAAAATCCTAACTATATATACCTACTGGCTATCGCCAGTAGGTAATATATATATATATATATATAGATAGATACTGGTTTTAGCTCTTGAAATGACATGAAATGTTTAATTTACAATGTGTGCAAATTGAAAAAAAAAATATATATAAAAAAAACAAAAGGTTTGAAGTGATGCATACATTAAGGGCTGGTAAACTGATTAGTTACACCAGTCTACAAAAAAAAGATGGGAAGAATCGATTAGGAGTGAGACTTGATAAACATCAGCAGATTTTGACTTTTATAGCAGGTAGGAACATTATCAGATAGGAAGAGATGCACTTACCTTAAAATTATAGATCCTAGATATTACTTGCTCAGTAGAGAAAACTCTAGATAATATGCTGTTTGTAGGTTGCTGGCTTAGTATATGGTGCACACTTATTTAAGTGAAGCACCCTGAACTAACCAGACAACCCATATGGTGATCTTAGTGGTCTTAGACAACCATAGAAAGCTCTTTAAATGGTAGATCTGGAGAGCAGCCTTCAGGCTTAGTCCAGGAGTGTTAAATAGCTTGTTTTACCAGAGCTAATCATGTAGTGTAGGTTAAACGAAAAAGAACCACACAGTGTAGTTATAAAAATAGCTATATTTATTATACGCGTTATAACTGACATCATTGGCCTGAGTCTCTCCTCCATTTTTTCTGTTTGCCTCCTCTGTTTACGATGTTTTTTGCTGGTATATTGCTTTGGGCACTGAGCCACTGCTGATCAGTGCCACAGTGCAAGTGCTCCCTATGTTAAATTAATATGGATTGGATTCCATGTTTGGCTTATTTGGTTTACTGTCAGTCCCTAGTATAGTGCACCAGGAGTGTCAGGGCTTGGAAATACAAATGCTGCTAGTGGGCTTGCAGCACGTATTGTGCCACCCACAGAAGCAGCCTGGTAAAATGTGTCTAAAGGTCTGCCATTGCTAGACCTACGTGCAGTCTGGTACTGTCACGCGGGCTGCGCAAGTACACCTACTTGCCAGTCCCCAAACCTTCCCTTAACTTCATGTTAGTCACCCCTATGGTAGGCCCAAGGGCAGGGTGCATTGTAAGCATAAGGTAGGACAAGCCCTGATGTGTGTGGCATGTCCTAATAGTGAATTACAGCCATATTCGTTTTTCACTATTGTAAGGTTACCTGCTCTCCATAAGTCAGAATGGGCTGCCAGGGTTAAGTGCTATAATCCTAGCTGGCTCGGGGAGCATGGTACAATGTAGAGTTTGGTATCCCTGAACTCAGGGTTTAATAACGCATCCGTTTGGGTGGATGGTTTTTGGACTCTGGGTTTGAAAATAGCACTTTTAGAAAAGTGGCTATTTTCTTGTCTATTACCGGTCTCTGCTAGTTTGGTGTGTGTGTGACAGGAGCTGGGTGGCTCCGAAGGTCTGAATGAGTCAGTGTGGGGTGAGTGAGGCATTTGCATTGAGAGTAGGGGAAGAGTAGCTCCTGATAGCCTACCCTGCCTGACACAATGCTGGCTCCACCTACTGCTGGGCGGCTGAGGACCCTGCCCTGCACAGTGAATAGGCCAGGTGCCTCGGCCTGGCTATACCCACAACAAACACAGGATGAGGGGAATTCCCCTGCATGGACAAAGGGATCAAAGCAGAAAAGGGGTATAAGAGAAGGACCCCTGAACCCAAGAATTTAGATCAATTCTGACAAGGAACCCTGAACCAAGGACAAGAAGCCTGCTGATCCCAGGATTTGCCTACGCTTTCTGCCAGAGTGCTGTTTGCTGGGGGAATTCTGCAGTCACTTCTTTATTTTTTCCAAGGAACCAGGAGAGAGGAACTGAGTGTGTACTCTCAAACTTTGCCAAGGAAATCTCTAAGGGCTGGAAGAGTGCCAGCCTCCTGTTGAAGTCACAGGGCTAAAGGACTTCACCATTTGCTGAAAGTGCTTGTTGCTGGAACCTGAAAGTCCAGCACCTCTGAAGAAATCCAGCAATCCCGACGGACGCCGCTGAATCCAGCTCGACATCGTGAGTGCAGCTCCCGTGTCCCGCATCTTCGACGCCGGCCGCCGGGCCCGATCGACGCTAGTAGCGAAGCCGCTACCGACGCCTCGACCCAGAGCTCTCTCGACGCCGTGAGCGCTGCTCACTCTTGCAACATCGACATCGAAGACGATGCCGTATCCTGCTTCGCCTCGTGAGCGCTGCTCCTGCCTGACATCTGTCGACGCCGCTGCAGATCGCCCTGATTCCGAGGCCCGATCGACGCCGAAGACTCGACGCCGGGACGCCGGGACACCTCAACGCCGTAGATCATCTTTTCTTCGTTTTCCAAGGTAACGTGTTGTGTTGTGGGGGTCTGTTTTGACTCCGGGCTCGACGTAGCGCTCCTCGCGGTCGACGCCGAACCTTTGGATTAACTTTGCCTCGACGTCGTGTGACTCCTGTGGGGGTTACATTGTTGCAAAGAACTGTGATTTAAAGAAGAAGAGTTGCTTTTGTTACTAAAGACTTTGTGCTAAGAAGAAACTACACTTGAACTATTATTTTTTCCTTCCAAGAGTATTTATTAAGATTGTGGTATATTTTTGTCGTTATTTGGTCTTGTGCTAAGTCTTATATAAACATCCTTATTTTGATAATACTACTGTGTTGTGTCCATTTGTAGTGTATTCACTTTATTACTGTATATGGTCATAAATGCTTAACGCACTGCCTCTGAGATAAGCCTGTCTGATTTGCCAAGCTACCAAGGGGGTGAGCAGGGGTTATCTAAGTGTGTGATCCCCTTGCCCTGACTAGAGGAGGTGAGTCCCTATTTGTCAGAAGTGTATACCTCTGCCAACTAGAGACAGCAAAGTCTAACAATACCCATTCATTAACACATTGGTATATCTCCTACCCGGACATATCAACATAATACACACAATATTTAAAGAGGAAACAGGTAAGTAAGCACAAATACACAATTGCCTCCAGGGGGAAGACCAAACCATATACTAAAAAAGTAGAATGTGTTCTGCGGCCGAAGTAGAGACCTGACCCAGAAGACTGAGAAGAGCCGGGTTTCCCAAGGAACCACCAGAGGTAAGTACAGAGGAACCCCACAGAGGCGGTGTGCAGAGTGGTAACACAGCACGTAGTCGATGCAAGTCAATGGGGAGGTTGCGGTTACAGTTTTCAAGAAGGAACCTTCCCAGAGGACCCTGAAGAAACCCTGTGGAAGATGGAAGGTTGGAGAGTCACCTCACCCGTGGATACCTCAGAACCAGGGTACAACACCAGGGAAGTTGGGTGCATAGATGCGATGTGACGTCGGAAACAGCCGTAGACCACAATGGAAGACTTCAGTGAAGATGCCACTGGCGAAGTAAGTGAAGGAGTCCGGTGGAATCTAAGGGTGGATTCATGAAGAGGAGTACCTGCAAGCAGAGGGGACCGAGTCTATGCCACTCGGGAGTGACCACGAGGCAAGAAATATCAATGACTACCTATGCGATGACGCAAGATGCAGGAGGGTTGACGGTGACCTTGTCGCTGTAGCTGTGAGGACCAGGCGACGCTGTGGAAGACCAGAAGCCGTTTACAAGCTGTCCCACATCTGAAGTCGAGAACCAGGGGGTTAGTGTCCGGTGGGAGCACCAACAAGTCTTGGCAGCAACAAAAGACGTGGAAAAAGAAGAAGGTGCAGTGTCGGGACCAGCAAGGTCCAAGGGACTCACCAAGTGCAGGAGAGTAAGAGCAAGCCCCGAGCAAGCAGGGGAGCACCATGGAGCCAAAGAAGACTCAAGTGGAACCACAGGCCGAAGGCACAGGAGAAGCAAGAGAACCTTGAGTAGATCACCACAAATGCAGGCCCATGGTGCAGAGGATGAGAACGATGACCTTGGTATGAAGAGAGGCTGGAGCCTGAAGATCTCTGGAGAAGAGAGTTAACAAGTCTTGGCAACGGAAAGTCGGCGCAGTGTACAGGGGCTATGTTCCAGCGGTTCCGACGAGGGACACTGGCCTCAAACTCGGTGAGAAGACAGTGCAGGCCACGAGGGAGTTGCAGAATCACCACCTGTGTTGGTGAACCTTTTGGAGTCTGTGGGAGATCAGGAGCAGCAGACCGGTCAGCTTCGTTGTGGTGCCTGCAGATGGAGGGAATGACTGTTTCACTCCAAGGGAGATTACTTTGGGTGTCTTTGATGGCCACAGGCCTGGAGAAGAACCTGGATGAAGCACAGGAACAGAAAACACAAAAGACAGGCAGGACGACGAGACCAGGAGCAGCAGGAGTCTTCCTTGATGCCGTCTCGGTTCCAGGTGAAGTCCAAGGTGCCCAGACGGTTGAAGTGGTTTCGGATCTGAATCTTGCACTACAAGTCTGAAGAGCCATCCACAGGTAAGCCCTTAAGTACCCTAATGAAAGGGTTGGGACGATTCAGGGGTCCCTCCCAGAATAAGGCCTGGACAGAGGGGAGGATACTCCCATGTCCTTTGTCCAGTTTCTCACGGAAGTCAACGGCTCCCTGAATTGTTTCCAACTGGAGTATGCACCAAAAGTGCCCTTCAAAGCGGTCTGGTGGCACTGGCAAGCGCCCCATCCCAGCCCAATACACTAGGTCCTGTTTGGGAGGTGGTCAACATGGCCCTGAGACAGAAATTCCTTGTTCTACCTTCCCATGCTTCAGCCTGGTTCAGCAGCCGGAGGGTAGAATTGTGTCTGTGGTCGGTAACATCACTAGCAGTACCAGGAATAAAGGGGGCTCCCTAGGGGAGCCCTCCAGGTCATGGGATCCCACATTCAACACTGCAATCAGCGTTGGGGTAGGATTCCAAAATGTTTGATACCAAACATGACTGGTTTCGGTGAGGCCAATATATAGTTAAACATCTCGTAATTGACTTGATGTCCACTATATGTGCAAAATGGCTGACCACACTTACAAAGCCTGGTGAATCAAATCCTGGGTTGGTAAGGGGGTGTCCTGCTCATGCAGGGCACCTTCACACTTGTAACCTAGCACCCTGCCTTCTGGATTGAACGGCCTACCATAGGGGTGACTTACAGGTTTTAAGTGCAGTGGCCTCAGATGTAAGGAAACCTATATCTGTCGTGATTGGTGCTAGCACCAGCTCACATAGGCTGCCGGGGCAGGCCTGAAGTCACAGTTTGAGTGGTCTCTCATGGGTGGCATAATAAAGTCTGCAGCCCATGGGATACCTCTGGTGTACCTATGCCCTGGGTATCTTAGTACCATATACTAGGGACTTGGAAGGGTACACTAGTAGCCAATTAGGAAGGTACCAAAGTACTTAACTGTCCAATTTAGGGAGAAAGCGCAGTGACTGGGGTCCTGGTTAGCAGGATCCCAGTCAGACTAGTCAGAAAACAGAATGACACCAGAAGAAAATGGGGGTAACCATGAAAGCAGATCCCACTTTCCTACACTGGTCACTACACAATGCACCCATGGATAGTAGGGGGTACTACAACTGTATACTAGAGATGAGCTTAGACATGTTCCATCCTCCTCTCCGCACATACAGACTGAACGTATTTATGCCGGGGCGCACCACTAGGCACTCACCAATGTTTTGATGTAGTCACCCCACATCTCAGCTATACTTCTTCCATTCCATTCCATTCTGCACAATCTCCACATACGACTTGACCGATTTCTCTGTTCTCCCCCAAATGAACCCTTAATCCAACACGCATACTACCTAGGTCAGGTAATTTATTTTTCTTTTTTATTAGCATTCAAACAGACAAATGGGCGATACATAGTCAACTCTTCTGAATAGTGTCAAGCAGTTGCATTGGTCATTGGTAGAACAATGTTGTGCTGCCATGGATTCTACATGTGGACCTAGGCGATTGCAGAGTACCGCAGTGTTGAGAGATATATAGGGCAGAGTAGTCTTTAGCACATCAGTGTAATGGTGGTGTGGGCCTAGATGCGAGGATGGAGCCCTGTGCAGGCCGGCGATGCGCAGCTGGGAAGGCGTGTACAAAGGTTACGAGTGGCCTGTTATATGGAAGGGTTTAGTGAAGATACTGCAGTTTGGTGGGGGGTGGTTTGTGCTGCATCTGTGGCCAAGTGGGGGAACGGCACTGGAGAGTCGGGTTGCAAGGTAGGCTCAAAGTGGATGCCAAAGGTCTTTCGGGCGTGCTGTGGGAGGTTGGAGAATGGAATATACCTCACTTTGCATATCACAATATGTCCTACTATGGAACCACGCCCCTGTCATAGGGCGGATTTGATTGCCCCAATGAAATGCAATTTGCCTCTAGTTCGGGTAATTTCTGATCATGTTGCACATATCCTGGCCCTCAAACGGACGCCCTCTTTGCCTCCCACTCACACATGGCAACTGCCTTAAGGAGCGTCTGTTCCGCAAGGAGCAGGAGACTAGTATTCATAATTATTCGCTGAGAACCAAAACACGGTGTCCACAACGACGCTAAAGTAGTGGCCAGGCCGCACGTCACTGTGGAGGCGGATTCGGTAAGACCTGCCCTTACGGGTGGGATGGGTGGCCCGCAGACTGAAATCAGCCCTGTTCAAAGCACTGCGTGGGCATGGAAAGCTCTTGCTAGAAGGGCACAATTGGACTATTGTTCCACTCCTGCCCTGTCGCTGGTGGCTCACATATTTCTGCCACACAGGAGCAGGCCGCAATAGGTGTGCTGAGCGTGCTGAGAACTGCGGGGATTGCCCAGCTGGGCGACCTCTATAAGAACGGCCAGTTCCGGCAGCTGTCCGAGATACAAGCTGGGCGGGCACACAATATGATGCTAGAGTTCACCTATGTATGCGTGAGGCAGGCTGTCTGAGATATCTATCCTGATTATCCAGCGGAACCGAGGACGCTGCTGGCACTGCAGGCGGTGCTGGTAGGTAAAGCTCGTAAGGGAATGACGATTCTCCAATTAATATGAAGAGAGAATCTTGATTTCATTAAAGCCTTAAAGACCTGTTTTTTTGCCCAATAATTTTCTCTTCAGGATCAATTATGCTGTTCACTGTCAATTAGCGCCGGGAAACCCTCACGGGTAGCTGTCGCGCTCTATAAGATTAATAATAAATAAATAAATAAATAAACATACGGAGGCTAACATTATGCTTCGAGGTTGGTCACAACGTGCTATTTGCCTTGTTGGCAATGCTAACACGAATGTAATCACTGAACGTAGAAAGGCTGTTCTCCTAAGTATGAACCCGAAACTAGCTGATCTCTCAGCTAGTGAAGATCTGTCCAACACAAAAGGGCTCTTATTCGGAGACAACTTCGTTAAAACACTCGGGAAGTATGTCTCCACCTTTAACGCCTTTAGTAGGGCACAGTCTAATATGCGTAATTCTATCCAACCTGATTCTTCCCCACCAAAAGGTTACCAAAATCAGAAAACACGTTTCCTACGTCCTTTCAAAAGATATTATCCGTCTGAAAGACCTAGCCAGGTTTTGGGTCTCCTTTCATCCTCTATACAAGCAATTTCTCCGGGCCCACTTCATTACAGGGGCTTGCAGAGATTAAAAGCTCAAGGCCTGGGGAAGGGTCTCTGGTACGAAGATTCTCTTCCCCTTTCAGAAGACGCTCGAGAAGACCTACATTGGTGGTTAAACAACCTCCAAGCTTGGAATGGAAAAGCTATATTTGGAAATATACCAGATTTTATCCTGGAATCAGATGCGAACTAAGTTGTAAAACACATCTCTGAGGGAACTGGACGTTACCGAAACTCCTTAATAAACAAAAGGTATGCAGAACGTGGGGCTACATTTATACTGGATGTTTTGCTGCACACTGACAAGCCGCCTGACGGGGAACTGCAACCACCGCATTAACCACTTTAAATATTTACACCAGCTATACTACACGCCTCTCCAGCTACGCAAATTTAGCCTGCGGGAGCATGCTTGCTGCGTGAGATGTGGACAGGATGATGCGGATTTTCTGCATTTAGCATGGTGTTGCGCTGGCATATATGCGTTCTGGCACAAGGTTACCAGAGTGCTCACTGAAGTGGTGCTGAAGACTGTGAGGTGTGCGCTGGATGTCTGCCTACTTGGTTGGGTGAAATGCTTGAAACTGTGCAATCGCAGTCTGGTGGCTGTTTCTCTTCTAATGGCTAAGCGTGCGGACAGCAAAGAAGTGGGTCCGTGAGTTGCTGTAAGGAAGGGAACAATGGGAGACTTATATGGAGGAGTTACCAGAGGCTTCTCGACCTAAGGACTTCTGGGCTCCGATCACAAGGTACCTGCTTGGTCATTCAAATTTGCAGTAGACAGTGAAAAAGGCATTTTAGTTGCTTGAGGTAGCGGGACAATAGCCATCTACTTGGAATATGTAGTGTTTATGTTATGTTACGTTATATTAATTTATTGTGCGCACAGCTACTCCAGCCAAGGAGAGTCCCGGCGCAATGACAAGGAGAAACATAACACAACAGGAAAAGAAAAGATAAAACCTGAAAGGAACAGCTAAAACAAGAATGTTTTTATTGCTCTCCGAAAAGACATCAGGTCCTCTAGCAGACGGATTTCGACTGGGAGGGTGTTCCAAATTAGTGCAGCTTTCACGCTGAAAGAACGACCCCCCATCCGGCTGAGTCTGAATCTGGGGACCACGGCAAGGGCCTGGCCTTGGGATCGGAGATTGCGGGTGGGGACATAGAAAGAGATACAGTTGGACAGAATTTCAGGGCCTATACCTCTTAAGATCTTGAAGGTCAAACAAAGGACCTTAAAAAGAATACGCTTCCTTACAGGAAGCCAATGCAGAGAGCGGAGGACATTCGCCACCGGGCAAAATCTGGGCAGGCCAACAATGGCTCTGGCCGCAGCATTTTGAACCCGCTGCAGGCGAGTTAACTCAGCCTGGTTGGCCCCAGCCAATAGAGAGCTAGCGTAGTCCAGACGAGAGATGATAGTTGCCTGGACTACAAGCTGTCTGGTTGGGGCGTCAAAGAATTTAAGTACTGGTCTTAAGCCTCTCAGCAGACCAAAACAACAGGCTGCAGTTTTTTTGGTATGCCCTAGAAAGGAACGACTGTCCAGGAAAGAGCAGAACCATTGCAGCGCCTGGCCACCGATACCAATCTCCTCGAGCCGATGCAGGAGGATAGTCCGAGACATTGAGTTCAAGAATAACATCGCAGAGGAGGAGCTACGACACCAACCATGATGGCCGCATAGTCTCCCGGCTCCGCTGACCCCCGTCCTACGCTCGCTTATCCTGTCGAATATCCTGATCTCCTGCCCCGGAGTCGTGTGGATGAACTAGTCTGCATCCTGATGGTGTGATCGCGGAATTTTTCTGATGTTCTGGTGTGAAGTAACATCGAAAATGTTTTGAGGCCTAATCCAGACTGGAAGCCGGGGTCTCGATTGCTGGTCTACCCGGGTCCAAAGTGAACAACAACGGGCTGCCTAGGGTGGTTGGGTCCGGTCCTTGGAACTTTCAAAAAATTTTCTGGACTACTTTGCAACCATCTGCTGCCTGGTGCTGTACCTGAGGTGAGGCGACAGGTGGTGCGTGGTGCTGCGTCGCGGGGGGCCCTGGCCCGGAGGCCCGGCACTAGCACCGCTGGTGCCCCGGGGTGGGGGTCCCGGCGCGCGTTGCTGCATGTTGCTGGCCCGTCCCTCACGGCCTGTTTCTGCTCCGGCGTATCCTGCCCCGGAGAGGAGGCCTCTCCGTGGGGATCGTTATGCCTGCGGCCGTATAGAACCCGGCGGAACGGACTCAATGTGGCCCTTCCTTGCGGATGGTAATGGCGGAAGTTGCGGCGCTTCACGCGATGGTGAGGGCCCAGGTCAATCATTGGCTGTCGGCAACAGATGGGATCATAGGACCGGGAACGAGCCCTGACTTGCTCTTTGAGACCCGGCAGCCGACTTGCCCCTTGTTGGAAGCCCTACTGGTGTGTTTGGACCCGGTGCGGGAAGCTGTGCCTGCCCCCGAAGAAACGAAATTCATCGTGTGTGCTGAGATTGGTGACTCTCTTACGTTCTCGGAAACATCGCTCCTACAGTTATTGGAGCATTTCGCTGCTTCCCCCACCCTGGACACTGTTGGCCCACACTTTGATCTGTGTCGGAACGAGTCGCACCCCCTCCCCAACCGGTCTCCCAACAAGGCGGATGGAACGATGCTTGGCTTCGGGGACGGGGAGGGACATCGTTGGTGCAAGCTGTGTGCGTTGGGACCTGCTATTCCTCTCCTAATTGCTGACTCAAGCTCCGGCTGCCTCTGTGTGAACTTTGACTTTCCGGGGATGTGGCTTTTCTTATCCGAGGGACTCGGCAACTTTGTTAGACGGGGCCAAGGCTGAGATTGTGGGTTGAATCGTTTGCGATGGATCTATTGGTAACTGGACTGCTTCATTAACAGACGGATTCCGGGGCGGGGAGTTTGTGGTTCCCCCGGGGTATTTTTGTATGGTGGACAACTTTACTTGTGTTGGTTTAGGGGGGCCCCTTTGATAGGGCGGGGGGGAGAGACTGGGAGCGTCTAGACTATCGCCCTCCTCCGCTTCCCCGTTGGGTGGGGTTTCCTTTCTTTCTCTTTTTTCTCTTCTTCTATATTTCGAGTTTGGTTCTCGGGCGACAGGCACACTGCTGGGGGGGCGTAGTCATCTGCATGGGTGCAGGGTGGGGGGGGTCGGGGAGGGGATCTTTCGTTTTTATTTTGTTTCTATGGCCTTTTTTCTCTTCTCTTATCTTTCTTTGTCTTAGTCTTTTTCTTTTTCTGGGTCAGTGCAGTGGGTTTCCTTTGGTATCAATCCCTGCTTTTTCATCTGTGCCTTAATTTTTTGGGTGTTTTTTGGGTCTTAGGGCAGGTGACTGCAGGCGCGAATTGACCATAATAGTCCTTCACATCCTGAACCTCCTGTTTCAGCGCCATTGATTTGATCGATTACTGTTTACTGTTGACATGTTTACTATTCTGCCTGCCATTTTCGCTGCTGGGAAATTGTTCGGCACCTGATCCGTCCATCTTCTATTGTAAAATGAAAACCTTTTATATCCTGTTTTTCTAATTGTGCTGTTCAGTGGCCAAGAGTACGCTAGCATGGAGATTCTGCTCCCCGAGGTGCTGCATGTGATTAAAATTGCTCTCTGTTAATCTAACGGCTTAGCGGCCGGCCCCCGGTGTTGTAGGCCCATACTTGTTTTTGGTTTAAATGTCAATAAAGGTTTAAAAAAAAAAAAAATAGAACATCGCAGTGCCGGGGCTCCGGGGTGGGAAGGGTGGTGGGCTCGTTCTTTTGAGGAATTGTCTCGGTGGGAAAAGGGAAAAGAAATGTTTGTATTACCTATTGCTACATTCAAAGTATTTGTCCAGGTTCTCAGGATCTGTACTATTCTGTTGCAAGCTGATCAATAAAGCGATTTATAAAAAATAAAAAAGTGCCCAGGGGACCCTGTATCTAGCAGATTGCAAGGGTCCGAAAAACTCTAGAGAGAAATTTGAAGGCAGCCGAACAAGACGTTGCTACCCCTCAGTAAGGCAGCCATTGCTGATCCGGCACTCACACCCTGGTTTGCAGTGACAAAAACCACCTACGCATTACTCCTTGAAGACCTGAGGCAATATAATTTTAAGGCTCACACCGAGAAGGGGACACTCCTAGTGTGGCTCATCTAGCAATCCTCAGTGACCTGCCCTATCATGGATGTGATCGCCCCCAGCGGCGTCAGGGTTCATACTCAAACTGAGATCTTAAAAGCCTTCTATGACTATTACTCTGCCATTTACCGGGCGCCACACCCTACTCGGACGGAAAAGACGGAGGAGATCCTAGGCAACGTCCCTCTACCTCGAATCCTCACTCTCGCAAGGGATTCTGGATACGGAGATCACTCCTGCTGACATAAAACGGGCAATACTAGACCTGGCCCTAAACAAAACCCCAGGCTTAGACAGCCTCCATTTGTGAATCCTTCTAGGTCTTGGGTCCCAAAACCGGACAGGGACCCTACCCTATTGGCCTTGGCCTCCTATAGGCAGATTGCTATACTTGGGTCCAATTACAAAATCCTAGGTAGAATATTGGCTGATCTATATGCTCAGGTTTTCCCAGAGCTTGTGCACCCTGATCAAAATGGTTTGGTTCCCGGCTGAAGCACCTCCCAAAACAGTCACCACCTGTTTCATGTCCAGGACCGGGTAGGAGGTAGATTTCCCTGTGCCGCCTACCTTATCCTCGACTTGCAGAAGACGTTGGACACCATGTCCCGGCTCTACCTATTCATGCTCTCACCCGGATGAGCGTGGGGCTCAAGCTCTTGCGTACACAAAATTACTATACTCAAATCCCACCTCTAGGATACGTCTAGGCTCGCGCATTTAGGCACCCTTCCCAAAAGGTCGAGGCACGCATCATGGGTGCCCACTCTCTCCCCAGCTTTTTCCGCAAGCCATGGAGCCCTTAGCCATAATCCGCGGTCTACCCACTCAGTCCAGACTTGCCACCATGTGAAGTGCACATTGGAGACTCCTGTCTTGTCTGGCACACACAAGCTACCCGCTCCCTGAGAGTTCGCCTAGATCATGCTTCTCGCAATATGTAGGAGGGTAATCATCGCAGAACACTAATGGGCATACGCTCCCAGGTAGGTTTTTGGAGGACACTCCCCTTGGCCCCCATTGGCAAGATTGCTCTGGCGAAAATGGTCATTCTGCCTCACCTATTATACAACTTCGCCAATCTTCCGGTCATCCAGTCTCATTCTTTCTTTTAAGGAGCTGGACACCCTGCTGTTACCTTATTTAGGGTGCCGGCCGACAGTGAGTCCCCTTGGCCAAGTGACAGTTGCCAAAGGACCAGGGAGGTTTGGGAGCCCCATCCTTAAAAGCATATTTTCTGGCAGCGCAGCTCCGAAGAGAAAACCTCATAGGCCGGGCCTCTGCCGCTGCAGGCAATTCTGTGTTTACTCTTCCGGGGGTCAGACCTTGCAAGTGGCGATAGCGAAAGCCAGCATGGCTAGGATACACCGTCTATACCGGGACACCCTGCTCTACCACTGGCAAACTTGCCCCGGGGCCAGGTCTACTATACAGCTGGGGAACTATGTACCTGTTTTTTTTTTTTTAAAGGCACAATTAGCACCGGGTTTTGTGCATATTTTTACACATCCTGAAGACGCATAATTATGTCTAATGTAATTCAATTGACAATTAGATTTCTGATTAAATTTTGCTTTATTAAATACCTTTTTTCCTCTTTTCTTTATATATTATACATTTTTGTACAAATTATCAAATCTTATTCACATTTACAAAATACAATGATCATTTGATACAACATTATTGTCCATAGCTATATACAGAAAAATTTCCTTCAACGCGTTTCGGCATAGCCTTCCTCAGGAATTCTGTATATATTCTGTACCAGTGAAGGTTATAAAATAAAGAATAATGTCAATTAAATAACTAATGTTTCTATACATCATCAGCGTCAAGTGGATTTTTATCTTTTACGTCTATATATACTTTACACCATTTTTTAACTCGACAATTAACAGACTAGTGGGGTAAGCTTTGGTCACTAACTCAGAATAATATCTATGTTATTATTTCACATTTCTCTATAAAACTGCATTCTACATATATACATATTTATATATTATATACACATTACATTTCCTATTTACAATACAAAATTACAATACACCATGTCTTTCTATACAACTTATGTTTAATTTATAGATTTTATGTACACACATTTTCAACAATAAATATATCAAAAATAGGACATTTAATGCTTGCAAAGGACCTTTTGTTAGTGCTAAAGCTATTGTAAGTAACATCCTCACTATCTCATAGTAAGTATTTAGCTTATTGTTTTTAAGCCACCAGTGTTTACATGGTCCGCGGCACAAGTCTAGAATGAACAAAGCACACTGTTTCTCAATTATAACCAGTCTGCAATTTAAAAGGCTGTTTTTGGCTAATTATTACGTATAGGTCTTGAGCTTACTTCTTGATTCCTATGAACTGGATTATCTGAACGAATATGGGGTTGTTAATGACAGCTTCAAGTAGGCCATTGACAAATAGTTATTCCTGATTACAATTACCTGTATATGATAGCACAGAGACCGACTCCAATGTGGAACCCACCGCCTACGTAGTGCGGTTACAATAGATGGCTTGTCCTATTTCATCAAGGGACGTTTATAATAGTGACACCATAAAGAGATCTAATGAGCAAAGTAAAAAGAGGATCCTATTAACAATTAACAGTTCAAACTAGCCGTGGGCATGAGTTTATCCTGTAGACCTCCTATTACATACCTATGATTTACGAGTATAAATACAGGCAGTATTGTGTAATTGACAAAGGCCCAATCGTAATGAGCTATGTCAAGATAATAGCGGTTTGAGGCACTTAACCGCACATATTGTTTCTAAGATAATATGCGTAACTCATGAGGCTCCTATACAGTCTAGATAATCGCGTTTGTGAGCCATATATCCTTGCACTATGGAAACTCTAACCGTTTGAGTCCCCCTTTAGTCTGTCACTTTACAGAACTGAATCACGCACCAGAAGATATGACCTGGTATATTTTAGAACAAATAAAACCCAGAATAGGATTAGACCAAGAAAAAATTAGAAAGATGCGTGAAGTCTACTGGATTTTTGTTTTAATGTCTTATTTTTTATATATTTATTGTTGAAAATGTGTGTACATAAAATCTATAAATTGAACATAAGTTGTATAGAAAGCCATGTAGTGTATTGTAATTTTGTAGTGCCAATAGGAAATGTAATGTGTATATAATGTGTAAATATGTATATATGTAGAATGCAGTTTTATAGAGAAATGTGAAATAATAACATAGATATTATTCTGAGTTAATGACCAAAGCATACCCCACTAGTCTGTTAATTGTCGAGTTCAAAAATGGTGCAAAGTATATATAGACGTAAAAGATAACAATCCACTTGACGCTGATGATGTATAGAAACATTAGTTAATTAATTGACACTATTCTTTATTTTATAGCTATCACTGGTACAGAATATATACAGAATTCCTGAGGAAGGCTATGCCGAAACGTGTTGAAGGACATTTTTCTGTATATAGCTATGGACAATAATGTTGTATCAAATGATAGTTGTATTTTGTAAATGTGAATATGATTTGATAATTTGTACAAAAAATTATAATATATAAAGAAAAAAAAAGGTATTTAATAAAGTAAAATTCAATCAGAAATATAATTGTCAGTTGAATTACATTAGACATAATTATGCGTCTTCAGGATGTGTAAAAATATGCACAAAACCCGGTGCTAATTGTGCCTTTTTTTAAAAAAAACGTTTTCTTCCTTGCCAGGGTTTATCCTTTTAGGCAGGGGCCCCCAATTCTTCCTAAAAAATGAACTATGTACCTAGATCAGGTGCTCGCTTCTTGAAGTGGAAGCCCATTTTGCAGAGGGCCAGCTTCTCTCCTTTGCCCAGCTGGCTGAGGAGAGCGGCTTCCCACAGAGAAGTTTCTAGTCCACAGTCGGCTTGTATACTCCTGCCAACATCTATGTGATCGGTCAAGGGGAGAATCGCCGACACACCCATTGCTTCAGACGGTCTTGACTATGGGATGGGGCCGTCACCTCATCACTTGGTTGTATAGGGTCATACTTAAGTTATCAAGCACATTGCTTGACACTTCACCAAAAGTGGAAGGAGGAGTTTGGAAGGGTGCTCCATGATAAGGAATGTGACAAACCTTAGAATTCCCCCCAAAAGTCTCCACAAACTCCAGCTTTAAAATACGGTTCTTTGTCCTCCATCGGGCCTATCTAACACTAGTACACTTTGTATGACCCAGATGCACTTATGCATATGTTTTGGTCCTGCTTGGCCCTACAACAATATTGGCACGACATACATGCTACACTGCGGGAGGTCACAGGACTTCAGAACATATACATGTGGGACGCCTGCTCGCTATGTGTCTTCAAGCACAGGAAGCAGCAGAAGGTGCACACAATTTGCGGCTCTGACCCTACTTTTAGTCAAGCGCCTGATCACGCTCTAGTGGTCCACACCTGTGGGCCCCCAGTGGAGGCATGAGTGGAGCGGTGCGCAAATGGGGCGCAGCGGAGGAGGCACTACAATACAAAGAGGTGCGTTGGACTCGCAGATGCCCCATCTCCCCACAATGGGCTCTTTTGCTCTCGCACTTCTGACAAACCAGACAGGAACCCAACACCACCACCATCATAAGGGCCTAGCCGTGATACCTGGGAGGTGCCTGTATCCGCAGCATTGACTTCTCATCTTCCACAGGGGGCCGCCCCCACCCATTGCATACTTGACCCCACCACTACTTAATAAAATAGAGACCCAGAGTGCAATAACCAGTGCCCTCTACAGGCCAGCACAGAACTAAAACTACACCCGCCTCCCTTCTCTCCCCGCCTTCCCTGAATGAGTTTGCCCAGAGCTAACAGTTTAGTTTTCTTTTGCTTGTGGGTGAGACACACAGAGACACTATCAGTCACTGGAGTGACTTCTACTATGCGTAATTGAAAAACTCACTTTGCTTTTGGACTAAAATGGCACTACATGTGTAATGCAAATGCATGTGATCACGGTCTGTAATGCTCCATATAGTCTGTAAAACCCAATAGAAAGGTTTAAAAAAATAAATACAAAAAAAGGAGGTAATGATAACTAGGAATGCTTCCTTTCTAGGCAAGCATTTGCAATGCAATAGGTCTCGCATTTACGCAATTTAAGCTATTGGCATTGTAAATGACAATGCCTATATTTGTTTTTTAAAACATAAATAAAAGGCATTGTCATTTACAATGCCAATAGCTTAAATTGCGTAAATGCGAGACCTATTGCACTGCAAATGCTTGTTTAAGTTTAAAACTGAGCGCAGCGCCGCTTCAAGTACACACGCCTCCGTTTTTCTTTTTTTTTTACTTTAACACAGAGCGGTGTCCTTGAAGCAGGGATGTATGTCGTTACAACGCATACTTTTACTCCGCATACCATTACAACGCGGTTTTTACAACGCATACCATTACAACGCATAGCGCTTTGAGGTGCTGGATAGTGGTAAGTATAATTTACTATTCTAACTCCAGTCCCCGTGGACCCTAGGGAAGGTGTTGGATAGTAAATTAAACTTACCTCTTATCCTAGAGCGCCCCCCAGCGCAATGCGTTGTAATGTCATGCGTTGTAATGCCTGCGTTGTAATGGTAGTGCGGAGTAAAAGTTGCGTTGTAACGGGTGTATACCTTGAAGCAGGCGTCATGCTCAGTTTTAAAGTAAACAAACAAAACAAAAACAAGCAGAGCATGATGTCCCTGAAGCGGGCACTGCTCTCACTATGAAAGTATAAAAAAAAATTAAAATAAACAGAACGCAGTGTCCCAGAAGTGGATGCCGCGGTCAACATGAAAGTTAAATATAAATAAATAAACTGAGCACATTGTACCTAAAGTTGGGCCCGTGCTCAGGATACAAATACCAAAAAATTGCATCTGCCATTGTTCCTATAAGTGCCCATAAACAAAATAGTGCTGACACCATAGATAAAGCAGACCGTGTAACGTGCCAAGTAAAAGGTCCAGTCGTTATAGACGGTAACCAATGGCAACAAGGCGGTAGGAAGGAGGGACTAACAAGCCTCATAATGAATCGGAAGTAAGCATTTACTAAGGAAAATGACACCAGCCAATGAAAAATGTGGGAGGAGAGTGGACGAGGCTTCCACAGCAGACTCTCCTACAGCATGCCTCGCCGAGCGCCCTAAAAAAAAATCCAAGAAGACCTGAATGCAGTGGTTAAAAATGTGGTTCCCATAAGCCTAGTGAGGACAATATTTAAGTTCAGAACAAGTGCAAGAGGTTCTCTCAGGGGAATTACCCTTTTGAGACCTGTGAAGGAATACTACGAGAGCGTGAACCAAACTTACCATTAACTACAATGCCTCACTCCGCCCTACAGGAAATAACAATGGAAGAAGGAAAGCCAGACGAATGGACACACAGGGGAACGCCGGAAGAGGCAGGACAGCTAGCATTTAGGAGGTTGACACAGGAGGAAGGGGCGGACTGGAGGAGGAACCCGGAAGACGCAGAGGTCCACACAGACAGGGCGAATCATCGGAGCGAAGAGGAATCTCCGGGAAGTAAGAATGCAAATGCTACTTACCAGTATGCATCTGTTCTTGGCATGTAGGGCTGCTGACATTCATATCTGTGCATAGTCCGCCACCTAGTGTTGGGTCCGGATGATTGCACATTGTTGTCCTGGAAGAGTCTTCGAAGTATCACGAGATAGGTGGCTCCTCCCCTGGACTACAGTGCGCATGGGCATCGCCTCCATCCCCAGATTGTTTTTAGCCATAGGCAGAGATGGAGTGAAGAAGTGAGTGATGACCATGCTATGAGCATATGTGTGTATATGAATACATACTGCAGCTGCTACAGGCGCCGGGGAGGAGGGTGGGCGATATGAATGTCAGCAGCCCTACATGCCAAGAACAGATGCATACTGGTAAGTAGCATTTGCAGTTCGAGGCATGTGGGCTGCTGAATTCATATCTGTGCATAGAATACATAGCAGTCCCTCCATTAGCGGCGGCCGCCCGTGCCAGCTGCAGCAGTCTGAAAAAGCGTTTTTAGAACAGCCTGACCAACAGCTGCCTGTTGTTTTGAATGCACGTCTACACAGTAGTGCTTGGTGAAAGTATGAGTGGTAGACCATGTGGCTGCTCTACAGATGTCTTCTAAGGGAATGTTACCTAAGAACGCCATAGAGGCCCCCAGCTTCCTAGTGGAGTGGGCCCTCGGTGGGATAGTGAGAGTGCGCTTAGCTTTAGCGTAGCATATCTGAATGCACTTTACTATCCATCTAGCTATTCCTGCTTTGGAGATTGCATTTCCCTTGTGTTGTGTGGCAAAAGCAACAAAGAGTTGTTTGGTTTTGCGGAAATCTTTTGTCCTGTCCACATAATACATCAAGGCTCTTTTCACATCAAGTGTGTGGAGCATCCGCTCCGCCAGCGTCTCTGGGTTTTGGAAGAACACCGGCAATTCAATTGTTTGGTTTATGTGAAACTGCGAGACCACTTTGGGTAAGAACTTAGGGTTAGTGCGGAGCACCACCCTGTTGGCATGTACCTGGAAGAAAGGTTCTTGGATGGTGAGCGCCTGCAGTTCGCTCACCCTCCGTAGCGATGTGATTGCTACCAAGAACGCCACCTTCCAGGTCAAAAACTGCAGCTCGCAAGAGTGTAGTGGCTCAAAGGGAGGACCCATCAGCCTTGTAAGAACCACATTGAGGTTCCATTCTGGAGCTGGTGGAGTCCTTGGTGGAATGACTCTTTTGAGCCCTTCCAGAAAGGCCTTGATAGCAGGGACCTTAAAGAGTGACAGGTGTTGTCTATTTTGGAGGTATGCTGCCATAGCCGACAGGTGAATGCGGATGGAAGAGTACGCTAGATTACACCGATACAGGTGAAAGAGGTAGCATATGATGTTTTGAATGGAAGCGTCTAGCGGGTCAATGCTGTGCTCCACGCAGTAGACGACAAACCTCTTCCATTTAGCCGCATAGCAAGCTCTAGTAGTGGGCTTTCTCGCCTCCCGAATGATGTCCATGCAGTCGGGAGGAAGATTGAGATAGCCGAACTCTAGGACCTCAGGAGCCAGATCGCCAGGTTGAGCTGTTGCGGATCTGGGTGCTGAATGTCGCCATGGCTCTGCGTCAAAAGGCTGGGAGTGAGATGAAGCCGTTGATGCGGTACCACGGAGAGTTCCAGAAACGTGGTGTACCATGGTTGGCGAGCCCACGTTGGAGCAACCAGGATGAGCGTCATCGAGTGTTGCCTGAGCTTGCGTGCCACCAGCGGTATCAGAGGCGCTGGGGGAAAAGCGTACGCAAATCTGCCTGACCAGTTCATCCACATCGCATTGCCCTGTGATTGGGGGTGTGGGAACCTGGCGGCGAAGCTTTGGCATTTTGCGTTCTCCTTTGTGGCGAACAGGTCTATCTCTGGATGACCCCACCTTTGGAAGTACGGTTGGAGTACTGATGGATGTAACTCCCACTCGTGCATCTGATGGCTGTGCCTGCTGAGCAGATCCGCCATCTGGTTGTCCTTGCCTGGGAGATGTTCTGCCATGAGGAAGATGTTCCTCTGAATGGCCCACTTCCACATGCTCTGAGCCAGATGAGACAGCTGCGGAGAGTGTGTTCCCCCTTGCTTCTGGATGTAGTACATGGCCGTCATGTTGTCCGTCCGGATCAACACGACCTTGTTGCACAGATGTACTTTGAACGCCTTTAAGGCCATGAAGATTGCCATCAGTTCCAACACATTGATGTGCATCTTCCTCTGCTGAAGTGTCCATAGTCCCTGCACCGTGTAATGGAGTACATGCGCTCCCCATCCCTGGAGAGAGGCGTCCGTTGTCAGGATGATCTGTGGGACAGGCTCTTGGAATGGTCGGCCCTTGCAAAGGTTTTGTGGGTTCCACCAATGCAGAGAGTTGTACGCCCGACTGCTCACCAACACTAGGTCTGTCAGTTGCCCATGAGCCTGAGTCCACTGACGTGCCAGGCACTCCTGAAGCGGACGCATATGTAGTCTCGCGTGCGGGACAATGGAGATGCAGGAGGCCATCATGCCTATCAACTGCATGAACACCCTCGCTGGAAGCGAGGTCTGGGGTCTGAATCGTTGGATCAGCGCCTGGATACCGGCGATTCTCACTGAACTCGGCTGCGCAGTGGCCGCCAGAGTGTCGATCGTCGCGCCCAGATACTGTCGCACGTGGGCGGGCTGGAGATGGGACTTTGGGTAGTTCAGAGAGAATCCCAGATCGTGCAGGAGGTGAATGGTGCGTGACACGTGGTCTACGCACTGCTGTTCCGTCTTTGCCTGAATAAGCCAGTCGTCTAGGTATGGGAAGACATGGACGTGCTGGCGACGGAGATGCGCTGCTACAGTCGCTAGGCATTTGGTGAAAACTCTCGGTGCCGTGGTGACCCCGAACGGCAGGACTCTGAACTGGTAATGCTGGTCTAAGATCTTGAATCTGAGATACTTCCTGTGTGAAGGATGCAGGGGAATATGGAAATATGCATCCTTCAGATCCAGCGTTGCTAGGAAGTCCCCCTGTTGAAGCAGGGGAAGCACCTGCTGCAATGTGAGCATATGGAAGTGCTCTGAGTTGATGTACCAGTTCAGGGGCCTGAGGTCCAGGATCGGCCTGAGTGATCCGTCCTTTTTGGGGATTAGAAAATACAGGGAGTAAACCCCTGTTCCCCGTTCTTGCAATGGAACGAGCTCTATCGCCCCTTTTTGCAGCATGATTAGTACTTCTTGCTGCAACAAGGTCAAGTGCTCGTCGGACATAGCACGGCCTCTTGGCGGTATGTCCGGTGGAATGGACGTAAGTTCTAGACAGTACCCGTACTGGATAAGAGACCTCACCCACCTGTCCGTGGTGATGGACCTCCACGCCGGCAGGAACTGCTGTAGTCTCCCCCCGACAGGTGTTGTGTGATCGGGGGGAAGTGACAAGACGTCACTGCTTGTTGGAGGCGGTGGACCTGGAGGCGTTGTTTCCACGTCCTCTGCCCTTGATGTTATTGCCTCTGTAGCCACCCCTGCCCTTGTTGTTGTTATACGAGGACTGGGTGTTACCCTTGTAGTACTGCGTGGTCTGGGGTGCCTGGCCTCTTGAGGTGCCTCTTGAATTGGAGCGGCGAAAAGAACCACCCCGAAACTGCTGACTTTGTAAAGCCCCCATAGATTTGGCAGTTTCGGTATCTTTCTTCATTTTTTCTAGGGAGGCATCCACCTCAGGGCCGAACAGATGGTCAGGATTCACCGTCTGACCCAGTAATGTGGTTTGTATGTCGGGCTTGAACCCAGAAATTCGAAGCCAGGCATGGCGTCTGAGTAATACGCTTGTATTGATAGCCCTGGAGGCAGTGTCTGCTACATCTAGGGCACATTTGATGGATGCATTAGTAATGAGTTTACCCTCCTGAATGAGCATCTCCCCCGCCTCCTTGTATTGGTCAGGCAAATGTTGTAGGATGGCCTCTAATGTGTCATAATGGGCCCCATCATAACGTGCAAGCAGGGCTTGAGTGTTAGAGATCCTCCAGATGTTTGCTGCCTGTGCAGCAATGCGTTTGCCTGATGCCTCAAAGATCTTCGACTCTTTGTCTGGGGGAGGAGCATCACCAGTAGTCTGCGAATTCGCCCTCTTCCGAGCGTTGGACACCACCAGGGAGTCCAATGGCAAATGTCCCTTAATATACGTGGGATCCGTGGGCGCCGCCTTATACTTCCTGTCGATGCGAGGATTGACCACCCGCGCCCGGGTGGGCTCCTTGAATACCTCCTGTGCATGCTTCAGCACCCCTTTGAGCATAGGTAGCGTCTTGACTTGCTTTTCGGCTACCGAGAAGGTGTCGACCAAGAAGTCCGCATCCACAGGGTCTGAGTGCAGTTCGACGTCATGGTTCGCTGCAGCTCTCTCTATTAATGCATTAAACGCCGCCGAGTCCTCCGTCGGGGACGTCTTCGTGGCGAAAAGATGAGTGTCCTGACCTGACTGCAGGTCGTCGGTGTCGCCTCCTGCCGTCCAGGGCACCTGCTCCTCGTCCGGATCCGAGTACGCAGGATAGTTGTACTCGTCATTCTCCTCGTCCACCTCAGGCACTGGGGAATGGGCCGGCGAGCGTTCCATGGCTTGTGGAGACAGAGGTTCCATCAGAGCCGAAGAGTCCGCAGAGTACTTTTTGCTCTTAAGTGGAATCCTAAAAGGTTCCAATGGCGGCTCCGACGTAATCTTTCGTTTGAGGAGCGACAATTTTCCGGTGTTGGCGTCGATCGTCACCTCTCGATGTTCCTCCACCGCGAGGGGTTGGAGCCGAAGCTTCGATACCACCAAGGCAGCTTTCGGCGACAATACTTCCTGAGAATGTCCGCTCTGCTTAGGCGCGAAGGCCTTCGGCGCCGACTTGGGAGGAAGGGTAAAACGGATGGGCGTTTGTCCCTTGGCAGGCTTCGGCGTGGGCCTAGGCACGACAGTGTCCTGGCTGGGAACCACAGTGGACTGTTGGATCCGCTTCAAGGATTCTCCCACCTTCTTAGTAAGGGATGCCGAGGGCTGAACCGTCTCGAGCGACTCTTCGCCTCCGAGAGCCCGGTCGTCGGCAGGCCTCTTCTTCGGTGCCGACGCCCCCTGGCCTGCCGCACCGTCAGCGTGACGCTTCTTCGAAGCCGTCTTCGGGTCCGCAACCCCTCTCGGTGCCGACGCAGCCGCGTCGGAAGTCTTCACCTTCGGTGCCGACCCAGAAGACTTCGGGTCGGCCATTTTGGCGCGGCTTTCGTGGTCGGCCATCTTGGCGTGGCTCTTCGAGTCGGCCATTTTGGGTTTCGTGGAAGTTGACGCCTCCAGAACCTTCTTCACCAACGCCAGTTTCGGTTTCGTTTTCGCATCCGAGGGTGCGGAACCGGTTGGCTTCACTTTCGTTTTCTTGGCAGAAATGTCCGTGACCGGGCCCGGAGGCGGGGACGTAGGACTTATAGTAAGATCTCGGGTAAGGCCCGAAGGCGATCCCTCGACCTGGGCCGTATAACGGGGGGAAACCCCGGAGTCCGTTTGGGGATGCTCTTCCTCTGAGCTATCTCCCATCGCGGCACAAATCAGTTCGTCGTCCCCTACCTCACCGGAGACTTCGTCGCAGGCCTCCTCGTCCGCGTCGTAGGCCTCTTCCTCGGACGCGGGGCCAGAGTCCGACTCTTGTACGCCGGCCTCCTCCTCGATCGATTCCTGAAAGATGTCATCAGGTGGGGGTGCCGAAGCCGACAACCGTGCCTGGAGTCGATTAGCCCGGCGAATCTTCAAAGTTTTCTTACTCCTAAACTTTGAACACGCCATGCAGGTGTCTTCACGGTGATCCGGTGACAAGCATGTGTTGCACACAGGGTGCACGTCGAGGTGCGAATATTTCGAGTGACATAGCGGACACTTCTTGAATGGAGTCCGCTCCATCGCAAATGCGGTAGTGTAGGCCCGTCCGCGTCGAAGCACGTGGAGGGGCAGTAGGAGATAGGAGCTGAGAGTCAGTAAGAGAACCCGAACGCAACTATACCGACGCCCAGCCTAAAGACCTTTTGGTCTCAAGTGAAATCGAACAACTATCGGTTCCGAAGGAGGGAACCGAAAACACATCCGAACCCTATGGCGGAAAAAAAACAATCTGGGGATGGAGGCGATGCCCATGCGCACTGTAGTCCAGGGGAGGAGCCACCTATCTCGTGATACTTCGAAGACTCTTCCAGGACAACAATGTGCAATCATCCGGACCCAACACTAGGTGGCGGACTATGCACAGATATGAATTCAGCAGCCCACATGCCTCGAACCATTAAGGACGCAGCTGGGCAACGGGAGGACAGCGGGGAGGACGTGGATCGCAGGTCCGAAGACTGGTGGACGCCCCCGGAGGACGCTGGAAGGCCGCCGCAACTCTGGGGAGTTACGGCAGACGCAGTGAGTGGGACAGCAGGGGAGGGGGAAGGAAAGGGAGGGCACGCTACTCCCTAACCAGAGCACAATCTGAGCACAATACAGTACATTTCACACCCTCCCACGCAGGAAACCTTGTTATTTTTGTTTTAACGCTCTGACTGGAAGAGGGCACGAGTGTTGTGTGGGAGTGTTGGGATAATATAATTCATCCATCCAATCCTTGGTTTTCCACAGCCCGGAATCCCTTGGTTATTATATTCGGGCTCTAAATGACTGGAGGTAAAGGGAGCAGAGATCCCTACAACTAGGGAAACTAGTAAGAGAGGCTATTTTCTTTTTTTGAATATCCTGAGAGAAGGATGGTTCCCTTTTACCGCTACTTTCTATTTTTTCCTCACTTTGGGTGTGGTGACGGTGATCCTATTTGAAGACAGGATAGACTACTGACCGCGCTTTTCTTCTCTTGGAGACACTCCGGGACGGCAATCCCCAGACCATGAACCCAGACAACCAGGAGAAGACGGGCAAGACGCCAGGCGACACTCTAAAGATTGAATCACTTGAAGATCTTGACCACAGAGAACCAGAAGACCACCTTTACTATTTGTCCTACTTCAATAAAACCTAATCATTCAACTGCCACTCAAGCCTCCGAGTTTCTATTTCCGCCCATCCCTCCGACAAGACCCTACATGAAAACCTTAATTATTGGAATCCAAAAAAGGAACAGGTGTTCCCTATTTTTCACTTTTTACAATGGCAGCTAAATGTAAATGAATGGAGGTATAGGTGAAGTACAAAAGGTAGGCAATAATGTCTTGTAGGTTTGAAGGAGCTAGATTCATCAAAACAGTGATGGAGGTATAGGTGAAGTACAAAAGGTAGGCAATGTCTTGTAGGTATAAAGGAGCTAGGTTCATCAAAACAGTGGGAGACAAGCCTTTATTTATTCTGCCATATAACACGCCCTGCTGTGGGCTGGCAGACCTCTTTAAAATAGACATACATTCCAGAGGAAGGTTAACGTACCAGAATTCTAGGACCTCCGGTACCAATCGCAAAATTGCACTGTGCAAGGAAGTCTAATCTGAGTTGGATCTTGCAAGAAGTGAGCAACATTTCTAAGAGTGTATTATCCTTGTTGCCTAGTCCAAGTTGATGCTACCAGAAAAAGGGTTAGTGATGTTTGTTTGCTCTTTCTCCCCACATATGGAAGCCGTTGGAGAGGTGGAAAAGCGTATGCAAATATTCCTTACCAGTTCATTCATAGTGCATTGCCTATAAACTGTGGTTGTGAAAACCTGGAGGCAAAGTAACAAGATGTATTTTCTGGTGGAGTATTCCTATGTGTGGAATGCCCAAACACTAGAAGTAGCTTTGTAGGACTTGGTTTAGTTCCCAATCATGGACCTGTTGATGCGCCATGATGAGCAGGTCTGTAGAGTGGTCATTGATTCCTGGGAAAATGGTCTATCATGAGGTGAATGTTTTGAAGAATCTTCCTAAGCCAAATCTCTGCCAACTGAGAGAACTGCAGAGACTGTGTTCTTCCCCTCTTCTGTATATAGTACATGGCGGTCAAGTTGTTGGTTCTGATAAGGACCACCTTGTGACATAGGAGTTGTAAGACTACTTTCAGAGCCAAGAGGATGGCTAAAAGCGCTAGGTAATTAATGTTGCAACCCTGATGTAGAGTTGGCCACATTCCCAAGACTGTAAGGTTGGGGAGGTGTACGTTCCACTCTGTGATTAAGGTGCCTGCAGTGATGGCCACCGCTGGTATTGTGCCAGTAAGTGGCCTGCCCTGCAACAAACAGTTGCTGTTTCACCATTGCAGAAAGCTGTAGGCCTCGGTGGGCACCAATACTAGACCTTCCCAGTGTCTCTGCTTGAGACCATTGATCTGCAAGACACTCTTGCAGGGTATACTTAAGCAACTCTTGTATACGGGACAGTAGCGATACAGGATACCATCATCCCTAGCAGACGCATGACAGATCCCACTGAGAGCTGAATGGGTGGAAAAAAAAAGTAAATAACTGTTGGAAAGCTTCAATTATCAGCTGATTAGGAAAAGCCTTCTCCATAGTTGCATCCAAAACTTACTGTAGGAAGGGTTGAATCTGGAAAGGCTTTCGGTGGGACTTGGTAAAATTGAGCTAGACAATGGAGCTTAGTGATGCTCTTAATCGAGAGGAGGTAGTGAAGGTAAATGCGCTGCCACCACTGAAAAGGCACTTTGTGAGCACCCTTGGAGCAGTGTTGACTTCAAAAGGAAGAACTTTCTTTTTATTTATTTATTGAGTTTTTGCAACAAGGTAGAACAGTGCACGTACATTTCTTGGTTCTGATATATATCCATAGCTTCAACGCACACATATATTTTCAATATCAACCTTTTCCCTGTGCATCTTGTAAAGGGTTGAGATAAGATGTATACCCTGCGGGGTCCCAATCTCTCAGTTCGGAAGCACAAGTTATTACTTGTGTAACGATATATTTGTAAGAGACATTAGTTAGTGATAGATTCCCTACCTTAGAATATCCCCAGGCGTCAGACTGGATCCGGAAACTTTTGCGTAGCAGTACCCTTGCGCGTCGGTAGGCGTCGTCAGCGGCTCCGCGTCAGTCGTCGGCGTCGTGATGACGTCTGAGTACTTAGACGCCGCCTCCGCGTGCTGACGTCAGTTCTTAGACACAGCTTTTCCGCGCCAGAAACGCAGAGCTATGCCAAAAACCAACACTGGTGCCATGAAACTAGGGACCTGAAAGGAGATGACCTTAACCCTAGATATCGGTTCACAGAACAGGGAGGATGGGTGGGTCAGTAAGGAATCTATCACTAACAAATGTCTCTTACAGATATATCGTTACACAAGTAGTAACTTGTGCATCTGAAAGAGACACGTTAGTGATAGATTCCTAACCTTAGAATAGATACCCAAGCAATACCAACCCCGTGGTGGTGGGTCTGCGAACCAATAATCACACCAGAAAGTCCTGGAGGACGGAACAGCCAAAGTAGCCATCCCTCCGGACTGGACTGTCCAGGCAATAATGTCGTGCGAACGTGTGCAACGAGGCCCACGTAGCCGCCTGGCAAATGTCCTGCAAGGGCACACCTTGGCCCAAGGCAGTCGTAGTTGCTGTGGCTCGAGTGGAATGAGCCCTCAGCCCCACAGGGGGTTCCTTCTTAGCCAAGGAGTAACACGCCTGAATACACAAGATGATCCACCGAGAGATGGTCCGCTTGTGCACCGCTTTCCCTTTCTTAGCGCCCGCGTACCCAACAAAGAGTTGGTCATCCACCCGGAACTGTTGTGTGCGATTCAAATAAAATGAGAGCGCACGTTTTGGGTCCAGACCGTGGAGCCTCTCTTCCTCTCTCGAGGGATGCGGAGGCGGAAAGAAGGTGGGCAAGGTGATGGATTGCCCAATGTGGAAGGCCGAGACTACCTTGGGTAGGAAGGAGGGCTTTGTCCGTAACACAACTTTGTCCGGATGGACTGAAAGGAAAGGAGGCTTACAAGATAGAGCCTGGAGCTCACTCACTCTCCTGGCAGAGGTGATGGCAACCAGAAAGGCAGTCTTCAAGGAGAGAAGGCGGAGAGGACAGTTGTGAAGTGGCTCAAAGGGAGCGCACATCAGGAATGTAAGAACCAGGTTCAAGTCCCACTGAGGCATCACGAAGGGAACAGGAGGGAACGTGTGTGTGATGCCCTTCAATAAAACGATTAACTATAGGGGACTTGAACAAAGAAGGTTAATCAGGCAGCCTCAGAAAGGCTGAAAGAGCTGAAAGATAGCCCTTGATAGTGCCCAGAGCAGAGCCCTGCTGGGCAAGAGAAAGAAGAAAGAGGAGAACCTCAGAAAGAGGGGCATTAAGGGGATCCACAGCCTTTGCTGTGCACCATGCCACAAATCTGTTCCACCTGCAGGCGTATACCGACTTTGTGGAGGGACGCCTGGCTGCTAGAATGATGTTACAGACTTCAGGAGGCAAGTCAAATGGCCTCAACTGTCGCCGCTCAATCTCCAAGCATGGAGGTGGAGACTGGACAGGTTCGGGTGGAGGACCGTCCCCTGCTGCTGCGACAGAAGGTCCTCCTGAAGAGGCAGACGAACCGGGGGATCGACTGACATACTGAGTAGCTCAGGATACCAGTACTTTCGTGCCCAGTCCGGAACCACAAGGATGACTTGTGCCCGGTTGCGCTTGATCTTCTTCAGCACTCTAGGCAGAAGTGGTATAGGCGGAAAGGCGTACAACAGACCGCAACTCCACTCGCGATGAAAAGCGTCTCTCGAGCGAGTGCCGCCTTGGAAATTCCAACGCGCAGAACTGATGACATTGCGCGTTCTCTTCGGTGGCGAATAGATCTAACCAAGGCTCTCCCCACTGCAGATAGAGACCTTGCACCACGCCATGTCAGAGTTCAGACGCCATTCGTGATCCATCATGCACCGGTGGCTGAGTTCGTCCGCCCTGGCGTTCAGAGAACCTGCCAGGTGTTGAACCATCAGAGTCACGCCCTGATGTTCCAGCCATTGCCAGAGGCGCAGAGCCTCCTGGCAAAGGGTCCACGACCCCACCCCGCCTTGTTTGTTGCAGTACCACATGGCAGTGGTGTTGTCTGAACACCTGCACTACACTCCCTCGGACAGACGGGAGGAATGCCTTCAGTGCCAGACGAATCGCCCGCAGCTCCAAAAGGTTGATATGGAGCCGGAACTCCGCCGGAGACCAGAGGCCTCTGATCTCCGCCTCTCCCATGTGGCCTCCCCAGCCCTGGAGGGATGCGTCCGTCACAACTACGTGCTCCGGTTGGGGAAAGGAGAGGGATTTGCCGCTGACCCAATCGCGGTCCGTGAGCCACCACTGCAGCTGTCTCGCAGTGCCCTCCGAGATCAGGACATGGTCGGACAGGTTGCCCGGATGCTGGGCCCACTGAAACTTCAGGTCCCACTGCAGAGCCCGCATCCGCCACCGCGCGTGATGCACCAGAAGGATGCAGGAGGCCATCAGCCCCAGAAGCCGCAGCGTCAACCTGACCGAAAGCCGGGAAAAAGGCCGGAAGATTGGAATCAGAGCCTGTATATCCCGAACCCGCTGTTCGGGCGGGTAAACCCGAAACTGCACCGAGTCGAGAACCTCTCCGATGAAAAGGAGCTTCTGAGAGGGACACAGGTGTGACTTCGGCACATTGATGGAGAACCCTAGCTGGTGCAGGAGATCCGCCGTAGTCTGGAGGTGGCTGACGACTGTCTGGGGCGAGCCCGTCTTCAACAACCAGTCGTCGAGGTAGGGGAAGACAGACCCCCAACCTGCACAGATGAGCTGCGACCACCGCCATCACCTTCGTGAACACCCGTGGGGCGCTGGTAAGGCCGAAGGGGAGCACGGTAAACTGAAAGTGCTCGTGTGGTACCGTGAACCGCAGGTAACGCCGATGGGCCGGCAGGACCGGGATGTGGAAATACGCGTCCTGCAAGTCCAACGCTACCATCCAGTCTCCTGGGTCTAGGGCAGCTAAGACCTGAGCCAGAGTCAGCATTTTGAACTTCTCCTTCCGGAGGAAGCCGTTGACGTTCCTCAGATCCAAGATAGGGCGTAGGCCCCCTTTGCCCTTCTTGGGAACCAGAAAGTAGTGGGAGTAGCAACCACGTCCTACTTCTGGCCCAGCAACGCGCTCGATGGCCCCCTTGGCCAAGAGGGCCGAAACTTCCTCCTGCAGGAGCCGCAAGTGATCCCCCCGACACGCGGTGGTGTTGCGGTGGCATGGCTTGAGGAGTTGTCTCGAAGGGGAGGGAGTAGCCCCTCCGGACGATCTGCAGCACCCACCTGTCCGAAGTGACAGTGCGCCAGTGAGAGTGGTGATGGCTGTAGGAAGGTGGATACCTGACTATGGTTGCCCCCAACTTTTTGCCTGGTGTTTTGCTGGTTTTCCGACTTAGTTGGCCTGGGACCCTGCCAATCAGGACCCCAGGTCTACTGCTCTCTCTGTAAGATGGATTCCATGTACCTTAGGTACATATCCAATTGGTACTGGGCCACCTTATCAGACCCTGTAACTCAGGGCATAGGTGTACCCAGGGCCTACCAGGGGCTGCAGCATGTATTATGCCACCCCTGGCTGGCCATCTAAATCTGACACAACTGGCTGCACGACAGCTGGGGCAAGGTGGTGTAATGACCCTTTGCTTTAGATATAGTATACCTATATCTAACCCTAAAATGGACACACAGATTCCTATCAGTCACTCCTATGGCAGGCCTTGACAATCCTGAAGGCAGAGTGCTTGGAATCGTGTGAGATGGTGCTCTGGCATGAGCTGAGCCCGTTTGCAGCTTGCGGAACCAAGTCCTAATAGCTGTTCCATGAGAACGCATACCATATACTCTTAAGTGCATTATAATCCTCGCGGTTATATGCTATCTTTGGTATCGCTTTATCAAAACATGTCGAGTAAGGTGTCATACGAATTGGAATACTAACCCCTCGCCAATTCTGGCGACGGGGTTAGCATTCCACCCTTCTAGAGGGACACGACATGTATGCAACTGTGAACCCCGGTTAAAGTTAACTCAAGCCTCAGCATCACAAAATGGATGCTGCCACCACAGACACAAGTCTGACCCCCTGCAGCTGGGAGTCCTTCCAGCGAGGGGAGTTTGGACAAAGGGTTTCCTGTCAGGGGCGGTGCTAGCACCATCCCAGACAGGGTTTTGTGTATCCTGGGTAGGCAGGGCTTTAGAGGAAGGTGACTGCAAGTGGCACCCCGGTGCTCACTACGCATCTGCCGGCTAGAACCAGTTCCAGGGGCACACCAGCCCCTGGCCTGGGGAAAGTCCGGCATGGGAGAGGGGTGTAACCACCCCCCTTCCTGGTCCCACCCCTAGGGCAGGAACTAGTCGCGTACCCACCCCTTTCTTTAGGATAAAGGCAGGAGCGGGGACCCTTCCAAATTAGATCATCTTTGAATCAAGAAACTACTTTCTACGAAAGGAACTCTCGACTTCTTCTCAAGATTTCTCCCTTGTGGCTAAGGAGTAGTCACCCTGCATCCGCAGGCACCATTTAAGAACTCTGCGGTTTGCTGCATGTCCTTCCTCCGGAATCCGACTGACCAGCTCGACGAGACCCGGCTTCCCTGGCACCTCTGACCTCTACCTACCTCTACAGCTAAGCTGAGAACCGTAGGTGCGACGAGACCTCGAGGGACCGGCCATCATCAGAACTGCACGACTTCTATCCAGCACGACCGCCGAGGGATCCTCTGGTGAGTGCTTTGGGGTCCGAGAAGCCCCGACCCTGAGCAGCTCCAGCACCGAAGACCAGCCCCCCAGCATCCACGAGATCTGCGTGGGGCCCTTCTGCTTTTTGGCTGCTCACCGCGTTGTCTGGCTACTAGCCCGCTGGCTTGTGGCCTTCCCGACGACGACCGACGACATCACCACTGCTAGTCTGGTTGCTCCAGACTGGCCCTTGCTCCCTTCCAAAAGAGGAGCACCCCGGACCCTCCTGGTCCACTCCAGACGCCATTTTAGGTCCGCCGCGTGGGCTTGAATTTGCAAAGACTTGTTGCCCCAATCCTGGGTCCAGCGACGTCGACAGCATCAACCATCGTGGGACAGCTCGCACCTCCATTCTGGTCGCCGACAACGCCTCCTGGTCCGTGAGACTGCAGAGCCCAGCGTCGCCCACTCACCTGGTCGAGGTGACTCCATCCGGTGCCATCCTGGTGCCCATCTGATCACTGGCTAGTGATTCAGGACTTGGTCCCCTCTGCTTACAGGTGTTTTCCATCTTCATTCCAGGCTTGGATCCATCGAACAATCTTCACTGGTGGCCTGCCAGCAACTCCTTCTTTCAGGCTCCTGGTTCGTCAACGAGGATTCCCGACGTCTTTTCAGACCTATGCAGCCGCAGCCCCTGGGCTAGGTAACTTCGGCATTTCGGTGCCCCAGGATAGCCTCACTATCCAAGGGTCCAGATCCACCTTCGTTTTCAACCTACCTTATCGGGTTCGCCCGAGAACACTAACTTTGCTTTTACTAGCTCCCATAGACTTTGTCCCACATCCCGCGTGAGAGTGCACACTCTGCACCCGAGTCCCCTAGGCCTCCTACTAGAAATCTGAAGGTTCAGTAACTTAGTCCTAGCGATTCCAAAGCCTATTAGTCCAGTACTTACCTGCTAGTAATTTCGCATTCCACTTCCATAGTATATGGTTTTCCGTGCCCCTCGGGCATTTGTGTAAATTGTGCAACTTAAAGTATTTTCGTAAGAGTTTTGTTGTGTGCTTAGTACCCTATCCTCATAAAGAGTACAGGGCTGTTGTGATCTAAATAAATACACTGTTTATTTTCATAACACTTGTGTGGTGTCCTTTCACTTGGTGTTCAAGGGGTATATGTGATGGTATAACAGCTGGCTTAACACGCCCTCTAGAGTTTAGCCCGAAGACTGCTCTTGTCCATGCTACTAGGATAGCTGGTCTATCGGTTGACTTACAACCAATCACCATAAGGGTTGTTTGGACTGATACATAGTGATCACTAGAATAGTGAACACTGAATATCAGGCCAACTTCTCACAATGGCGAACCCTGCCTCCCACTGGCGTCACATGGGCTGAAAAGCACGGACTAGGAGGGTTTAGAGGTGGATGCTGCTGGGGAAGGAGTGGACTGACCTCGCCGGTTTCCCCGACCGCCTCCACGGCGATTTCCACGGCCGCCGCTGTGCTGGATGGTAGTCTGCGGCGAGTGGCTGGCGGCACGTGTGGGGACGCCCCTTCCTTGGCCACGAAAGGAGCGAAAGGCACCCGTTTGCTGGCATGGGCAGAGAGGCCCAAGGACTTGGCCTTAGCCCTGGGGTCCTTAAAGCGCTCAAGCGCGTGGTCTGCCTTGTCGCCAAAAAGGCGACGGCCGTCGAAGGCATGTCCATCAGAATGTTCTGGACATCTGCTGAAAAATTGGCGGATCTCAGCCAGGCGTGGCGTCTCACCGCCACCATCGTAGCCATCGCTCTGCCTAGCGAGTCGGTGGTATCCAGCCCACACCTGATCGAATACTTGGCTGCATCTCGGCCCTCCACAAGGGCTTGGCCGAGTTTGGCCCGTACCTCCAACGGGCACTCTGGCAGCACCTCCGCCACCGTCTCCCACAGAGAGTGGGTGTAGCGGCCCAAGAGGCATGTGGTGTTGGAAGACCGCAGTCCCAAACTAAGGGAGGAGAATATCTTTTTACCATAATTCTCATACCTCTTGGATTCCCTGTCCGGCGGAGCCGTCGGGAACGCGGTCTGGGAATTAGAGGCCTGGATGACCAGACTCTCGGGGGTGGGGTGGGGTGGGAGGACAGGAAAAATGGGTCGCCCGGAGCCGGGTGGTGGCGTCTGGCCACGATCCTATCTACGGGCGAACCCGTAGTGGGACTGGACCAAGTGCCCAAAAGAACGTCAGTCAAGGCCTCATTAAAGGGCAGCAGAGGCTCAGCCGAGCATGACTGCGGTTTAAGGACCTCTGTGGGGAGGTTAGTCCTCACGGCCGCGACGGGGAGCTCAAGGCCCAAGGCCTTGGCAGCCTCGTCAACACCACACCATAGGTAGCCCCCTCCTCCGAAGCCACGATAGGAAGGGAGACAAAACCACTGTCTGGAGAAGTGTCCAGGCCACTGGCCTCCCCAAGGTCTCCTGCCCAGTTCTCTTGAGACTGACACTCCTTGGTCAGAGGGTCCTCAGACCCCTCCCAATCCTCCTCTTCACCCATCTCCTTAGACTCAGGGTTGTAATTGAATGGGTTCGGTTCAACAAAGTGGAAATCTCCAAACGGCGTCGGATGCGGCACCCAGCGGCGCCGCTCCGACGTCGGAACCGAAGCAAAGGAGGTATCGGGGGCGGCGCCGGAGGTGACACCTGACGGACCGATGCTGGGGGGGGGGGGGGGGGGATGGGGTCGTAAGGTCCACCGGTGACTATCCAGAGCCTGATGAAGGGCCAGCGGCGACCCCCGTCACCGGGCCCGATGGCGCCGGAGCCGCTGGGCCCGAAGGCACCTTCAGGGCCGAAGCACCCGACGGCGTCGGGGTCAAAGCCTAGACGGGTCCGCTGGGCCCGAAGGCGCCGCGGAGCCTGTCGGAGGAGAAAGGGACCTCATGGCCATGAGGAAGTGCTCAATCTCCTCCGGCGTCGCCTCCTGCCCAGGGACCGGAGGGTGTGGGGCGGGACGAGACGCCCGCGACTCCGAAGGAGCCGCGTGGGCGGTGTCACCCGAACCCCCGTCCGCATCGCGAGAGCATCGGGGGGAGTCAGAAGAGCGATGACATCTCTTCGACTTCTAGTGCTTCTTACCCGACGACTTCGACCTGGAGGAGTGGTGCCGACTCCCGGAGCTGTGGTGGCTCCGTCCCTGCGACCTGTCCCTCGACCTTCTGTGGGACCGGGAACTCACGCGGCGCGGGGCCGACTGCCGGAGTTCGAGTCGCCTGCGGGACCGCTCCCGCCTGGCTTTCGAAGATAGGGCCCGGCAGTCGGAGCAGGCCTGGTGGTCGTGGTCGACGCTGAAACAGGTCAAACACAGGTGGTGGGGGTCCGTGACCGATATTGTGCGGTCGCTCTCCTCACAGTGTTTAAAACCGGGCATCCCTGGGGCACCGATCGGAGTCGTTAGACTTCGAAAAATGATCCAAAGAGATCAAAAAGGTAGTCAAAAAGTGACTTTGGGTAACTGCTCTTTCCAGATCTGCGCTGGCTGGCCCGGAAAAAAGAAGAACTGACGTCAGCACGCTGAGGCGGCGTCTAAGTACTCCGACAACGTCATCACGGCGCCCACGACGGACGCGGAGCCGCAGACGACGCCTACCGACGCGCAAGGGTACTGCTACGCAAAAGTTTCAGGATCCAGTCTGACGCCTGGGGACATTCTAAGGTAAGGAATCTATCACTAACTTGTCTCTTTCAGATTCAGAAGCGCAGCACTCCATGCTTACCCCACGATCCACCCATGGATGTTGTCTAGGGCTTGTCACAGCGGTGAACAGTCCTCATCTCAGGAAAGAGACTTAGCCAGTGCGTATAACCGCTGTGTCAATATAGAAGCCTGCCGTTAGTCCAGGAAATTGGGGGGCAGAATGTGACCATGGCTGTCCTGCGATATTTCCACCGCAGATCGACCAGAATAGATGAAAAGTTCTTTTTTTCTGGTGAGTATGAAAAACTCAATGACGAATTTGGAATTACTGAGTCATGAATAATTAGCTTGGAGAAACAACACAATGTTTTGGTTTACCCCCGTTTTTTTCCAGTGATTCCAATTCAAAAAAGGAGTCCATAATGCTAGACTGGACAACAACCACAATATTAAATAACGGTGGCTCCTCTGTGCCGATATAAGAAAGAAAGAAAGAAAGCCCAAACAAGGTAAAGGCAAAACAAACAGCTGAGTGTAAAACAAACTGTTAATCCCTAAATTTGGAATTAATTGTATTGAATACAAGCATGATCCTTTTTTTTTAATCCCTACAAAAGGTCTTGCTTCATTTTAAAGATCCTCGACAAATCAAGACAATACTAAAAAGGAAAGTCTTGTCGCCAATGAAGTCTTCAATCTTAAGGTACTTGAAGGATATGAAAGTTATGGCAATGTTGTTTTGCGCTAATAGAAATGCGCTGACATAATATAGTGATAGTTTCTTTTGATGAATACACGGGGTGGAGACAGTGGTAATGAATGGGTGTGGACTTAGTTTAAGAGGGTAATCTTACATGTTGATGTACAGGATTAGGTATCTAAAACAATGTTGTTCTACTTTTAGACTTGATGTTACCCTAGTCAAAACGTCCTGAAGAAGGTGCAACCATTTAACAACCACCGAAACGCCGGGTCGACTGTTGTTTTTTGACTGTTTTATGATTACGTAAATTGTTTTCTGATGATGAAATGTATTGTTTTTAATGTTTTTAACTTAGAGTGTAACCCTGTATAGGGAGGTACCTAAATAAATTGCACTATATTTTTTATATACACCTTAGTTCTATCTTTTTTCCTGTGTCACCTATTGGTACTAATGTCATATGTACTTTATATAAAATCGGATTCGTATTTAGTCCCCCCCACCATCCATACACTACACAGTTCCTATATAGTAAATATATTGGTCCTACCGAATTGACCAATAACATACCACAGGGTTCCACGATAATTTTTCTCTGTTCTGTGGTGACTGTCAGGGTCTTCCCTCAGGTATGTTAGTGGGTCCCATATGTCGCGGGGTCTTGAAGTCCAGGGCAGTAACTCGGCATACGTCGTTAATTGGTCTTTGCAGTATATATGAGATCATCCAGCCAGTCTTTAAACTAGGGAGCTCGTCCTCGCCCCCACCTGCATGCCACCCTCCAGTTCACCAGGAGCCGCCCCAGTGATGTGAATTTCTGTAGGGGGCTTCAAGGCCCTCCTGGTAACCCAGTAGTGCCATGACTGGGGAGAAGTGAATGGGAGTGTCCGCTATTCAGGACATGGCAGACAGGACCTCTGACCAGTATCCTTGTATCACCATACAGTCCGACGCAAGGTGCAGGAAATATGCCCCCACATGCCCGCACCTGTCCCAGCAGTCCTCAGGACACAATTTTTATCTGTAGAGCCTCGCATGTGTGCAATAGACTTGATGTTTAAACTAAAAGTGTATATTCTACAGGCGGCTACTAGGTGTGATCTTGCCTGTTTGTAAACAACTATAGAGGGATTGCCTGTCTAAGTGGAGTGTTCAGTTCTGAATCCCTGCCAGTTTGTGAGTTGCTCAGAACCTAAGGACGCTCTGTCTGGGCGGCCTAGTAAAGCAGAGAGACCGCATGTGCGGGTCCCATGGCCCGTTTTAATCTGTGTAGTGTATGTAGCATTGGGGGTTCTGGAGGGAAAATAGGGGTGGCAAGCTTGACGTCGTCTCGTAGCTTAATATATAAGAATATCTCCAGCAGTGTAGCCACCTCGCCAGTCAACAATGCTGCATGGTCCTTAAAAATTCAGTCATGACAGATCCCCCTAGGTAGTTATACCCCGTTTTTGTAGCCTATTATAACAGGCTGTCTCATGAGTGACAGGGGTTAAATGATGGTACAGGAGGGGCTCGAACAGGGAATATAATAAGGGTTTACTGTATTTCCTGGCAAGCCCTCGCCACGCGAGTGTGGTGCACGCTACAGAAGAGAAAGTACCACCCACTCCAGGGACCATCGCCCCCCAGAAAAGCAGTAGTGGGGATGGGAGCTATATAGCCTTGTTTGATCGCTAGATGGGGCATAAAGGGCGGCGGTCGGAACCAATATGTCACGAAGTGGGCTTGAGTGCACAGGTCGTATAATTCCATATCCGGAGTTTCAAAACCTCCCCTCGAGAAGGGTTGGGTAAGCACTGCCCAGCTCAACCTGGGCTGCTTGTCGCCCCATGCCAGCCGGGTCAGCTGTGTCTGTAGAATATGAAAAAAATTACGTCCCGGGGGTAGGGTATGGTAATAAATAAGTAAAATCATTTCAGCAAGACAATCATCTTGATCAGAGAGATCCATCCTGCTAGTGAAAGTGGCTGAGAGATCCAGCATGAAACAGATGCTGTGAGTGAGGCAACAGCAGGTCCATAGTTTGCTTGCAGCGTTTCCGCTCAGTCCTTAGAGACGAGGACTCCCAGATATTTCATTTCCGAATCACACCACACCAACTGGTAATGGGGTATGAAGTTCGGGGTTTGTGGGGTGAGTGGATACATCTGTGATTTACGCCAGTTTATGTTCACTACCAATATCTCCCCAAAGCAGATAAACTCCTTGAGAATTAGATTTAGACTAGTTTGTGGGTCTCAGATATAGAGGGTAACGTCATCAGCGTAAAGGGAAACTAGTAAAGGTCGAGTGTATTAACGCAGCGCATATTCCCTATGATGTTGTCAGAGTTTCCCTATCAGGGGTTCAATTGCCAATGCAAATAGTAAGGGTGAAAGAGGACACCCCTGCCTTGTTCTACGTGAAATAGAGAACGGCTGGGAGCAACAGCCGTTAATCTGCACCGCGGCCTGTGGCTCACAGTACAGCAGGGTAATCTACAAAAAAAAAAAAAAAAAAAGAGGGTGGGAAACCCATCCTTCGCAGCACTGCATACAAATAATCCCATTCCAGGGAGTCAAAGGCCTGAGTGGAGTCTAAAAAAGACAGCCGCCGCGTCCAAATTGGGGTCAATGTCATGTAGCAGTGTGAAGAGGGCACGCAGATTGTGGGACGTGGCCCGTCCAGTTATGAACCCAGACAGGTCCGGCAAGACCAAGCCTTCCATCAGCAAACTTAGCCGACTGGCCAGTACATTTGCTAATATTTTCGTATCACAATATAGTAGGGATAATGGCTTGTAGGCCTCACATTGTGTGGCTGCCTTTCCCGACTTGAGAAGGGAAATAATTTGGGCTTCCCGCATGGAAAGAGGGAGAATCCCCATAGCTTTTGCTTCCGCGTATATCTTTTTAAGGACCGCGACCAGTGTTCCCCCAAAGCATTGATAAAAATCCGCCGGTTGGTCATCTGGCGCACCCCCATATCTCAATTGCATTAGATCCATGCATATCGCCACTATTTCTGCCGCGAGGAAATGCCTATGTGTGTAGCTGAGCAAACCCAAAGCAACTATATGGAGATTCACGACCTCATCGAAGATGAAGTGCCCAATGTGTTTTTTATAACTGAATCTTGGCTAACAGACGATACTGTGGCTGAGCCTGGCCTTGCACTCCCCCCAGGTACCCTAGAGGTGGGGGCATAGCGGTTATCTTTAGGTCCTGTTCATTTGTCAGGGAGGACTTAGCCGGGTGCGAATGCGCTCGCTGTGTCTTCACGGCGAGCACACACTTTTCCTTTACTGGTCTATTAGTCTATCGCCCCCCAGGTCCGGCTGCAGAATTTAAATCAGCTATTGTCGAGGCTGTGAGCGCTCTTGCTTTGACTTTATCTAATTTCACTCTCATCGGGAACCTTAACTTACATTTTTATCGCCCTTTAGACCCAGAAATCGGCAGCTTACTGGCAGACCTTGCTGCTTGTCAATTGAGTCAGTTGGTGGTGGGTGCTACTCACACGGCTGGACACCTATTGGATCCGGTCTTCTCCAATATTCCTTTGCTCACAGCCAAAGCGCCTAGCCCAGTATGTTGGTCAGATCATCTCCTAGTGTCCCTCTCCCTTCCGCTTCCTGATACACTCCCCAGAGCTAACCTTAGGTCCACTCTCAGATGCTGCTGGTACAAACTCAGGTTGGAGGAGCTACTTGCCATTTTAGAGGCTTGTCCACTGACGTTCGGCACTGACCCGGAACAATCGTACGAAGCGCTCTGTAAATGGCTTTTACATGCTTTAGATACCTTGATTCCGGCAAAGCAGTCTATCGGTCGCTGTTCTAGCTCCAACCCCTGGTACAACGACTCCCTTGCTGCTAAGCGAAGTACTTGTAAAAAATTTGAACGGGCTTGGAGAAAGAATTATGACCCGGGGCGAAAAAGCTGTATCAGGATGAGATCAAATGCTACCACAAGGCCGTACATCTGGCACGTGCAGCTCACCTTACCAATGAGATTAAGTCCAGCAAAAACCCCGCTAAATGCATTTTTAAAATACTGAATGATTTCAAAAATAGGAAAAAGCCCCCTATTCATACATTCACGTCAGGTCAGCAATGTGAGGAACTGGCCAATTTTTTTTCCCAGAAAGTGGAAGCCATCGACAGATCTTTTCCCAATGGACCCGGTAGCCCTTGATGCACCCCTCCCCGCTGCCACTTTGACAGCGACACCATCTATTACTCAGGACGAGTTTCTCGCTCCAAGTATGAAGGTCAAATCAGGGTCCCCATTAGACCCTATGCGGCCGACGCAACTTAAAGAATGCCTTCCGGTCCTTCTTGCACCCCTAGGCCAAATGATCAATTCCTCTATTACCTCGGCTGTGGTGCCATGGGTATTTAAGCGTGCAAGGGTGGTCCCCCTGCTGAAAAAACCCTCCCTGGACCCCATTAAGCCTGAAAACGTTCGACCAATATCCCTTCTGCCTTGGGTCGCCAAAATTGCGGAGGCCCATACTAATAACATCCTTTCAGGTTTCCTGAACAGTAATGGTATTTTTGACCACTCTCAGACAGGCTTCCGCCCCGGCCATAGCACCGAGACCGCACTTCCGGCGGTATGCGAATATCTGCGAACCATCCTGGATGAGGGACAGACTGCGGCGCTGATTTTGCTCGATACGGTCTCTCATCAGATCCTCCTGCGTCGCCTACTGGAAGCAGGGGAAGTGGGTTTGGCACTGGATTGGTTTCGTTCTTTTCTTTCGGATAGGGCGTTCCAAATCAGAGCTCCCCCCCCCTTCCTCTCCCAGGTCCATTCTAGCAAGCAGGGGGTGCCTCAGGGTTCAGCATTAAGTCCTTGTCTGTTTAATCTCTACGTCCAGCCATTGGCGAGAGTAGCGCAAGACCATGGTCTGACCCTGGTTTCTTATGCGGATGACACGTAACTGGTGGTGGCCTTCTCAGATGGCCTTGACTTGGGCCCCACGCAGTTTCGAACTGGGCTTGAGGATCTCACGCTGGATGGCGGCCAATTGCCTTCAACTTAATGCAAGCAAATCAGAAGTGCTGCTGGTGAGGAAAAATAAAGAGTACTGGAGTACTCAGTGGTGGCCTACATCCATTGACAGCGCCCCAACTCCCAAGTCAGTGGTAAAGAACCTAGGGGTCTGGCTAGACTCTACCCTCGGGTTCCAGGAGCACACCAAAAAGGTAGTGGGCACCTGCTTCGGACTATTACGGGGTCTGAGGCCTATCCTGGGGTTCTCTGAACCTGCTACGCGCCAACTAATCATTCAGGCGACTATTCTGTCGCGAATAGACTACGCCAATTCTTTGATGCTAGGCGGCAACAAGGCTGAGGTGAACCGCCTGCAGCGAGTCCAAAATGCTGCCGCACGAGTCCTTCTCAGGCTCCCTAGAACTTTTTCTACGTCTGGCGCCGTGTGGCGCCTTCACTGGCTACCGGTTCCTAAAAGGATTTAATTTAAAGCACTTTGTCTTGCCTTTAAAATCCTTAAGCTCGGGGGGCGTGGCCAGGGCGTCATGATGGCGGTCGCACTTTGAGAGTGCTCCTGACCCCCCGTCTGTCATCCGCCTTCATCCGGCCTGCAACAGTGCCCCTTGCTGCCTCTCGCCTACCTGCCTGCCTCCTCTGTCACCAGCGCTCCCGGCACCTACATGGCCGGCTGCTTCTGGAGTCTCTGCAGCTCCTCACCCCCGGAGGGCCGGCGCTGCGACAAGATGGCGGCCCCCTGCCTGGTGATCTAATGGTTGCTGCCCTCATCCCTGGCCGTCCCGCAGCGATTCTCACAAGCTCCTGCGCTGCGGCGGATCCTCCGGTTGGCCCCTGGAGCTGCTGGGCCGACACTGCAGGCATTGCTCCTCTCTCCCGCTGAGGCGACGCCCGGCCGCCGCGCAATATGGCGGCCCCCTGACACGTCTCAATCTGCTACCTGTGCCTCCCTCCTCCACGAGGCTTGCTTCCAGCCCTCCTTCCCTGACCCACTATCGCCGCGCTGGGGGAGTCTTACTCCGGATCGTGGCTGAGGAGGGCGAGACGAGGAGCGGACTTGGCACTGACTTCGGGGGCTCGAGGACTTCTCCCCCCCCCCCCGCCTCTCCTGTGACGCCTGGAAGCCTCGAGGTGGCGGCGGCCTGGGATCCGCCGTTCTGATGCTGGGTCTGCTGTCCTGCCCGGGCTAGCACAGTGAGCCTGCCTGCGCACGTCCCTGGCCCTGGCCGCCCGGTGGGGAGCCCATGAGGAGAGGGAGACGGACGGGGGCCCCACCTCCCACGCTGGCCACAGCTTTGCCTCCCGCTGCTCCCCACTTTCCTTCTTGGTGTCTGGCTGGGCCTTTAGACTGGGCCTTCCATGGACATTGTTGACGGGGGTCGGCCTTGAGGAACGGCTGGCCCCGGACTACCAAACAGCCCGGCTTTTTACCTGACAGCCGGCGCTCGGACGCTCGGACGCTCCGGACGCCCCCTCTCTGGTTGCCCTGAGCCGCGGGGTGTGCCTGCAACTGCTCTAGACCCGTGAGCAGGCCTCCCACGACTGGTGTCCCCTGGGGTCGAGATGAGTGGAGCCATCGCGTCGGACCCTCCTTGGCCTAGCTCCTGCTTGCAGGGACGGCGAGACTGCGACCCTACGCCCTGCCCGCTGGCGGAGACCTGGTGAGTCGGCGTTTGGGGTCTGGGGGTGTGGTGCGGCGAGGGGTTCGGCCACCGTGTCAGGTGGCGGGCGGAGTGGTGTGCGGTGTGATAAGTGCCCCCCCCTTGCAGCCCCTCCTCCACCATCTGGCGGGGTTTGCGAGGAGCCGCCTGCCTCCCTGTTTCCCTGCACAGAGGAGCCATCGCTCCTGGGCCCCCCTGGCTCCGTCCTCGAGGTTTCCACCTGGCCTCTGATCTGCCGCAACGTCCATCCTGCGTTTGGAGATGCCGGGGAGGGTGTGAGGCGGGGGGTTGAGATTACCTAGCCAACGCTACTGTGCGGCCGAGTAGCCTGTCTCTGAAATTCCTTCCCCACACTGGAACTAGGGATCCTCCGCACCATGGGCAAACCTCGTGCGCCTCCGGCCTCGAGCTTTGTGGCTCAGACGACCCTTGACCGGTTCGCCAAGGTGGACCGTGGAACTAGTATTGACCCGGTGTCCAGACTTGGCAACCATCCTGCAGGCCATTTCGACCTCCCAGGCGTCAGTTGAGACCAAGATAGGAGAGGTGAAAGTGGACGTCTCCCTTATCCGCCAGGACCTCCTTAAAGCCACGGAACGCCTAACGGAAGCGGAGTCCCGGATCTCCACTGTGGAGGACGATGTGTCCACCATTAACAAGCACGTGGCCCGCCTCCAGTCGCAGACCGCTGACCTCCACCGCAGAGCTGAGGATGATGAGAACAGAGCGCGCCGGAATAACCTACGCCTCCTGGGCTTTCCGGAGGGGGTTGAGCGGACGGACGCGGCGTCCTTCCTCGAAGATTGGTTCCGCACCTGGATGCCCAAGGAGAAGCTCTCCCCGTGGATCACGATTGAACGCGCCCATCGTTCCTTGGCTCCCAAGCCACCACCAGGAGCCCCGGCTCGGCCTTTCATCCTCTGGCTCCTTAACTTCCGCGAACAGGATGTCATCTTGAGAACAGCCAGGGAGTTGGGACAAATTCACCATCGGGACTCCAAGATAATGGTCTTTACGGATTACTCGAGGGAGGTCTACTCCCAGCGCCCCTCATATGACTAGGTAAAGCAGAAGCTTAGGGCGATGAATCTCCACTACGGGCTCCTCTTCCCGGCCCGACTCAAGGTGGTCTTCCAGGGGCGAACCCTCTTCTCAGATTCCCCGCAGGCTGCGTGGACTTGGGTCACGGAGGAGCGTCCCCTTCAAATGCAAACGGCCCGCTCCCCGCCTCGGAGGGCCACGGACCACCAAAGTAGTGCTGCGCCCAAGCCTAGGCGGCGCAGAGCGAGATCCCGCAGGGGGGGGGGGGGGGGCAGGGGGATCCCGGTCGCCGTGCTTGCAAGTCCAGCGGACCTCCCCCGCAGCACAGCAACGTGACCCCGAACTGCCATCCTGGACTCCATCCCCGATTAACTTGCGCAGTGCCCCTGGACCCGCGGACACTTCGGCGTGCATTCTCGGACACTGATATCTCCAGAAGCCCGAAGCTCCGTGGCTCCAACGACGACTCAGACTCATGATCCAGGGCAACTCAGTCTTCAAGTATCTTGATTCGAGACCCGGGCCCATGCCCATGTCTGATGAACCCTGAACCGAATACAGCCAGAACTTGCAACCTGCATCTGCTCTGGCTCCCTCGGCCTGGCGACCTGGGGCATGAGCTCTCTCCTGTGGCACCCTGGAGGCGCAGGCCTGTCCCTAGACATATCAGTCTATTTCTTGTTTGGCACTGTTGATCTGTATCCTGCACCATGGAGGGGGGTCCTCCCTATTGGTACCTTGGTCCTAGTTCCTGCCCTAGCTAACCGTTTTAGATTAGCACCCATCCCCTGAGTGGGGTGTTTTCTGTTGTGGGGTTGCATTTCGGGCGACAGATGCTTCTTGTTTCGAAGTGTAGGATGGGTGGCGTGTTGTAGCTCTCTTTCAGAGTCCACTGCAGTTGCATGATCTCCATGCTCGTCGACCTCACCTGATTTGTTATTTTTGGCCGCCTACAGGCCGTCACGAGGGCCACTGCGGGCGGCGACCCCCTTCCCTCCTCCCTACCCCCCCTTCCCCTGCTGGCCCCTGGCGTTACTGCTACTATGCTGGTCTTGGCCCGATTCCCCCTGGCCCTGCAAGATGTGGCCCCATCTCCCCTCCAGGGGCCTTCAGTTTGGAGGTCCTTGGATGGTCCATGCCCCCGTCCCCATCGATGGCCTGCACGCTGACTAGACCCCTCCACGTTCTCTCCTGAAACGTGAATGGTCTCCTAGACTGCATTAAACGAGCGGCCATCTTCCGGGCGGCCCACTGCTACGCGGCGGACGCCCTCCTTCTCCAGGAGACCCACCTCCTAGGCACACAATGCAAATTTTTGGCCCACTGTGGATTCGAGATGGTCTGGCACTCTGGGTTTGTCCGTGGGTCACGAGGGGTGGCAATTCTCCTCCGGAAAAGCTTGCCGTTTACCCTGACCAGGGCCACCACTGATCCCCAGGGCCGCTTTGTGGTTGTGTTGGGTGTGTTGGAAGGCTGTCCTCTGAATATCCTGAGCCTGTATGTCCCATCTGCTCTTCATCCACCGACGCTTCGCTATCTTACGGGCGTTATTTCTGCCCTTCTGCGGGGGCTTGACGGTGGGGGGCGGGGAGACTTCAATGCCGTGCTGAACCCTTCCTGCGATGCAACCGGGGCCCCCTCTGTCACTCGAGTGGCCTTGGCTTCGGCCCTGTCGGGGTGGGCCTCTGCCCTGGGGCTGTGCGACGCGTGGAGAGTCTGGAACCCTCGCAGGGTGAAATTCACACACACACATCGGCCGCCCATCACACCCAGTCCCGTATCGACCTTCTCTTCCTCCCGGCTACTGACTGCCACTTGGTCTCCGAGGGCTATCTGATCACTCCCCTGTCTCCCTCCGCCGTGGCTCGCCCCAAGTGGGCCAGCGAGCGGTGTGGCGCCTCAACGCCTGGTTCCTACAAGACCCGGAGCTGGTGGACTCGCTGGAGCAGGAACTGACACTACTTTTCAACTAACGAGGGATCAGTTCCTTCGCCTGGCACCCTGTGGGAGGACGGCAAGACCGTGATCCGCGGAGTGGCGAGGGAGTTCGTGTATGCTAAGCGTGCGGACCGGCTGACCCGTCTTGTTGAGCTGGAATCCATGGCGAGGCGAATGGGGAAGACCAGGCGCTCCTCGATCGCGGGGACCCCATTAGGCAACTTGCGTTGATCCGCGAGAAAATCCGACAAATCTCCCTGGACTCTGCCCAGATGTTGTGGCGCTCCTCGGTGGCATGGGTTTACGGATGGGGAGGGGGGGGGGGGGGGGGATAAAAATGGCAAGCTCTTCCACAATCTAGTCTCCTACCCAAGGTTCATCAGGTCATTCCGGAGATCCGAGCGACAGATGGTTCTCTGCAGACTACGTCGAAGGCCATAGCAGGCGTCTTCGCCCACTTCTACACGACCCTCTATGGGAGACGGCCACCCTGGCCTCCCTGCTGGAGGAGACGGGTGCCCGGCTACCCTCTCTGCTGCAGGAGTCCAGGGCCTCCCTAGATCGTCCCTTCACCCTAAAGGAGGTGCTCGATTCCATTCCCCTCCTGCATTCTGGCAAGACGCCTGGCCCTGACGGATTCCCTCAGGAATACTATGCCGCCTTTCGAGACACCCTTGCCCCCCACCTCCTGGCCCTCTTCCGTCATGTGGTAGATACAGGCTCCTTCCCCTCTGAATCAGATCTGGCCACGATTGTGGTCATCCACAAATACCACCCGCCCTCGACGGCTTGTGCGGACTACCGCCCGATCTCTCTCATCAACTCCGAAATCAAACTTTACGCCACCATCTTAGCCCAGAGACTCAAACCTCTCTTGTCGGATCTGGTCCATCCAGACCAATGTGGCTTCATGCCTGTCAGAGGCACCCGTCACTGTATCAGGCGCCTCCATTTGGCCCTGGCTCACCGTGCTAGACTCCCCCCCCCCCCTATCTGGCCCTCCTCTTCTTGGATTTCGAGAAGGCCTTAGACACGGTGGGCTGGGGCTATCTGCAGGATGTTCTGGCGGAAATGGGCTTTGGCCCGGCTTTCCGCCGCCCCTGCGCCCGAGTGCTAGTGAACGGGGTGCTCTCTGAGGCCTTCCCGATTCGTAGGGGCACACGCCAGGGGTGTCCCCTTTCGCCCCTTTTATTCGCGCTTGCGATTGAGCCCCTGGCCGTCGTTATCCACGGTTGGGCGTGGAATGAAAGCCACGTCGATAAAACTGCTCTCTACGCTGATGACGTGGTTCTCTACCTGGTGGATCCAGCGACCTCGGGTCCCAGGAGCCTACTGTCCCCGACGGCCTTCCACCGGGTCTCAGGCCTCAGACTTACCGCCGCCAAGTCTACACTGGTCCCGCTCCACCCATCCAGACACTGCTTCGATTGGCAGTCTGACATTTCTCTACGGTACCATTCCGCTGAATGTCGCCCCCCGACTACCTGAATGAAGGCCGACCTCAAGCGATGGCAGACGCTCCCACTTAACCCCCTAGGAAGAAGCGCGTTGTTTAAAATGGTCCTCCCGCGCCTTCTTTACGTCCTGCAGAATACTTCCGTCCCCATCTCCCGCGCCTGGTTCTGTGAGCTGGATGGGCACCTGACCCGCTTTCTATGGGGAACCGGACGACCGCGCATGTCGCTGGCATGCACCCGTATCCCCCCCATATGACGGGGGCCTGTGGGTGACTCATCTCTTCCTTTACTACATTGCCTCTAAGCTCCTAGTCATCCATGACTGCTACGCGGGCGTCTGGTCCAACCCAGCTTACCGGGTGGAGCTCAGGGAGATGGACTTCCCACAAATCCAGGCCCTCCTCTATGGCAGTCCCGTGCCGCAATCCATGGCACCCATCACGAGGTCTGTCTTTACGGCGTGGCGCGCCGCTCTGCGCTACACGGACTGGGACGCAAACTCACCAGGCAGACACCCCTGTGGCATGGCACCTGGCTCTGGGAGGTGGCGGCACTGAACGGCTTCTGCTGTTGGGATTTGGTGGGAGTTTCGGTCTTGGGGGATGTCTGGGTCGGGGACCACATCCGGGCCTTCGCGCACCTACAGCGAAATCATGCCCTTTCCCACACCCAACACTTTAGATACCTCCAGTTGCGCCATGCGCTCCAAACCCACTTCCCTTCCCCAACCCCCCTTCCGGAATTCAGTCCGCTAGAGGCCCAGGTGATGATTGGGGATCTGGGGAGGGGGTGGGGGTCTCCCGTATCTACTTCTCCTTACTTATGGCCCGCATCCCTAGACAGGCTGCGCATTCGCTGGGAGGGATGGGTGGGACCCGTGGAGGAGGTGGCCTGGAGGAATGCCCTTATGGCGCCCAGGACCCTGATCACCTCAGCCAAACTTCGGTTGGTCCAGACTTACTATCTCCATGCGGCCTACCTCTCCCCTGACCGCCTCTACCGGGCCCGCCTGCCACCCACTCCAGACTGCGCAAGGTGTGGCTTTACACCACTTCTACCATGTGGTATGGCTCTGCCCTAGACTGGCACAGTTTTGGAGGGGGGTGGAATGGGAGCTAACGCGCGCCCAGGGATGGGAGGTCCCTCACGAGCCGACTCGACTCCTCTTGGGGGTCTTTGATGGCTCCGGGGCGGATAAGCGCCTCCTTGGGGCGGCGCTGGCAGTGGCCAAAAGAGACATAGCAAGCCATTGGTCGCGGCCTGAACCGCCTACTGTGGGGGGGTGGAGGAGAGGGGTCGACTGGTGCGGCACCCAGGAGGAGGTTCTGTTTGAAGCTAAAGGGGCTTCGGACCGGTTTTACAAGATCCGGGGGAAATGGTTTAATCTAATACCACCATGATTAAAGCTCTATTGTCTGTTCGCTGTCCTTATCTTAACCCTGTAACACCGAATATGGACTGGCATGCAAAGACCCGCCTTCCCCGATTCTCATGTAATATTCTGCTGTGTGATTTGATTGAGCTACACCCAATGAACTTTGTCTATTGTTTCAAATTCCAAATAAAGTTGATTATCAAAAAAAAAAATCCTCAAACTCCCGCCCCCTAAGATTTTATCCACTCTGTTGATCCCTTATGTCCCCAAGCGTCAGTTACGTTCTGCTGAGCATCTGTTGGCTGTGGTACCCCGGGTAAAACGGACTAGAGCCAGGGGCCGGTCTTTCCGCTATCTAGCCGCTAAGCTGTGGAATTTTCTTCCCACTCAGACCCGCCGCTTGGATGGCCTACTTTCTTTCCATAAGGCAATTAAAACCCATTTGTTCCCTGTGGGCTAGTCCTGCTGCCTTTCTGAGCCCGTTTTCAGCGCCGGGACGCCCCTTTGCTGGGGCAGCTGCGCGCTTTATAAAATTACATAACAATAACAAGGTCTTCTGTATATGGGGCCACATCAATTGGTTGGGCCCTGCGCGTGGTGTAAAGGGTGGAGTAAAAGGTAGAGAAGGTGACGAGGATATCCGCAGTGTCTCCGTGTAGAGACCCATTGGTGCCCTCTACTTCCATTACGTAGTTGACAAACATGGAAACCCGCACTGCCTCAGCCAAAGCCCTCTCAGGACGTTCACCCTCACCATATTGGCGGCTCAGTGACATTTAGATCGGAACAGACATTCTGGTTCTGCTGCCAAGTGGTACTCAATGGCCAATCCCGAAGTCTAGCTTGCGAGTTCCCATCAGAGGTATGCGCGACTTGGGCCTCAGTTAACTTGCTATCCGCCTCAGATTTCCAAAGCGTCTTTTGAAAGGAAGAACTTTCAATTAGTAGTGTAGGCCACTTACCACAAAGTGGAGATACTATTGAGCAGGGTGGATGGTTGGGAAGTTCGAGTGCAGTCATGTAATCTGACCCGGTTATGTAATCTCCCTGATGGAGGAAGAGGATAACATCCTGTTTGGTCATGCAAACATCTTCTGACAGAATTTAACAGTTGGAGGCGGAGGACATGCCTGAGAGAGCCATCCATTTATTGGGAATAAGAAAATAGAGTAAACTCTGCTTCCTTGTTGTTGTGGGATCACCATTTCTATAGCACACAAGGGAGGTGAGGCCCTTCTGTTTAAGAATTAAGAGATGTTCTGTGCTGAAAGCGTTTGAAAGAGGTGGAATGTTGAGAGGTGTTATGTTTTAGAATTTAACTGAATGGATGATAGTTAAGACCTATTTGTTGAACATGATCACCTTTACAGTGAGAGTGTCAATCATATAACCTCCCTCCTTTCCCCTGTTGGTACCGCTGTAGAATCACCAGCTCTAGACTGTTCCCGCTTGCTGGTGAAAAGACAACGGATGCCTTTAAGAGCGAGGTTGCTTGTGTGAAATCTGTTCTACCCTCTGAGTTACAACTCTTGCTCGAACATGCCCCATAAATTTAGAAAGGACGAACTTTCAAAAGCTCTTTAACATAGAAATAAACTGCACACTACACTCAGTCTTTAAGAGTGTTTTTATTAGCAAATTATCCTCCTTCTGTGTGATACTTCTATCAACCTTGTGATACGTCACTGCCCTTTTGAATTACCTCATGATAAGCTGCAGAGTACTCAAAGGGTAAGTGTAACACATCAATTCCGCACATTTAGTCCACTAGGATATTTTGCTTATGAATACCTTGTTTTGAAACTTCACTGTGGACGAGTCTCATTTAATACATTCACAGTAATTGGACTGAGGGCATTCACCATCAGTGTACGCCTTTTAAGGTAAGGCTGGTTACATGTGAAAACGTGCACAAGTGTGTGGGGGCTGAGTACTGTTTTGTGGAGCCTGGTAATTGTATACAGCTAACCTGGCAGAAGGGACTCTGCAAGGAGTGGCTTACTGGAAAAAGTTCTTCCACTGTATTTTACATATAGTCTGCATTTAGGTTTGAACAGACCTACAAGGTGTCAAACTGGTGTAAAACATGCACACAGAGTTTACATTTGCAGTTTCCAACACACTAAATTAATAGCTTATGAGGCTTCTGCGCCCCGCCGCCCGCAAAAGGAGCCAAGTGAATGACCCTGCTCCCCAGCAGAACAACAGACTCACACACAAAAGTAGTAATTATCAGTGATTCATTCTTCCTGGGAAAAGAGTGGATATCGGGGAAAATCTGCATCAATTGTAATTTGTTTGTCACACTGCACCAGGCTGGGTCAGAAGGAAACATAGGATGGGCTTACAGTGAGGTTTTTGGTGGGAAGGAATGAGGCAGTGCTGTCAGCTAGGGTCAGTGCAGAGGCCCTCAGAGGTGCCTTTTAGAGCGAAAACACCAAGTCGCTATGATATATTGTCCCAGAATCCTATGCAGGACGATGGGACAGGGATGGAGGGATGACATGGAATCCTAGGGATGGAAGGATGATATGGAATCCTAGAATTAGCCTGGGGTGTATGGCATCCCTACTTTGGGAGAGGGGAGGCAGTGGAGGCCAGGTCTCCCCCCACAGGGTGCAAGGGAGCCTGCACCATCGGCCCTGCAGAGACCCATCCTCGTCAGTTGGTGAAAGACCTTAGTACATCTTAGCAGAGCATCAAGTGGCTTCTCTTTCCAGTGGCGAAGACCCTGAACTTGACCCACTGTATCCACTCCTACCCTCTCAAAGGGTACCCCAACCACTGGTAGTGGGATTAAGGGAGCCTTTGGGTGTCCTCCTGTCTTGCCACTGGCTTGACAGGTAACACAGGAGCTTACAAACTCCTTCACTTTTCGGGACATCTTAATTCTGATGGGTACTTCTCAAAGTGTCCTCACCTTCTAATTGAGTTCCTTGGTAAATCCTACAGGTGGTGTGATCAAGTAGAGCTGGTTAACTACTGAAGTCATGCAGTATATCCCTGGCAAATTATCACTGAATTAATTTTGAGAAATCAATGCTCAGCAAAAGAATGCATAGATGACCTAGTGATTGCCTGGCAAACATCAGTAGGTGGGAGGCTTATGACAGAAGCAGTAGACTGTGCAATGCCTCATTGAAGCAGGAATGCCAGAGGATTTTTCTAAGCTAAGGTATACCAGATCTTCATACACAAGGAGACCCAATGTGAAATCACATGTTCTGTCGTCCCCTTCCTTTCCTTGGATTGCGATAAGCCCACAAGCATTTGATCATCCACTCCATCTAGTATTCTGCAGGCAATTAAATCAACAACGTACCTCGGCTCCAGTCTATGTTACCTCTCCTCTTCCTTACTGCGGTGAGGTGGAAAGAAGAATGGAGGAGTAATGATTTAACTCAAGAGGAAGCCAGACAAGGGGAAAAAAGAAGGGCATCCAGTAATCTAGCCAGCTTATCTGGTAAGAAAAGAATCTATGGTAGCTAGACCGAGAAACTTTGTAATTCACCAACTCTCATGGCCAAAGTTATTGCCACTAAAAATGCAGTCTTAGGAAGAAACATGAATCGAGCAACTGAGCATTGGTTTGAATGGAGAAGCCGTATGGAAGGTTAACAGCAATTTGAAATTGCAAAGCAGAAAAATGAAAGGCATGGGAGGAAACAAAACCTTTAGAAAATGCACTACTAATGGTAAATTAAACAAGGCGGTTGCTCAGAGATACACATGAAGGTGAAAGATTTATCCAGGTATCCCTTCACAAAGAACTTTGTCAAGCTCTGCTGAGCAAGAGCCCAAATCTCTCTCCAGCCAACAAATCTTGACCAAGGGCTCGTATCCACTAATTCTCTAACAGACATTCTGACAGCCCAGATGACGTGTCAATTACAGAGGTAAACAGAAAGTTTCTAGCTAGCGCTGCTGAATCTTCATACCTGCAGATGAAGGACAGGGGACTGGAGTGGAGGAACAACCATCCTGCCACAAAAGCAGTCCATCGTGTGGGTAAAACGAAGAAGTGGTGGAGTGCTAAGTCCCAAGAGATCAAAGTGTCAAGACTTCCTCATCTATTCTGGGGTATTCAGGATCAAATGTGCCTGATACTCCCTCAGGACATTTGAAAATAGTGAAATTGGCAGGAATGTATACAGTTTACCTCATGATAAGTTGCCTCTCAAAGAACTGCCCAATGAAACAGTTGGAAGAAAGTTTGACACATCCAATGGGGCAATGTTGAGAGCCACAATGAGATCATCTAATAGACAACACAATTTACAAAAGAACATACCTGCCACATCAGGATGAAGTTCCCACTAGTGGTCCTCTATTGAGAGGCAACTCGGTCTCAAACAAAAAGCCTACTGGATGTGCCTCCAATGACAATACACTCTGCTACAGCTTACTGTAGCAGGTCTACCAACACCGGGTCCAAGACCCCACACTGCTCCAACAGTCTATAGCGCAGTGGTTTTGGTGCCTGACAGCACGTAAATTGTCCTCCCTGAGATCAAAGGGGGAATCGCCTTTTAACCCTTTCGATGCTGATGACGAGCTCAGCTCGTCATCACCCACGGGTGTCGTGTGCTGATGACGAGCTGAGCTCGTCATAGTGCCACTAAAATGGCATTTTCCAGCACTGGGGGGGGGAAAACGCCCAGCAGCCATGTGGTTAAGGAAGGTGAAGGAAGGTGTACTGCCTACAACTTAAGCACAGTTTTTTTAAGGTGTTGATCAATCAATCAATCAATCAATCAATGTACTTATAAAGTGCACTACCTACCCGTGAGGGTCTCAAGGAGCTGAGGGGAAAGGTGTGCAGCTACTGGTCGAAGAGCCAGGTCTTGAGGAGTCTTCTGAAGGTGAGTAGGTCTTGGATCTGCCGTAGGTGGGTAGGGAGGGTGTTCCAGGTCTTGGCCGCGAGGAAGGAGAAGGATCTTCCGCCGGAGGTAGTTCGTTGGATGCGAGGGACCGCGGTGAGGGTGAGGCTGGCTGAGCAGAGCTGGCGGGTGGGGGTGTAGAGGCTGAGTCGGCCCTTGAGCTAGGCTGGTCCGGTGTTATGGAGGGCTTTGTGTGCGTGGGCGAGTAGCTTGAAGGTGATCCTCTTTTTGACGGAGAGCCAGTGTAGGTCTCTCAGGTGAGGGGTGATGTGGCTGTGGCGAGGGACGTTGAGGATGAGTCGGGCGGAGGAGTTTTGAATGCGTTGCAGTCGTCGTTGGTGCTTGGCCGGGATGCCTGCATAGAGTGCGTTTCCGTAGTCCAGTCTGCTGCTGACGAGGGCCTGGGTTACCGTTCTTCTTGATTCGGTGGGGATCCTCTTGTAGATCCTGCGAAGCATGCGGAGGGTGTTGTAGCAGGAGGAGGAGACGGTGTTGACCTACTTCGACATGGAGAGGGAGGAGTCTAGGATGAATCCCAGTGGCGTGCGTGGTCAGTGGGTGTCTGTGCTGTTCCCAGCATGGACAGCCAGCCGGAGTCGTCCCAGGCTTCGGGGGTGGTTCAGAGGATGAGGACCTCCGTCTTGTCAGAGTTCAGCTTCAGTCGGCTGTTCCTCATCCATTCGGCGACTGCCTTCATTCCCTCGTGGAGGTTGGTTTTGGCGGTGTGCGGGTCTTTGGTGAGGGAGATGATCAGCTGGGTTTTGTTGGCATAGGCGATGAGGTTGAGGTCATGCTGGCGGGCAACGTGTGCGAGGGGGGCTATGTAGCGTTGGCCTGATGGATGTCCCCTGGGGTACGCCGCAGATGATGTTGGTGGCTTTGGAGCGGAAGGTGGAAGGCAGACGCTCTGGGTTCTGCCGGAGAGGAAGGATGTGGTCCAGTCCTGGGCCTTCTCTTGGATTCCGGCTTCTTGGAGGAATGTCTTTAGTGTGCGGTGGCAGACCGCGTCGAATGCGGCTGACAGGTCCAGGAGGATGAGGGCTGATGTTTCGCCGTTGTCAAGTTGGATCCTGATGTTGTCTGTGGCGGCGATGAGGGCTGTCTCGGTGCTGTGGTTTCTTCAGAATCCGGACTGGGATGGGTCTAGGATGTTTTTGTCCTCGAGGTAGCGGGTCCGTTGAGTGTTGACGACTTTCCCAATGACCTTCGCCGGGAACGGAAGCAGGAAGATGGGCCGGGAGTTTTTGAGGTCCTTAGGGTCCGCCTTGGGTTTCTTGAGAAGGGCGTTGATCTCGGCGTGCTTCCAGCTTTCCGGGAATGTGGCTGTCTCGAAGGAGATGTTGATTACTTTCCATAGTTGAATATGTGGTGTAAGCATGGGCCTGACGGTGAACCTGAGTGGATGGAGTGCATGATCTTGCGTGTTTCGTCGTTGTTGATGTTGGTCCAGGAGGTCAGGGGGTAGGTGCAGGTGGAGTTCGCAGGGGGGGTGGAGTCTGGCGTTGTCGGGGCGGTCGAGATGTTGAAGCGGTCGTGGATGTCAGCGATCTTCTGATGGAAGAAGGAGGTCAGCGAGTCGCACAGGTCTTGTGATGGCGGGATGTCGTTGGTGTTGGTGCTGGGGTTGGAGAGTTCCTTCACGATGCTGAAGAGTTCTTTTCTGTCGTGAGCGTTGTTGTCCAGGCGGGTTTTGAAAGACGATCTCTTGGCTGATCGGATGAGGTGGAGAGGTCTGCGGGTGGCGTCCTTGTGGGCTGCGTGGCTGTCCGGTGTTCGTGGAGCCATTTCTTTTCTAATTTCCGGCATGTTCTTTTGGAGGTCTGGAGCTCTTCGGTGAACCAGGTGGCTTTCTTGCTGGTGCGGTTGTTGGAGGGTTTCTTGAGCGGGGCGAGGGTGTTGGCGCATTTGTCTATCTATTGTCTGAAGTTGCGGGCGGCGGTAATTGGGTCGGTGGTGTTGTGGGTGGTTTCTGGGCGAGGGTAGTAGCTAGCTGGTCTTTGGTGACTTTGCTCCAGCAGTGGCGGGGCAGCTGTTGGGTGCGGTGGTGTGTGGTGGGCTTCTTGTAGGTGAAATGGACACAGCTGTGGTCGGTCCAGTGGAGTTCGGTGACATGGTCGAAGGAGACATGGGTGCTTGTGGAGAAGATGGGATCAAGCGTGTGGCCGGCGGTGTGGGTGGGTGCGGTGAAGAGTTGTTTGAGGCCGAGGTTGTCGAGCAGGGTGGTGGAGTTGGTGGTGGTGTTGTTTTCGAGGTGGAAGTTCAGGTCCCTGAGGAGGATGTAGTCCGTGGAAGCAAGTGCGTGGGTGATGGCGAGGTTGGCAATGGAGTCGCTGAACTGTGGGCGGGGTCCGGGGATCGGTGCTGAGTGTGTCGCCTGAGTGTGTGGAGACCTTGAGGGAGGACTTGTGGATGATGGCTATTCCTCCTCCGATTCCGTTGGTGCGGTCTCTGGAGGAGATCTTGTAACCGTCCAGGATGGCTATGGGAATGTCGGTTGCCGAGGAGTCGTTCCACCAGGTCTCGGTCAGGAAGGCGACGTCTGGGGCGGAAGTGTCGAGCAGGTCCCAGAGCTCGACAGCGTGTTTGCGTGCGGAGCGGGTGTTCAGGAGTATGCAGCGGAGATGGTTGGGTTCGTTCTTTGGTGGATTGGCGGTTCGGTTGCAGGTGGAGCTGCAGTTGCAGCAGGTGAAATGTCCATGCGTGCGTTTCGGGGCAGCCTGGGTGTCGTCCGGCGTTGAGTGCGTGGAGAGTGCTGGTGTCGTATCAGAGTCTGGCGTCGTGGCGTATGCGGGTCCAGGGGGTCTGGCACTGGGGGCTGTCCAGGCACGGATGGGTACAGATGCGCTTGCCTCTGGTGCACCAGCGGCGCGGCCGCACAGTGGCCGCCATTTAAGGCGAGGAGGGAGGGAGGAGCAGCTGGGAGGCAGGAGCGGGCCGCAGGGGAGCAGCTGCGGGAAAATGGGCAGAGGGTACAGAAGAGAAAGGGGGGGGGGGAAGAGGAGCAGGACGCGAGGGAAGAAGTAAAACAAAAACAGGTACAGACAAGTACAGAACAGACCAAAATGAACAGATAATCACATTAACAGTGGCAACAATGGGAACAAATACAGGGTCAAGCAGGCAATCCGCACGATCAGGGGTACAGCAGGATCTAACTAGCGATCAGCGGCAGCGGGGGGAGCGACCAGGCCAGCAAGCAGGGTCAGGGGACGATCTGAAATAGACCAAAAGTCTTGGGTCATCATTGAGTAATGGATGGAATACTTTAATTAATCTCAATCTCTGGTAATTATTTGGGGCCGTATTATAGTCTATCATAAATTTTGATAAGACTGCCGTTTCAGTTTGGACCCAGCCATATGCAAATCAGTCTGGAGCCTAATCCAATAGGAACAGTCCAGACAGAGGTGGCATAGTGCAAAATAAATATTGAATTCAACATTCCATCCATCAATTTTTTTGTACGCTTTAGTCTGAAGCCCTTCGAGGGATCTGTATGCCCAGATGTGGGTCTCGTGCACACTGTACCAATAGAACCAAGCTATAACAGACTGATGAGCCCTAATAAGTGTGAAACTGATATTGGGCTGCATGTGTTGGGGTTGACTGTACTCAATGGAACAGGGGCAGGACTGATTGCCTAAGGCTCGGTCCGCACTGAGGTGGCATGGTGTGCAAATTTACGGTGGACTTTGATGCAGCCTGAGTGATTACCAGTGGCTGATATTAATTCAAGCATTGCATCCATCACTTTTTTGTCTGCATTAGTGAAGGCACAAGGCCTGTATCTTTAGTAGACAGAAGCTTCTTCAGAAGAAATGCCAAGGCAGGAGCCCGTGGAGGCACAGTCACAGGACTAGGAAGTGGCCCAGAGGGTATCTGAACCATCAAAAAATAGATCCAAAATGTCCAGAAGAAAGGCATCGACCTAAAAACGGTCTATGTATGGAAACAGGAACTGTGGCTACATCATCTTCAGAACCAGAATCTGCTCTTACAACACAGTAAACATTGGCGTAGGGTAGATGAGAGCTCTGAATATAGACTCTTATAACTCAAGGTGGCAACAAGATTTAGCATTCTATTAAAAGCTAATGGTCCTCGTTCAGACCAGAGTTTATTGTGAGTATAACCCCCACCCCTTATTTCCTATTTGCTGTTGGTAAAAGAGCCTTATAAAAAAAAAGCCCTAGAGGTAAATACTTTTATTTTAAGTGGCATCTACAAATTCTTGCTATACTGAGGCGAAAAGCAGTCACCTCTGATCCTCATTTCTGTGAAATACCAGGAGAGTCAGCAGTTTCTTTTTTTTTTTTAAACAAAAATCATTGTAGCATCAGCAGCCAAAGCTCCAAAAGTACGCATTGGTTTGTTACTTATTTGATTGAGAAATAAGCAGCAATTATCTGCTCCAAGATTGCTGTTATTACTGCAGAGCCCAGTTCCGAAATATTTATATTCTTATGTTGAAAAAGTTATATAAAAAAAAGAGCAAGTATTTGTTCAAGTATATAGCTCATCACATCAAGCCCTTCTGGGGCACACTTAAAGGCAACTTATGTAAGACACTTGCAATGTTGCATGTTCCCTCATGTGTGACTCATAGGATTTTTATAATTTTATAAAAGGTAACTAGGTTCAAGGGCCCTTCCAGGTCTTTGACCTTAACAATTGCTCTCATACACCAAGCAGTATACGTGGATACAAGCATCTTGAAGCACAGTAAAAGAACTAATTTAACAATGTATTGCTAATTGCTATTTGGATCTCAAATGTTTTATTTTAAGCGCCATGCCAACCATCCTGGGTTTAGGATTGAGCTTTATAAAGTCATGATAAATAAAGATGCAGATGCCCTCACAGGATTCTCTACAGCAGGGTTAAAATAAATAAAACAGAATAAGTAAGCAGTAAGATCTTCTTATAAATTATAATTTGTCTCAGTCTGACACTTAGGCATTAGATGGTGAATCGGCTAGCTTCGCCAATAAAGAGGGTGATGTAATTGGGATAAAAGGGCTATTTTAGGCCTTGACAGTTTTTTTTTTTTTTTTTTTTTTTTTTAAGTGTATCTTATATAGCGCACAGCTACCCCAACGGGGTGTCCCGGCGCTTGCATTGGGAACCCGTCCTGGCTTTTCCCTGTGAGATAACCCATACTGGGCATCCCCAAGGTGAAAGCTAGGCATCCCGCCGCGGGGGGCCATAGTGGAGATTAAGCAAGCTATTGCCCAGAGTTGCAGAGTGTGAACCCGTGATTCGAGTAGGCACCGAAGTGAGAATTATCGAGTCCGTGGACACTTGGGCTCAGACCCTGCCGCGTCGGGAATTGAACCCTGGTCCCGGGTCTGACCTCAGCTGCCGGGTATGCCTCCTCTAACCATTGAGCCACACTTCTCCACAGTTATTGTTATTGTTGACAATTCAGCCCCGCAAGTGAGGGAGCTGCGGGGGAGGAGCCGCGTCCCTCCGCTACAATCAGCTGTGAAAGGGGGACTGGGGACCGGCAAGTGTGATACCAAAAGTGAGGATCGACGATTTTAGAACACAAACATTCAGCTAAGTCCCACTAAATTAAAAAAGGTATTTTAAAACACTAGGCAAATTAAATGCTAGCAGTTCTCATGTGCGCTGCTCTTACCGCTGCGCGTAGTATCCTAGAGACTACCTTAGAGAAAAAGCCCAGCTGGATAGGAAAAGAAATAGCAAGTTTTAACACGTTTATGCAACAAGCAGTGGAAACTGCAAGATATGTGAAACAAAGGAAAAACCTTAAAGCGGTCCTCCGAAACCTCCTTCTGTTGAATCAGGACATAAATACTCTAGTTAGGGAACAGAATCTGAATTATTCATCTGAAAGATATTATAGAATATTATTATTAAAAAAGAAGGAGGAATCGGGTAAAGGCCAGGTTAAGGAAGGAGAGGGAAGACAGTATTTGGAAAGAAATTAGAGAAGCAGCTTCTAAAAAACCTTTTGGTCTCTTGTCGCGGAGGGTTGTGGAGCCAGAGCCCGATTACTGCCTGTGGCTATTGAAGAACTTAAATGGGTTCGCTTTCTTCAGGATCTTTATGGAGCAAATGAGCAAAGAATTAAGTACCTCGTACCAAAGGAAGACTATACTTTGTATGGATCGCCCTCTAAAAAAAGAGTTAGAAATGGTTTTCAGGGGAATGCGTACCTCAGCGGCAATGGGCCCCAATGAAATACCAATTACTGTCATAAAACAAAACAGTACAATGTGGGTCAAAATTCTTGCCCGGTTTTAAAGTATTATTTTTGGAAAAACAATGGTCCCCCCTCCTGGAAGGGAAGTATAATAGACACTGTTTAAAAAGGAGACCCAGATTTTCCTCAAAATTATCGTCATATTGCGCTTCTTGATGCGGTGGGTAAAGTCTTTGCTAAATGCCTCATGACTCAAATTAGCGATTGGGAGAAGGTCATTAAAATTTTACCATTAGACTAAACTGGGTTTAGGACGAAACATGGAATAATTGATAATTTAATTGCCCTCCAAGTAATAAATGATGAATATGTTGAAATTAGAGGAGGAAGGGTGAATACAGCTTTTATTGACTTCTCCACAGCATTTGACAAAGTAGATTGTCCTTTGCTGTGGAGTAAGCTTTTAAATATGGGTATGCCGGGCACCCTTTTGGAGTTAGTTTGTGCCACCCATACGGAGACCTGGTGCAGAGTTTTAATGGGAGGGGAAAGAAGTCTTTCACAAGCTATCCCGACAGCAACTGGTTTAAAACAATGATGTTTATTGGCTCCACTGCTTTTCTCTTTATATATCTCAGATCTCCCTTATTATTTGGCCCAAAGTGAGGCATTGCCCCGTTAATTGGGGGAAAACCGATTGTGTGTCTACTCTATCCAGACGACATAATAATTATGGATTTAATGCCTAAGGGATTAAATAGTCGTCTGCAGGCTCTCCATAAATTTGCTGAAGCTCACCATGTAAAGATTAATATATCAAACAGTAAAATTATGTATATGCCTGGAAAAAAGAAGCTGAAGTATGGAAATGTTGTATGGTCTGTAGGTGACCAAAAATTGGAACTTGTAATATCATATACCTTTTTAGGAAAATTATTATGTAGCAACCGAAGTGATGAAGCCCACATAGAACATTATATCGCTAAAGCCACCACTCAGGGAAAAAGTTTGGGTTCCCTTTATAGGTCTACCGGGAAAATACATTTTGCAAAAATCCCCGCCGCCCTGCTGTATGGTATGTAATTGATCGATGTAGAGAAATGGGGATTTCTAAATGCACCGGAAGGCCGAATTCTAAGAAGTTTAGCCTCAGTTAATTTGCCATGTTCCGTGACCGCCCTCAGGTTAGAATTTGGAATGAGCAATACCTGGGCACAGGGTCTTGCTGGGATAGTGCGTTGGGTTCTAGGTCTGGTAAAGTGTTATCATGGCATGCTAAGATCTTTACTTCGCATGAAATTGTAGAACGGCTAAAAGAATAGTCATTCATTTTCAGAAATTTTAGGACTGCGATTGATTTGCTACAATTGGATTAGTCCCTGCTCGTTACCTTATCGCCGAATCAATTAAGGGCTACCCTGAAACAGATGCGAAAAATTCCTAGGACGTCTAGATATGTCAGTGTACATTTAAGTAAGGCCAGCTATCGAGAAGGAACAATGGAAGTGAAATGGCAAAAGTATATAAAAAACATATTTTTATTTTTTATGTATTAAAAACCATATTGAAGCTGACCAACGGTCACATAATATGATGAATAAGTAAAAATATATCTATAACAACATTACATACAGAAATCATAAAAAGTTGACATAAATTATACAATATACAAAGTAGCACAATATGTTAACAAAAGTATACAGTTAATCACAAAAATGAAACAAGCATAAAAACTCGACGCGCGTTTCGGCAGGGGACCGCCTTCTTCAGGAGACACAATTTACTTCAACGGAAAGACTCTATCCATGCAGCAAAAAAACCGAAGGGGATTCTTCCTTTACTAAATATTTTGTAGTTCGCAGATGCCTTATATATCCACATTCGATGTTTGAGAGTTATAGATGAGAGTATCCTAGATGAGCATGTCCCATATCAATGGGTACAGAGAATACACTGCAGCACAACGCTATATACGCTGATAGAGTTAATGCTTGAAGAAAAGTGGCTTCTAATGGCGCTCTTGTTCGTCACTCACAGACTGATAAAAAATGGGTTCTTAGTTTAAAAATGAAGCAGTGCTTAAAATAAACACACTTCGAAAATGTCGACTTGGGAGGGCGCCTCGCGTTGTTCAGTTAAATGGCAAAATCGAGAAACGAAGGGTTGTTTGTGGACAGCACGATGTAGCTGCTCCGTGTTCCGGCGTGTGGGGACTCGTCCTCCTCCTCCAGGATACAAAATCATCACAGGTTTTATCAACGATTGTCAGTACTGACTTCAGCCGTGATTCCAGCCCCTGGCTATTAAATGTGTAGGGCTACCCTGAAACAGGCCATTTGGGATACAAGTTTCACAAGGGATAGGGAAGCTTGCACTTTGAAGATGGGTATGCATCCGGTCATTGATTCCTGCGTGAAAGTACAGGCACTTGGTGTGCGCCGTTTTGGCTATTACTGAGGTCGGGTATGATCCCATTAAATCCTTTATTGGCAAAATGGTATGTGTAGTGGACTGGCCCCACATGTTCAGATGATAAAGTAGATGTAGCCGAGTTGAAGTTGATGAAGTTTATTCAGTTCTTAGAAGTAGTTACAGCAAGCACATAAGTAGAGTAGATACAGAACCCCACTAGGAGCAGCCTCCTAGCTGCTCAGCCCATCTTCCAACTGGCACATTCACACACCAGGCACCCAAGCATTCCACTCATGTCAATCACATTAACATTCTACACGGAACACTCACACTGGCTGAGCAGCTAGGTATAGGATGAAAGGGAACATATTAACATGACCTGAGGATACTACATTATGGTTCATCACCGATTTGTAATTTGTGTAATAATGGCCTGCAAGGTGTTAATCATGTATTATTTATTTCCACAGCATTACTAATGTGTCAACGAAAATGGATGAGACAAATATGTCTACAGCTATCTATTCTTTCGGCCTCAGCACTAATTGACTCTTTATGAGCTACCAAATGAAATGTTTTGCAGTAGAATTTTTTACTTTTTAAAGTATTTTTAAACATGTACTAAGGCTCATTATGTAAGTAGGGAGTAGCTGCCAATACTTGCTCTGTGTAGGCTATTTTACTTTTTATTCTTGTGATGGTATTCCAGGGTAGTTATTTCATCCTATGTTAAGGGCATGAAGGATATTTAAAAATGTTGGTACTGTACAATATATTGCTATGTTTTAATCTGAGGACATTTTATAATGTTGGATCCCATTTAGCAGTCGCTAATGTCTTGTTGGGAAGGAATATTTGTGTGTGTGAATATTATTATCAAAATAGAATCCTTACTGTGTTGTTGGTTTCTCAGTTTATGTGGACCTCCACGGAGTTCCGTAATCATAAATAAATAAATTGAATTAAGGCAGCCATGCATATCTAAGTGAGATGGCAGCAAATGCTTTTAGAAGAGTGAACACTGTTTGGGGATTGTGTCCTTTGCAGGTGCCGGTAAGAGGGAGAAGGTGGGTTCTTACTAATTCCATAATGACCAGTTTAAATCCAATTCTAGTTTAAAGGGATTGTTCTTTCTAATTCTCCTTTATTAGTGTGGTTGACAGGTCATACCAGTACAAAGATAAATACGAAAAAACATGTTCTTAAGAACTATACATTAATTATACGTGATTAGACAAGGAAAGGACCAAGTGCAACAGTACAAACTGAAAAATAGTTTATGGTACAATTTAATACCTTTGTTAACGTGTGTTCAGCCTTCCAAAGGTGAAAATAACCATCGAGAGAGAGGGCACCCAGCTCCTAGATAAACAAACAATTCACATTCAGCAAGTTGAATGTAGAATACAATAATCAGTGTATTCCTGGATGGAATTCTGTTAAAAGAAATATATATTAACAAATATTGCTCAAACTTATTGATTCCATTTTTGCATCGCTTGGTTATACTGAGATTAAATTTACTCATCCCAAAGACACTCCATTTTAAAGAATAAACATGCAATTTTACGACATTACTTGGAAGAAAAACAGGACACCTTGAAATATCTTCTGCTTTTGCTTTAGCATAAATCATTTTTCATATGGGATACATTGAAACACCAGAGGTAAGGTGAACGGAAATTCTCTTTTATCACTTCTTGTGCTTCTGGAAGATGGGATTAATTGCTGAACCAGAGACTAAATATTGGGAAAACAGGACCGACAAGTTCCTTGACTCCATGCATCTTTTTATATTGCCTGTATTAGACAGTCACTGGCCACAGTTTGTTTAACCCACATGCCACAGTCTGAGTCCATTTACTGGCCAGAGTCTATTAAAGAAAGACTTGTTGAGTAGCTCTCACTAAGGGCCTAAATTAGATCTTGGTGGAAGGGAATGCTTCATCACAAGCGTGACAGAGATCCCATCCGCATTAGTAGGATCCCATTATATCCTATTGAGATTGTTATACGTTTGTGACTGAGTATTCCATCCAGCGAGATCTACATAAGGCCCCAAGTGTTCATTACCTCTAACATTATCCCCACCTCATAGGACAACCCAGGTGTTCCACTCTACTCACTTCACACCAATTATCCGTAAGATTCAATAGTGTGACAGTGTAGCACAAAGAACATCAGAATCTGCTCTAAAGACAGCCAATAAATGGCTCAATCTAGACGTAGCAACTAAAAATACATGTGGTTGTGAATTAGAACAATGGTAGCGGTAGGAGGCGACTCTTGGCAGTAATAGCGAGCAGTAAAGATTTACTCTATGAGACAGAGACACTTAGAAACTCACAATGCAATATAATACTGAAGATAATCCCTAACTTCAATGTCCATTCAGTATTTTACATTAGGAAAGAAAAAAGATAAACGGAGACTGCTTCGAGTAAAATCATTAAAGTTTTGAAGCACTCCGTCCAGCTTACATTTGGACAAAAGGTTAAAAGAAAGGGTGGTAAGGAACATGCAAATGCAATAATACGAGAATGAACACTATTGAATATGCGTTTAGAAATATACATTTCAAAGTGCTGTTTTATTATATATGTTTATATATAGTGTCACAGAAGAATGAAATGACTAGCCCAAGATAATATGAGGGGTACATGCCCCACTGTCAATGGTACACTGACCCAAACCAACCGCACAAATATAGGCATAGCTCTTTTTCTCAGAACCCTGAAATTATTCTCCAAACACATAAGCACAAGACCCACATCATTTCCTTACTCTTGTTCTCAATTGGCGAGACACACTGGTTAAATAAATGAAGAGGCATTTTATATATTGAGTGCAACGCTTATGAAAAGGGTAGGCAGCACTCTCTCAGCTACAGGCTTTACTAGGCAAGTATTACAATGAGACTTTGAGCTCACATCAGCTCCTTAAATAACTACCTGCATCCAAGCTAAGAATTAGGGCTTGTAAGCAACAACGATGCAGACGACAAATGCTGTTTTCTTAACTGTGTAGAACAGATACATCAGCAGCACTCTAAAATATGAGTTTTTTCCAGTTGCAGCCGCTGCGGAACAGGAGTTGGAGATGATAAAGAAAGAAAACTTACCTGTGATAAAAAAAAGAAAGAAAACTTACCTGTGAACTCTGCCACCTCTCCTCTGTCTTCTTCTACGCCGTCTTCCCTCAGCAGCATGGAACTGAAGCACACAGGCTCCCCCAGGCAATCACGATGCGGTCACCAGCATGACAGCAGTGTGGTGATTGGTCTGAGGGGCCTGTTTTGCCACTCAGGCAGCACCTGGGAAAATGTCCACCCAGCTGTGCAACACAGCCGGGTGGAGAACATGCCAAGTGCACATGACTGTTTCGCATTATGCGCAATAGGTGGCAGAATAGCTCAGGTAGTGTAAATGTCCCCAAATTATATTGGTAGGGAGGGGGTTAGTTAGTCTGCAGCATAAAACAGCAAACCTGAATATTTCAATGCAATTTGACAGGGTAAAATAATGATTTCTCCTTCACTGTGAAAGTATTTTCTTTCTCTAATCACACCAACACGTCTACATGACCAGCACTGTTTTGAAAGAGGACGCTATTTTAAAAAAATAATAATACTTCAGAAAGTTCCAAAAACATACTACATATTTTTTTAAAGTTTATAGACTTGAATACAAATATTTATTAGTGAGATACATACATAAAAAATACAAATGTACTGCTCTGCAAGGCAGTTTATTGAAAGGAGGCGCTTACAAAGTTCATATAGTGTGAATGCAGTGCAAGCAGAAACTAAACTTGAATTAGCTGAATAACAGAAAATGTTCATTATAATAAGTTTGCAACACTGCAAAACACAGATGTTCGCACACCTTGGATTATCATGACTTTTTTTTGGGAGGATGAAAGATGCTCAATCTCTCATGTTGTTTCAGTTTTCACACAGCTACTTAAGATTTTGAATATCGGATCTATGCTTAAATTTGAAGTTGCTCCATCATTTATTGAACAAGCAGCTGAGAAATCTTGATTCTTTACTAATATTGTTAAACCCTGAAGAAGTGACATTTTGAACGTAGTAAGTTGCGAAACACATGTAGGTTGATGTTGTTCTAGGTCTGCAATTTTCCTAACAGAATTATTCAATACATGGTTTAATTCGCTAACGGACATACATATAATCAAGAGCATGATAGGTGAAATGCTGACCGGAAAGTCCAGGTTAAGGTTATATCACCTACAGGTACATTTATACAGAGATTGTGGGACTGTGTAGGTTCTAACCGGACCGGTGCAAATTTCAGTCTTTCCTGGTAAGGTACCAAAGTCAGGAATGTAAGTAAAAACAGAAAAAAACACATACTGCTTCCGATTCAGACAAGTTTCAGAAACGCTGCATTTTCTACCCATCTATTTAGTTTTTCTTGAGTGGAAAGATTCACTCCGGGTCACCTTGATCCAAAGTAGTACAACTGTTCACCCTTAAGAGATGTCAATTGACAGAATACGTAGCTACAAACAACAGGGGCAGCCCTGAGCACCTGAACCAGGCACAAATAATACTGAATCCTAACAGAGGTTCAAGATATCAATACATAAAACACACATGATTACAAACAACCACATTTACCATGTGACAAACATCATTACAAAAAGAAAAGAGAGAAAAAAGGGTTAAAGAATACGGAATGAACCGAATAGGAAATTTCGATAGGAGAACACATTTTGAATGCTATGTAAGTGGATGGGCCGACGAGTGCAGAGTTTAGGGCTAAGGAATAGAACAATCAACAATCGTCCAGCTAGCGTAAGCTTGAGTTGGGGAATATGAAGAAAAGAATCAGAATCCGATTGCAGCAACTTACTATAGATATACTAGGAGATTCTCTAAAGAAGACACATTACTTGCTTCATAGCATATTCTGTGCATTAAACCGCATCCTTAAAAAGAATTCAGTGCTTAAGTAGCAACTAGTGAAGATTTTACCTAGGTTCTGCCATTTGGTAAAATGTTATCATTCTATCAGCTTTTTGTACAGCTAAAGTATGGATACACTACAATCTGCTATTGTAATTCGGAGGATCCCCTAAAATATGCTGTTGCAGCAAAGGAGCTGTGGCCGAGATCATCTGTGCGAAAAAAAGGGATGAAGGGAGAATTTACCTAATCAGATATAATGCATTAAACCAGAATGAGTAAACACAAAACAATATACTTTGAACACAGATTTTAGTTTGTCTAAAAACCTCAAGATTTACCATTAGCAGAAGCAACTAAAGGAGGGTTGGAAGAAGCCGACCAGAAGGAGTCTAACACATACTACGGATTTGTCACTGGTAAATATATATTGTTTACAATTAGGTTGAGAAACCTGCGATTCATTCATGTCAGCATATTTCTGTATGCTTCGTAGACAGTAATCAAATTTGGATAGAATTTGAGATGAGTTCAAATGTAGACAAATGGTCAGCTAGGTATTGCTTGTATCATCAAGTGCACAGAAACCAGATCTGATAGGACTGGTTCAGTGTTTTACATAAATATTCAACAATGTAGAAGAAATTAAAGATCCTTGAGGTATACTGTACTAGATGGCAACAATGTCAAAGGTGAAAAATGGCAAGAGCACAGATTGGTGGAGTGTTTCAAAATCAAGATGAACCACTCTGCCACAGTGCCCGTAAAACTCCGTTCTGTAAGCTTGGTTAGAAAGATACCATGACCCATGGTACTGAATTCTGAATAATACTTCTAAAAGGATCAGAACTGATGCAACATCTATGAAGCAGGTTTCAAGCTTGTCCACCACCAAGCCAGTGGTATCTTGGAGCCACGCTCAGGAAGAAAACTTAGTTGCCATGAACCCAGAGTAGTTTTTAGACAAATAGTTGTTCAACAACAGTTCGTGCAGTAGTTTTTCTCAAGAAGGGAAGGACGTGATGGGTTGGTAATTGTCTACCATCCCTTAGTCCAAAGATTCCTTTTTAACTGAGTCACTGTGCCTCTCTCTGATTGACAGAGCTGTGAACCAGTTGACAGAGCTAGCTTGAACAAATTAGTAAGATGACAGATGCATGTGAATTAAAGAGCATAATAAAAGAGTAGGACTGGAACGCTGTTTACTGGTGAACCAGTCTTTAAATTATAAATTACTTCAGCATCTTGGTAAAACATGGTGAGAAAGATGACCACCTTCAGTTTGTGCTAGTAAACAGACTCATCAATTGCAGGGTCATCTGGGGTCTGAGACTCTTTGATCTACTGACAAATATTTTACATTTTTTATAAATAGAACAAATTAATCACATAATTCTAGTGCCAAACCACTTTAACGATTAACAGCATCTCACAATACATCCAATACTTTTCACTATTATGTTTTTCGTGACACATTAATAAACTATCCAAACAATGGCAATATCCATAAATAGGGACCAGGAGGAATTCATGCTTCAAATTAGTTTTATTTATTTGACTAGTGCCGGGACTTCCTTTGGGGCAGTTGTTGCTGCTTTTTAAAATCAGCTTATTCTCTACCTCATTCATTTTTTAATTTGGAAGAAGTGAAGAGGGGATTGGAAAGAAACAGAAGAAAATAAAACACTTAACAATACTGCAAACATAACTCTAACAGTGTTCCCCCATCACATTACTTAATATCAAAATCCGACATCGGTGGGCAGTAACTTACTCTGGAATGCCTACTGTTGGACTTAGGATTGCTAAGCCACCTAGGGTAGCCTGGCCTAGGGTAAGACAGTCTGACTCCAGAAACACAAGTGCAAAGTTTGCACACCACCCAGCAGTAACTTAATGCAATTCCACTCAAAAATGACACTACACCAAACTTTGTGGAAAAATACGAGCTGCTTTATAAGAATAATACTTTGTGTGTTTGATGACTTTTTATGAGACTTCAATACATCACATATTTTCACATGTCATTATTACTTATCTTTCTTTAGTCAAAAACGTTAACAATCACTTTGGGTTGAGCTTCTAAGGTTCTGATTGATTTTTCTTCACACACAAGCGCTAGCTCGAGTTTCTGTAATTAACAAGCACTTTCCATTAGTCTGTGTTACATACAATCAAAAAGGTTTTAACATTTTACTGTTTCGTGGGTTATATTAGAAGATCTCCTTACAAGGACTAGCTCTCAAAACTCTCATACAGCGCTGGGAATGCTAAGAAGTCAGCCTGTATACTCTCAATCCTTCTCTTCCCTGCCTCTGTAAACCAGGGTTGATGCTTTGACTGAATGGGTCAGTCCCCCACAGGCCCAGATCTGTATCTTGAATACAAGAGGAGATCTAGTCAGTGTGGACTCCAGGTACTCCTAAAGGGACCCACTGAGAAACTGGACAGGGCAAGGTCTTTTAGGCAGGTTTTATCTAGTCCTCAGATCTCTGATAACCCGGTTTGTTTCTTTCGTGGACTGTCCCCTGTTGCTGGATGGGGTTCCAGTGATTTTCCCCCGACCCCCCACCCCTCACCTCTTCCCTCAGATTTGGCAGTAGGAAGGCATCGGAGGACACCTGATGGACTTCCCTCCAGACCCCCCTGCTTTCCCAGCTTACTTGCGAGAAGCGCGAGCGTTAACACCCTCTTCCTGCCGCCGGGGCCTCCGATCACTTACAGCCTCCCGGGGATTAGGAAACAGGCAGGACGTTTACCCGCCCTCCGCCGCAGCTTTACCTCCGCTATGGCTTCGCTAAGTCAGGGGGTGGAACAGGGCCTCTCTTCGCCCGGCAGGAAGCCTTGACCTCAGCGTGGAGCGCGAAGAGTGATGACCGGCGCCGCACTCACTTGAACCGCGCCTCTGAGGAGACGCTACCTTTCGGCCTCTCTGCGCGGAAGACGGTCCGCTTCAGCGCTGCACCGCCCACCGCCGGGAAGGAACTCCTCACTCGCTTCCTGGCCTGTGCACTCGGCGGGACGCTTCTCCGGCACCCTCTCCTCACCAGTAGGTCACAATGGATTATCCGGACGCTCCGAATCGGCTGGGGCCACAATTCCTTCAGCGAGGGCAACCGCTTCTGGGCACAGCAACAGGGTAAGTTCTCTTAGCAAAACAGACGTCGTGGGTGAGCAAGGAAGGGGAATACTTCAGCCTCCTTTCCTCCTCCTGCACCACCAGGCCAAGTCCACAGAAATGCGCTTACTGCTGTTGTTTTCCTTGGTGCTCTAACCTGGCAATTTACCACAGGGGAAATTCCCTCAGCTGGGCCAGATCGACTGAAAGGGAGGCAGATTCTCAGCTCGGGCAGCAGACCAATAAGGGCTATCAACCCTGACAGGATCTCCCTTCTCTTATCCACAGTAGTCTGCGCTCCAACCAGACCTCGGGGTTCCTTTACTACCAAGCACCAACTAAAATGGCTGCCCAGCATTCCGCCTTATATAGGCTGACCCTCCAAGGTCCAGAAGGGACCAGAAGGTTCTGGAATGCCCTATTCTATCCTATGGGTCAGATCTCAGGTGTGACAGTTGAAAACCACCATTTTGTATATCTGGGTGAATTCTTGTCAGGAAAAGGCACCTAGGCCTGAGGTAAAGGTCTATGGGGGCAAAAGAGCATCTATCCCCCAGATCAACACCATAAAAAATCTAGTGGACACAAAAAGTTATAAAGGGTATGAGGGGCAAAAAGGGGACTAAATAAATAATGAATAGGAGGGGCTACGCAAAAGGCCAGACAGGTCTAACACCTACCATTAAACAGACTTATCTTGTCCTACTTTCTGCACTCATGTTTGGCAGTAGCAGAACCAACTGGTATTCATATCGAAGTCCCTACTTTAATAGTCCCCAGTTTAAAACCAGGGCCACACAGAGTTTATAAATAGAATTATGCAATGGTGGGTTACCAAAGTTTGCCATAATTGTACGACCACCAAAAGTTAATGTTGCCTTGGGAGTTTTAAAAGAGGTACCCAGTAAGCTATTCTCACCAATAAATCATCTAGTGCTTCAACTAGCTGATTACAGGATCCAAGCAGGACGGGTAAACAATAGTAATGTAATAGAGTTTTTTTTTATCCAAATGAGGATATGTGATTTAATAAGGGAGGCGTGGCCTGCTGAACTGCAAAATGGCGACTAGCTAAGCGAGCTCCACTGGCCGAGTACTACTCCTTCACCAAACAGCCCGGAACGCAGGGAACTGCATGAGCTGACTTACACCCCTGAGACTGGCTCTGGAGCAGAGGGTAGACCCCGGTGGAGGTGGGCTCGGCCGTACATACTGGAGCCGCTGATGTGCAGGCTGGCTGTACTGGGAAATCGAGCCTGCGGCGATCCTTGCGTAGAGGGCTGTGCTCGGTGCGGGGGATAACTGGCTGCCTCTGACAGGATAGAGTTGAAGAGGTGAGGGGCTGGCCCGATAGAAAACAGAGCTGTGCGTCCTTGGACTCGGCGGGGAAGCAGCGTTGGGAAGCAGACTTGGACAAAGCAGACCCGGGGGCCATGCGGACATCTGGCTGGCTTTCCGACCCGTAGCGGAGACTCGAGGGGCAGCGTTGGGACCCTGGGCCACCGGAGGCGCGTGCGGAGACACTGCTTAAGGTGGACCAGAAGCTGTATGTCTAGCAGGGTGGATTGGAGCTAGTCACTGGACCTGAGCGCCATTTTGAGTCCTTGCAGTGACGGGTATCTGCGGAGAGCGAAGCGGCCATAGCTGTGAGACCGCGTTGTGTGCACTGAATGTCAATGGCGGCATGTACCATAGGGCAAGAAAAGGAGAGCGGGGCAAGCTGCTGACTCCAGCTGTGGGGACACACTTAGATTTGCTGAGCCTGGAGAGTGTGCTTAGTCTTCAGGGGTGCTTGCTGTCTAGGGTCCAGGCCCGGTACAAAATAAGAGCAAGAAGCGTTGGATTTGGAGCAGCTGACTGGGGCTGGATGGGACCTGGACGCTGGACTGCTGCTCAATCCATAAACGGTCCTGTGTGCTTGGTTGCATGTTGGCTCCTCTCATATCGAAAGAATAAAGGAAGGCTGGTCATTGGTGCAACAGTTTAGCTGTTGATCCCCTTCACATGGATTACCTGCGCCGCATGTGGCCGAGGGACCTTACGGAGGCCTCCATCAGCACCTGAGCGAACCATGGGCAAACAGGATGCGAAGCAACCAAAGCTGTCCTTCGACCAGAGGAGAACCACGAGGCTCAAAGAGTCAGACCCAGAGGCCGGCGCAGAGAGGGCACCAGAGATGCAGAGGGAGGACAGAGGCGAGGATCTGCGCACCCTGATGCTCGAGAGGAGATCTAGCCTTCGGAATATAGATACCAAGCGGGATGCGTTGACGTCCCAACTGGATGCTGTCAAAACGCAGGTGGGAATTGCACGAGACCCGCTCGATGTGCTTGAAAACCGGGCCTCAGACTTCCACGAGTTCCAAGTTGAAACCAAGGAACAGCTACAGCATATGGATAAAGTGTTAGGCATCATTCGCGCCAAAAACGAAAATCTGGAAGCTAGGTCCCGCCGCAATTACCTGATAATTACTGGCATACTGGAGACGACAGCCATCGCCAAAATGGAGACCTATATAGCAGACTTACTTCGAGAGCACTTTGATCCAAACTATCCGCAGTGGAGCGGGCGTGCTGTGCTTTAGGTCCCAAGCCCCCGGTCGGAGCTCCACCCAGACCCATCTTACCAGGACTGAGATCTTATCCTGCGTCTAGCCCGAGGGAAGGGAACTATCACGCACAAAGGTAACAATATCTCATTTTATCCAGATTTTACACCTGCTGTGCAGTCGGCGAACCGCGAGTTTCCTCCTGCTAAACGTATCCTGCTGCAGGGCCAGGTTCCCTATTCGCTATTATACCATGTCAAGCTTAAAGTTCCCCACGAGGGATAAAATGAAATGAAATGAACTAGCATTTATAAAGCGCGTGGTTACCCAGAGGCATCCCAGGGCTAGTGTCAAAACTGCAATAGGCTACGGCAATCAGTGTGGAAAGAGCTAGGTCTTAAGCCTCTAACGGAAGACAGAGTGGTCCGATTCTTTACGCAGATGCAGCAACAAGGTATTCCAAAGTTTGGAGGCATTATAGGAAAAAAGTTGTCCGCCCCTTCTGGACCTCCTAATTCTGGGAACAGACGCCATCATCATCATCATCATCACGATCATTAGAGCGTAAATGTCTATGAGCTTTATATGGTCGGACAAAAGATGAGTTAATATCCGGTCCGTTACCCCCAAGTATCTTGTGGGTGGTGCACAGAGCTTTAAGATGAACCCTTTCCTGGATAGGGAGCTAATGTAAGGATCTGAGGGCGGGTTTGGATGATTGACGGCTAGGGACACTCAAGAGTCCAGGCGGCACAGTTTTGCATAGTTTGGAGTTTTTTAAAAACCGCACCGAAGGCACCAAGATAAAGAGCAATACCATAGTCTAGGCAAGATAAAATAAGCGCCTGGACAACGAGCTTCCTTGCTAAAAGGGGAAGCAGTGGCAGTACTTTAAGAAACAATTTTAAGATGTCAAAACAGGCAGCAACTGCCTTCCTGGCTTGAGTTTTAAGGTTAAGTTCAGAATCAAGCCAGAAACCCAAGCTCTTTATTTCCGATTTGGGAATCGTTGGAGGGCCCATACATGTGGCCAGATGTCGGCAACCCCGAGGGGGGAGGGATTACCGAGCAACATGAGCTCAGTCTTGTCCCCTTTCAATTTAAGATGGGAATGACATATCCATCTCATCACCTCCTCGAGGCAGGGGCCCAGATAAGTTGAAGGGCCTCTTTTATGATTGAATGACACCACTAATTGGGTATCATCGGCATACGTAATTATATGCACACCAAATGGCAAAACAATCTCTGCAAGCGGGCCATATATGCATTAAAAAGAGTGGGACTCAGGGATGCCCCCTGAGGCACTCCAAAATACAAAGGTCTAGGACTTGAAATGGCCTCACCCCCAAACACCTGGTAGGATCTATCCTCCAGGAAGGAGCACAACCAGTCAAGCGCTGTTCCGGTCACACCCAACTCCTTAAGTCGGTGGATTAAGATACAGTGATTCACCGTATCAAATGCCGCGCTGCGGTCTAACAGTATCCCGGCTAAGGATCCCCCTGCCTTGAGGATTTTTCTTGAGTCCTCTATGACAAAAGAAGTCTCAGTCGCTTGCGAGAGGCGTAATACGGTTTGAGTTGGCTGAAGGAGCTTACTCACTTCCAGGCGCTTGGAGAGAACTATGTTGACAAACTTCTCATCGATTTTACTAACCTAATGTAAAAGTGAAATGGGACGATAGTTATCAAGACAGTCTGGATCTAGGCCAGACTTCTTCAACAATGCTTTTACCAACGCCTTCTTCCATGGGGGAGGAACTACTCCAAAAGACAATGAGGAGTTAATCATATCATGAGGAATGGGCCAACCGAACCGGCTGCGGATATAAGAATATTAGGAGGGACAGAATCTAGAGGTGATCCACTCTTGGCCAGGGCAGAGATAGTGAGGAATGTTTCTTTTTTCAAGGGATGAAATGCTTCCAGTAGGTGAATCTCCCGCATGGCAGTAGTTGCTTCAGAAAGGAAGTTTAAGTCCGGTTCGGTAAACAAAATTCGAATTGATTGAATTTTGTTATGAAAGTAATCCGCAAGCTCGTTACAGCGTTCATCAGTAGGCTCAAAGGTGTCGGGGGCAGCTGTACCTTGTGTGAGTTCCTCGACAATAAGGAAGGATGAGTTTTCTGCACAAGAGATTTTTTCGCTATAATAGCCAGCTTGGGCTTTTTTAATTTCCATCTTATAAACTTGACAGTGTCCCTATTATCTTTTTTCCTGGTGGGGGGAAAAAAACTTTCCTTCACGCTCTCCCCGCCTTTTTACAGATGTTTTAATTTCCGTAACAGAGGATCCGCATATTTCTTCACAGATGCCATGTCCGCCCTCAAATTTGCTAAGCATATTGGTGGGAAGAAGTCCAAACAAAGCTCCGGTTCTGCGGACTCTGCTGAGGCCCATATGACTGCCAATGACTGATGAGACTCAAGCCCTGATACGTCCATTGCTGGTGCTGCTATGCAATGAGATGAGTTGGAGCCCGCAAGACTCTCACAGTGTTCGGAGGTTTTTCTTTAACAGTTTTGTGTTCAGTTCTCTCTGATATGGGGTTTTTTCTCATTTAAAATGTTTATGAGCCGGACATGGCTGATTACAGAGCGGGCTGAGTTGGGCTGGGACTTACAGGCCCATCCCTTTTTTGGGCTGTACAGCCTGAATGTGCTCCTGAACTGCTCGTTTTGATGTGCTGGGATGATTTAAATTTCTTGTGACACAGCTCTCCGCAGTTTTCTTGGCTACCCTGTGTTGGCAGGTGAGTACGCGTTCCTATGGGAGAGCTCCCACTTGTTGTTTAAGATGCTTGGGACGGGTCTTCTACATCCTGATTGGGGGGTTGGAGTGGGAGGTGGGCTGGCGAGTAGGGGGGAGGTTTGATGTTATGATGTTTGCCAGATCACTGCTATACAGTTCAGCTTACCGTCATTGGGTCCCACCAATCATTATACTGTGCTTCGCTCCTACTGTAATTCAACACTATACTGAGTTAGCCGTCGTATGACCAGTTTAAATTTACTAACATGGAACATCTGTGGGCTAAAAGATGGCAGGAAATCCAGGCTAGTCCACTCATATTTGCTACGACATCACAGACATATGCATCTTAATGTTACACCCTATCCCAGGATGAAACACAGTAGATGGGGCTCAGTATACTCATCCATTTACTCAAATTACTCTAGGGGGGTGGCCGTGTTGGTCAGACGGGGTCTTGACTGGAAGGAAAGTGAATTACAAATTGACTTGGAGGGTAGATTCATCATAATAATGGGTGGGATTCCGGTTGTGATAGTTGCAGTTTATGGCCCCAATGTTGACTATCCTAGTTTCTTTCAAGATATAGGGGCCAGCGTGACTGCGGCAAACTGTGAAACCATTATCTGGGGTGGGTACTTTAATGCAATTCTCAATGACGAGCTAGATCGGAAAGGGATATCTCAAACATTACACCCATCAGCTAGTGCTGTATTGAAAGCCAATATTTTTAGACGGTGACCTGGTTGACATTTGGAGACGGAATCATCCACAAACTAAGGAAGGGACGTGTATATCTGAGCACCATAGAGCGTGGTGAAGGTTAGACTTCTGGTTGGCGCCACGTGATGTGGTTACATGGACCAGTAGGTCTCACATCTCCCATCTCCCTAGATCCATGTTGGATCACGCATCATGTCTTTGGCGCTTAGTGCTTCCCAACTCCGTTCCACGTCTGTTTATGTGGCGGTTACCGCCAGATGCCCTTTTAGATAAGGCTTTTAAAGAAGAAATAAGGGGGGATACCAATGACTATTTTACCCTTAACGCTGGTTCGGTTGATACGGAGGCCTCTTTATTGGAGGCATTTAAGATGGTAATCAGGGGTAATTGCATCGCCCGGCAGGCTGGGGTATTGAAGGCTATTCGGGGTACGCTTGCAATACTAGAAAATCAGATCAAGGAGCTAGAGACACAGTTTTACTCCTCTAACGATCACAGGACGCTGGCCCTTCTGAAAGAGAAACTGCTTGAATTTGAGGAGGAAGAGCACTGCGAAGTTACATTTTTAGGGAAACATGCTCAGGCCAGGAGATACAGGGAGGGGGACAGGCTGGGGGGAACTCTTGCGCTGATGATTCTTGCCCCAAGGTCCACTGCTTATATAACTGAGTTGAAAGGTACACAACAGTCTGTGATTAGAGGAGAGAGAGAAATCCTAGATGAGTTTTCCTGTTTTTACTCTGATCTATACACTCCTACGCAGGAATCTAGTCCAGAGGGCCTGATACCCTTTCTTGATTCACTGGAGCTACTCTGGTTGGGTCAGAGGCATAGGGAATACTATGACGTCCCATTTCACGGTGGAGGTCGTCACCCAGGTCATCAAGAGCTTACCGCTGAACAAGGCCCCTGGGTCGGACGGTCTAACCACCGCATTCTAGAAGACATATGCAGAAGAGCTGGCGCCGCATTTAATAGCGCTATATGAGGAGGCTCAGGCATCCTGCCACCGTCAAAGCGCGAAGCAATAATAATTACCTTGCTGAAACCCGGGAAGCAGGAAAATGAATTGGACTCATATAGACCATTGTCATTAATAAACGTGGATGTGAAAATTTGGGCGAAGCTCATCGCAAATCGGTTGCAGCCTCTTTCCATTGATCGCTCGCCCAGATCAATCGGTATTTATCCCAGGGAGATCTACTTCCCACAACCCCAGAACCCTATTTTCAGTACTGCACTATTTACACCCTGATGTGCAAGCTGCTGCAGTCTTCCTAGATGCCAAAAAAGGCATTTGATACGCTCAAATGGCAGTATCCATTTGCAATTCTGAGTCGCATGGGGTTCAGTCAGTTGTTTATTAATCTTATACGTCTGCTATACACGCGACCAGCGGCTCGGATCCGGGTGAACGGCCTTCTTACGCTACTGTTTGGTATCTCGCGAGGTACGTGGTAAGGTTGCCCATGGTCCCCTTTGCTATTCGCAATAGCAATGGAGCCGCTTGCAGGACTTATTAGGCAACACCATTATGCCAAGGGGAGTGGGTTTAGTAATAGGAGTCATTTAATTTCACTATATGCTGATGTCGTCACATTGTACGTAACTGACCAGGCGTCGTACCTTAATCCATTACTTTGGGAATTTATAAGATTTGGAGACCTTTCTGCAATCTCAATTAACTAGGCCAAATCAGTTCTTTTTTCTTTAACAGACACCACTATACCACCTCCCTCTGAGTTTCCTCTTAAATGGGCGGACAAACCTGTGAAATATCTGGGCATATGGCTCAGTAGAAATATGCAAGAAATATGGGACATGAACTACGGGCGCGCCACAACATGGTTGGAAGAGAAAGTCACTGTGTGGGCTAAGCTCATGCTCTCCCTAGCAGGGAAAATAGCATTGGTCAAGATGGTGATACAGCGGAAATTTATTTATTCGTTAATATTCCTGTACGCCTCACATAGGCCTTTTTTAAATCCCTCAGATCCCTTCTGGTCTTGTTGATCTGGGCGGGCAGCGCATGTCGCGTGGGACCTATTGACACTTCCTCTGCGTCAAGGCGGCTTGGGAGCCCCAGACATGCAATTGTATGCACGGAGTGCTCAGGCTCAGTTTCTCCACCACTGGGTACATCCGACTCCTTTTCAATCCCATGCGGCTGTGGAAACGGAAGCTGCAGCACCGGTCCCACTGCAAGTCGCTTTATATCAGACCTACAGGCGTCCCAGAGATGGCATAGACACAGTAGAGACCTTGAGGTGGGAGTGGAATGAGTTACAGAAAAGAACCGGCATTCCTATTCTCTATGCCCCGTCCATACTCCCAGCACACAACCCTATGCTGCCCAACATGTGCGAGGGTATTTGCAAGGCCTTAGCACAAAAAATTAGACTCTGCACTTTTGTTTCGGCCACCCTCGGCCTCTGTGGAGGGTCAGACAGTCTTTTTCCGAACTCTTCGTATACTACAAACTTCGGGCTGCATGTTGGTCGTTACATGTCACTTCCCCGAACTTCCCGCCAACCCTACTTGCATTGGAAAACGGGTTTAAATCAGATTCACCAGAGACTAATTACCCGGATATATAATCACATGTAACATTGGCACCTCGGACACAGCCACAAGCACTCCAGGCATGGAATGTAGAACTTCAAACTCCACTTACAGAGGACCAGTGGGTTTATTGCCGCTGCCAACTCACAGCTTTGTCCCCTAACTATAAACTTCGCCTAATCCACTGCAAGTTCATGCACAGATTTTATAGGACACCTTCCAGTTTGCATCGTACTGAAAGATGACTAAAGCTGCTGGAGATGCGGTTTCGCTCCTGACACTTTTTTACATATGGCCTGGAGCTACCCACGGCCGACATTATTTTGGTCCACCGTATTTACTACGATTCGCCAGACATTAGGTACGCTTGATGATCCTGACCCCATTACAGGGTTTGCTGGGTATGTGAAAGATACGCCAGTCAAGGTTCGTAAACTGCACGCGCTGTTATTACTCTTTGCTAAGCGCCAGGTAGCCAAACACTGGGGGAGAAAGGGGGTTCCCTCTAAAAAAGGATTGGATTAGAGACGTCACATTTGGGCCTTCACAACTGACCACCTTTTGGATGCCTTCAGCATCAAGGCCCAGGGACATTTGGGAACCTTTTGCTATGTAGGCCCGAGAGCATCAGGAAGCAGCTGGAGATACGCCGATGGAATTTGTGCTGCCCTTATGAATCAACACAGGTAGCCTGGGGGAGGTCGGAGACTGGGGGGACGGCTGTTCGTGGGAAAAAAGGGATGTTGTTTTTCTGCCACCGAGACTAACTCCCTATGCATAACCTGGAGGGTGATGTTGTGGATATCTCTTCAAACTGCCCCTTGGGTATTGGCAGAGAATGTTTTTAAAGTAGGATGTATCCAATTTCCTTCATGTATTGAGCAGAGGATCGAGCACGCATGGAATGACATTTGTAATTGACATGGTAGGCAGATGTAAAAATAACTACGTACCGATTAGCAACTGGCTTGTTGTTTGTAGCATTGTTCTAAAATGCAAATCATTTTTTTTATTTCAAACTATTGGTTTTAGAAAAGGTTTGAAGGCAACACATGCAAAAACAAGCATTTACAATGCAATGGTCTCGGCATCATTAAAGGTAGAGCTATTGGCATTGCTCATGACATTTCTTTTTTTTTCTTTAAATCATTAATAAATTGCATTGTCATTTACATTGCCAATACACAGCACTCGGCACTCAAAAGCACACAGCACGCTGCACTCAAAAGCACACAGCACTCTGCACTCAAAAGCACACAGCACTCTGCACTCAAAAGCACACAGCACTCTGCACTCAAAAGCACACAGCACTCTGCACTCAAAAGCACACAGCACTCTGCACTCAAAGGCACTCAAAAGCACTCTCTGCACTGCTCTGCACTGCACTCACTACTCTGCACTCGCACTCACTACTCTGCACTCGCACTCACTACTCTGCACTCGCACTCACTACTCTGCACTCGCACTCACTACTCTGCACTCGCACTCACTACTCTGCACTCGCACTCACTACTCTGCACTCGCACTCACTACTCTGCACTCGCACTCACTACTCTGCACTCGCACTCACTACTCTGCACTCGCACTCACTACTCTGCACTCGCACTCACTACTCTGCACTCGCACTCACTACTCTGCACTCGGCCAAGAAGCGACGTGGCCGCCCCCCCACGTGGGATGCCGAGGCTATGGCATCCTCCTCTGGCGTTGGTAGGACGATCAAGGCACCCCACGGGACAGGTATTTCACAGCCCAAGACGGGAGGTCGGCAGCTCTTTGCACACACACCTGGGAAATGGAGTTTCCTCGTTCAATAGGCAGAGATACAGAACTCCACGGGGTGAAACATGTTAAATAAGTCTGAAAGTGCTCGCTCATACACACAAGAAACAGGAGTTAAGTACCACATAATCTCCGAGGAATCGGTGCAAGAACTTACTGGATGCCGTTCAAAACCCTCTAAATGATGTCGGCACCAATTCCCCCCCTCCCTCCCTCCCCATTTTCAATAAAGCCACGGATAGGGTCAAGAAAAAACACCCTCTGAGATGGAGACGTACACAAACATCAGCCGGATAACAAATTCAATTTTAAAACGCTATAGTAAAGTTCCCGCCTGCACGGCTAATTCAGTGGCGGAGTTCCGAGAACTTAACACTGGGGAATTCCATTTTTGCGAAAATAATGGCACGTTAGAAACTGCCCCACAACAATAGAAAGATAAACAACACGGATGAACAAAAATGCAACCCAATAATCAAGCGTATACTCATGCGCCCTCCATCCCTCCCTAAATATACATCCCTTTAAGCGCGTGGAAAAATAACGTCGGGCACATAAACAGTAACATCCTGGACATAACTGCTGGTATGCTCTTCTCACGGCGCTGTTCTGCTCTGCTCAGCCCACGATGGTCTCAGGTGCGAGCTTTGAGCAGGGGCTTGTGGGTGAAGTCTTGCGCTTTGGAATGCGAAGGATTTCTCTCCCTTCGGATATTCTGCTCCTTGCTGGTGTTGCCTCTGTCTCTGCCTCCACTCAGGGGGCCTCGCAGGGGGCACTCTCTGTGTGCCGGGAGGAAGCAGAAAACCAAAGCACAACGTTGGTGAGGTCTGCGTCCTGACTCTCACTGCTCCTGGGTGCGTGGGGCGCAGATGGGCAGCGGTGGACGTCCCCTTCGATTTGCGGTGGGCAGCAGAAAACGAGAGGCGCGATGTGTACTCTTGGGCACACAGAGACTGCCAGATGGAGGAGGCTACGACTTCTTGGGGCGGCTGTTGTCGTGAAATGGCCTAAAGAAAAGCGCCGCCATTTTCAGATTCGGGGGCGTGTTTTTTGCGCCCTGAGTGACAGACGACGTCACAGGGCTAAAGAATGCAAAAAATCACGCCCCCGAATCCGAAAAAGACGGAGCTTCTTTGGAGGGACGGCTCTCTCCTCCAATGGCTGGCCTCCATTTAGGAAGCCAGCCAATGGTGGAGAGACAGCGCAGGGAGGCGGGTTCTGAAGCCCCACTAGATGACATTAATTCTCCGGACCGGAAGCTGCTTCGCAGCTTAACGGTCCCTCGACCTAAAAACAACAACAAAAAAAACAGTCACAGCGCCTAGAACTACCTTCAGAAAAAAGGTCCAAGTGGGACCCATTGATACACTGGTGACATACATACTGCAGACCTTAGGAGAATCATGTAATTAAATCCCACCTTATTTATTGGCCAAAAGAGTTAGGACATTATTTAATTTGTAGTAGCAAGTCGATGAAGTTGAAGATTGTGCTAAAGTCCCTTCACACAAGTAAATATTATTGGAACAGGGTGGCTCATATATCTAGTGTCCTCGCCTTATAAGAGTATCTTAAGGGCAACAGACATTCACAAGTGTGGATACAGTTTTCAGCTCTACTGTATATTCCTAAACGTTAAGAATGTAGGCCACATGCCTATTCTGCAGAATACCAAAGAACATACATAATAGGAGAAAACCCGTAGGTGGTGTTATTTCTATAGCCTATTGAATCTCTCTGGGGGTTGCATTCTTTGCCCAAACCAACAGAAAATCATTTACTGCCTTTTAAATTTAAACAAAATAGTGAAAACAAATACAGGTATAAAACCCAGTTCCCACCCACCGCTAGAAAAATGTTAACGTTCACGCAAACACCTGGTGACAGCTTTCTATCGGAAGGAATACACGCAGACACAATAATTTACTGACCTTGTTGCGGTCATTGAACGCCAGTGCTCGGACCTTGCAGTTGTCAGGATTAGTGTTCTCCTTGGGAATATCCTTCAGGGCAGTATGTGAAATGTGAGCATACACTGGGACTCTGGAAATGTTGCACCTTGAGTCACTTTTATTGAGCACATCTTCGGTCACTTCCCACAAGCCCATTGAGCCGTCTCGCGAACCTAGAATACAAAATCCCACAGTCTCAATGTGCAAAGACCTTCCACAGGTATCACCACGGCAAAGGTGAAGGCAAGCAGAGCACTGCTTGAAAAAATATAAGAGCCAATTTAGGATTATTTAATTTAATACCTGTTGCTTAAAAAATAAAGTCTTTTAACATACCAGTTTATTGAAAACCTGGTTTTAGGGGTGTCATAAGAATCGTATTTGCCTGTCAGATTATTTATTCTCTATTTTGTGAAAGATATTAATAAACATACTTTGACTTTCAGATAAATTCACAGCAAACTGACTAAGAAAAGGTTTTGTCTGAAGTTGACAATGAAAAGTTGATTAAGGTATAAAGAGGTTAATAATGACAGCACTGGGGAGCCGACAGATTAAAGACAATTTCAACACAGACTGGGTATCTGCTATACTTCATTAAAGCAACTATTACAATATAGAATTGACCATATGGATGTCATCTTTGCTGAAACGCTCAACAAGCATACAAATATGAAAGCTCTAATGTGGATGGTACATGTGAGCAGAGAAAAATCAGTATACAATTTGATTTAAGTAGTTATTATTAGAATATTAGTTTCCAGTGAAGAGTTCTTAGACGTAGCAACAGCACTGCCCCTACCCCACTTAATCTGTCTGCAATTGCATGTGCCAGGGTTTAAAACTTTTTAAAATAATTTACTTGTGCGGAGATGTGTTACTTCAGTTCTATAGCCCTTATGCACCAATAAAGTTGTCTGTCTTCGCTTCAAAAAATACACAACAGTAAACCTTGAAGATAACCAGGCACTCTCATTGTGGGTGTGCAACATCTTCAGGAAAATCAATATTCATATTACAGGAGGGTACAACCCTTGGGAGGCATACAAATGCTACTCTGACTGACAAGTTGGTATACACATAGCATTCTCCAGTTACTAACTCCCTTGCTCTCAATGCCTCTGCTAGCTTTAGCGCAGGGACGCTTTGTTGCTGGGGCAGACATGCGCTCTATAAATCCCCCAAAAATAAAAATAGTACCCCATTTGAACTGAAATGCCGCACAAAATTATAAATCATCAGCTAGTGAAATCTGAGAACAGTGTTTTTGGAGGGGAAGAAGGGATTAATAAGAGACTGATTTTGACAACTGACCTACTGTCTAACCACTTAAGCACGAACATGAGCTGCTACTTACTTTCTTGTCATTATCCTTATCCCCACCCTCGGTTCTATCTTTCTGTGACTCTTTGTAATATGAGACCAGATAGTTTCTGGCCACCCCACCATTTTTTGGAGGCTATGGACTGTTGCAACATCTGTTACCTCAGTATTGTCTCTTCCATAAAATCCAAATGTGATGGTTATCTAGGCCAAAGGAAGAGAGTGATTTAGCGTAGAATAGCAGTGTCTAGAGTGAAGTGGCGTAGAGTGAAGAGGCCTAGAGACGAGCGGCCTAGAGGGGAGTATGCATGGAGTGCTAGCACACTGCCATTACAAGCAACACATTTTCAATTGAAATTACCATTGATTTACACATAGTTTGTGATAAAACTAAACAGCACACAAACAATGTGTGTAAATGTCATCACCTAGAACACTTATTTGTTTGATCATATTAAAATATGTTTGCTTTACTGGTGCTTTCCAAATTCTTATTTATTCTGAAGTATGTGCACAGTTTATTCACAGACATTTAAATGTTGTGTGCTAGAAAATGAACTTTCCTTTCCCATCTCCAGTATCCAGCAAGATTGTCACACAAATCCTCTCACATTGAAGTCAGAGTAAGAAAAGTAAACGCCAAGCTTGCTTGGAAGGCAGAGCCAGAAATCAGACTTCTACCTTTGAATGCACAGCAAATGTGACAAGAACAAAATGTAAAGGTCTGTTTATGTAAAGCAAGTATAACACAAAAATCCATATGTGATGGATCATAGGAACCTAGCCGGGCAGAGATTGTTGGTTTACCCAATTTGGGTGTGCCTTAACAGAAAAGAAAATGTATTTTCTTGAGTCCCCTCACTCACCCAGGGTTGCCCCTAGGTGACATGCTTCATCATTGGGGCAATCCCAAGCATCTACGACATAGTGTGTTAATCACTCTCGGCCCAGACTCAACCGACACCAAACACAGATTCAGGCAGTGTATGTCTGACATACACTGCTGGATGTTAAACAATTGTCTTCAACTCAACGCCAGTAAAACCAAAATCATTCTCTTCGGCAATGCACAAATGTTGTGGTCAAGTGACTGGTGGCCCCCAAATCTAGGCATATGTCCTTCACCTAAGGCGGCAGTCCACAATCTATGAGTGCTGATTGACAATTAACTTTGTATGTCGTACCATGTCAATCATGTGGCTCGCATCTGTTATGGACTAATGTGCCGCCTACGTAAGATCTTTATATGGGTCCCTTTGTCATCTAACATGCCACTGGTGCAAGGATTAATCATCAGTCTGGATTATGGCAATGCCCTTTTGGCCTCCATAAACGAAGAGCACCTAACAAAACTTCTGGTCCTTTAAAACATGGCCAGATTAGTTCTAAATCTTCCACCCCGTCCCCCCTCGGCATCTAGTCTGAAAGCCCTTCATTGGCTACCAATCAGAAAACGCATGACATTCAAGATTATCTGTCTAGTACACAAAACCCTTCGTGGACATGGCCCCTATTATCTGGCTAACAAACTGAAAAGGTATCAGCCCTCCAGAACCCTCTGATCCGCCAATAAACATTTAACTACTCCAAAAATCCGCACCGCTAGGAACGGTGGAAGATCTTTCTTCTGTCTTGCCCCCACTTTGTGGAACACACTCGCTCTTTATCTCCGCACTGAGATCGACCACAAAAAGTTCCGTAAATCTCTTAAAACGTGCCTATTTTGAGACCGTCTTCTCTTCAGTCTGTTCCCCCTTTTCTCTTCCCTTCCCGTTTTCTGAGACAGGCTAGCGCTTTTAGACCTCAGGGTGATATATGCGCTCAATTAAAAAAAACAATACAATACAAGAGCTGTTTAATAGAGTTACATATTTCTCGGGCTTATTCAGGACGGCCTCAATAGACAATCTGCACTTACGCTGGAAGAAACATTACTCAACATCAATAAGCAGGGAGCTAACAAACAAGAAAATAACTGGTTTAGAAATGTCCTAAAGGTTTAATGATGTACACGTTTGTCAATTGAAAGTGTAGCTTTTGGTCTAGGTTGTTAAGTGTGTGTGTGTGTGTGTGAGAGAGAGAGAGCAAGAGCTAGTGTGTGTGGGCATGCTTATCCGAGGTTTTCATTGAGCTTGGTGTCAGCAAACAACTCAAGCAGGACTCCCACCATAAGAAGAGCAAATGTTCTAAAGCTCCTTTTATTTATCGTTATTTATTGAAAGTGCCCTGCATGGGAAAAGCAAACGCAGCCGATTCAGCATGTGGTGTCAATTCCTGATTTTAGTCATGATAACTACCTTGTTACTAATAAATAGGATATGCTGGATTTTAAACAGTAAGCTATAAATTGGTACTGCAGCACAAGCGATGGGCCCTAAAAAGAGCACTTCCTAGGCGATAATGACCCTCCTGCCACCCCCCCCCCCCTTCTGATGGGCTTGTATATGTCTAAAACTATATAAATTCAAGCAGGGTCCCTCATGTGAATATTTAGCCATTATTAGAACACATTAGGATCATGTTTGGTTAAAGTCTCTTAACACCAAATATTTTGGTGTGTGATATAAGATTTACGTGGTACATGTATTAATTTGCTAAAACCCTGTTTCAGAGGAAAAAGGTTCAAGTGTGATCAACGGTACTGACAATACAGGCAACGATCAAAACTGGAATATTTTCAAAACAGAGAAAAATGTACCAGAAACAACCATTGTGTCACTGATCCAGGCGATGGAGAAAATCCAGTCTTTGTGTCCATCCTGAAAGAAACAAAAACACACAACTTGAAACCAGAGTATATGATGCTACAATATTGCATTAGTTACGAATACTGCCTATACAAAATGCTCTTTTCTTTCTAAATGTAAAACTGAGAAATAAAATCAATGGGTGCGAGAAAAAGTTAGGCACTTATCTGGGTGGGAGGATTTATATTATTGATGGTAGGGAGACAAAACTCTTCAGATAAAGGCAGAGGATCTTTTTGCACACTTGGATGATGGAACCACCAGAATACATTTGTCAGAATAAAGCACCCGAGTTGGTGTGTGAAGTTTCAGCTAAGAAACAAGATAAACTAATGCTAGATCATGCAGGCATTTAAAAAAGACCTAGAGCATTTAAGACAATCCTCGGTCAAAGGATTTTCGAGCAGAAAACATTTCCCTCTTCTAGTGCTAAAAATGCGTCCAAGCACATTGTGGACACAAGGCAAGCACTGGTTTGACACTGCAATTCTAAACCAGCACAAACATCAGTTCTGTGAGTGTTCAACAATGCAAAGCAGTTGAAAGCCCAAAGAAAAAATTATAAGACCAAGAAACTATTTGATGAGGCCTATATCATGCCAGAAATGTATATGAAATTAAACAAAGATTGCTATTTTATGCGATTTCTGACTCTGGATGCCTATTACACGAGGCCGATTCCACATATGCAAGGCGGATAACCTTTTTAGATCTTGTCCCTTCAAAACACAAAATATTTTGCAGAGCTCCCCACATGTTCTCTGTATGCTCACCCAGAAGGAGCTCTTTTTGATGCTCTTCCAAAAGAGCTCTGCTATGAAACTGGTGTGTTCAGCTGAATTAATCTACATAACGACATACGTTTACTTTGGAAATGCTGTAGAGATATTTTCATTTTGATTTAGCTTTCCACTGTCACCCTTCTCGGACTGGTGAGCTTTGTTCAGCTTCCTAGTCAGAGCCGACTAAAGATCTAGATTTTAGGATTGTGTGCGCGCAGATGTAGCTAGTCTGCTTGCCCTCCAACAAAGCTAAAATTCATGTTTGCATCATAATTGGTTGGCCTTTACTTTTAAGAGGCTTTATATTTTACCTTGGGTAAAGAATAAGGTTGTCAAACGCTCACTGCTATTGGAAATTATTAGCATTTCATTGTTTTCAAAAAGCTTTATTGACAAGATAGCACACAATGACATACTTGCACCAAATCAGAGCACCGTATACATGAATACAATCAGATATGACAAGGTTGTCTAATAATACAAATCATCAAAAAGCAACAACATGACAGATATGTCGTAGGTGCAACAGGACTGTGAACAAGAATAGGTGAAGAGGCACCTAGGCTGGTGGAGAGAGGACGAGCCGGGGCTGAAGGGAGCATGGACAGGCGGGAGCCAATCACTGACCTACACCTGCGTCAGCCGCGGACGGAGCGCCGGCGGGGAGCGCGGGAGAGGCCGCAGGGGTCTGGGAGGCACGACCCAGGAGGTAAGACTCAAAAGGGCCCCATATATCAAGTAGACGGGATCTAGCTGGCATGAGGTCCCGGAATTCAGACAATAGAATCTGCATCCTCGAGCCAATAGGCGAACTTGGGCGCAGGTTTGCGGCCCCAGCACATGGAGACCTTGCGCCACGCAAGAACAAGTAGCATGGCGATCAAGCAGCGGAAGGGCATCTGGGTAGAATTTAACAAAGCCTAAGAGGCAGAGCGGGGGGTCAGGCTCGACTGGCAACAAAGTAATCTCAGAAATAGCCGTGCAGACCTCGCGCCAGTAGGCGGAGTAGACGTAGGTGGAGACCTTGGGGCACAGCCAGGCAAGGTGGGAGAAGTCAGCAGCAGGAGCAGAGCAGCACAGGCATCTGTCGCTGGGGACGAGTCCTAACTTGTGCAGTTGAGCGGGGGTACGATAGAGCCCATGTAAGTAGTTAAACTGAATAAGGTGCAGGCGGTAGTTTGAGGACAATCACTTAATCTGGTTGCAACAGTAAAGCCAATCAGCTTGGGAGATTTCCACACCAAGGTCCTCACCCCATGCCATGCAAACCCGGTCAGTGTAGATGGAGGTAGCCACCAACGTGAGAGCATGCAGTTTAGTCACTAACTTCCGAGGGGAGGAGGATGAATACAAGAAATCAAGAGAAAAGAATGTGTTCCCCGGGTATAGATACGCTACGGAGTTCACCAAACGAATGGCGCGTTTAACCATTCCAGAGGACTGGATGATGAGCGATCGCATCAGAATCGCCGAAAGCATAGTAGCATCGGAGAAACGGCAAAGTCCCTCCCAGGCCCAGCGTAGGGTCTCGACTGTGTCAATCTCAGTGCGTGGGTGTTTGGCTGGGGCGGGCAGATCGGTGGTAAGCGTCCACGGGGCTGAAAGATCCGCCTCTATCGCCACATGTGGCTGGAAGGGAGTGGGATGAAGCCAAAAATGCAGAAAAATGGCCTGAGCACATAGAGCATAAAGCTTAAAATGAGGGGCACCTAGACCACCGTGGTGGAAGAGGTGTGGTGCAGGGCCCAGGGTGCCCGACTCCGGACCACAGGGTTCACGGTTCGATCCCCGGCTCCAGCGGCAGGTAGCCCAGCACCATGGGACTCTGGGCAATAGCTTGCTTAATCTTCCAGACGGCCCCCAGCGCCTGACACCTCCGTCGGAGGTAGCTGTGCGCTTTACAAATGCTGGCATTTTGTTTATTTATTTTTATTTACCACCATGTGACATTGGAAGAGTGAGAATGTCATACGCGATCCTGAGCTGCCTCCCAGCCCAGAACAAAGAGATGAGCAGCGAGCGGACTCTGCGAAAGAAGTGGGCAGTGAGGAGAACGGGGACTTCCATAAATAGATATAAAAGTTTCAGGAGCACGACCATCTTGGCGATTGCTATCCGACAGGCCAGGGCCAGGGCCAGCCGGCTCCAGAGGGAAATCTTGGACTCTAACCAGTCAACGGCACGACCGAAGTTAGCCCTCCAGAGTTCGTCCACATCCCTACTCAGCCAGATACCTAGATAGCGAGTGGGGCCAGACGCCCATACAAAAGTGTAGTCCGGGGTAAAAGGCGTGGTAGCGTCAGTGAGAGGAAAGAGGACGGACTTACTCCAGTTCACCTGTATGCCTAAATAGCCCCCAAACCGTATGATTTTGCGAACGAGGGGACTGAGATTTTCCTGTGGGTTTCGGACATATAGAGTGACATTGTCCGCATACAAGGAGACCAGAAGGACGCGGGCTGCGAAGCCAATGCCCATTGGGTGTGATGTTGCCGGAGTCTAGCCACAAGGGGCTCTATCGCGATGGCAAAAAGCATAGGTGACAGCGGGCACCCCTGACGGGTGCCTCGCCCTATGGGAATGGGATTAGATATTTGTCCATTTATCCAAAAATGGACAGTAGGAAGGGTGTATAGGAATAGGATTTTACGTATAAAAACCAGGCTAAAGCCCAGACGTGGAAGGGCCATTCTAGGGTATTGAAGGCTTTGATTTTGTGGAGAACGGAGAAGATGGTCCGAAAGTTATGGGAAGTTGCGCTGTCGGGAATAAGACCGGACTAATCGGGTGGGCAATATGCGGCATGAGAAGGCGAGTGGCAAGCACGTTGGCGCAGATCTTGTTAACAGTAGTTATGAGGGACAGGGGGCGATAGGAGTCCCGTAACACTGGAGGTTTGTCCGGCTTAAGAAGTAGGGTGAGCTTAGCTTCGCAGGGGGAGGTGGGGAGTTGGGGGGGGGGGGGGGGGGAGAGACCACTGTTGAAGGACTCGCTGTACATGACAGCCAGATGTGGTACCAGAAGCGGGGTGAAGGTCTTGTAGAAGGAGACAGGTAGGGCGTCTAGCCCGGGGGCCATGTCTCCAGGCATGCCGTTGATGGCAGCAAGGTTCTTTTCTTTAGAAAAGTGCTCGTCAAGGAGTTCCCGGTGATAGTTTTCAAGCTAGAGAAGTTCAAGGGTATCAAAATATTGGTCAAGGATCTCACGCGAGGGGGCAGATCCAGCCGTGTATAGTTGCGTATAAAAGGCTATAAATTGTGCCTGTATTTCTTCAGGGGACATGGTCTGAGATGGGCCGCCATCCTAGAGGGCTGTTATGTAGGACCCAGCGAGAGGCGGGCAGCCAGGGTTTCACTGGGCCAGTCACCCTCGCCAAAGTGACGCGCCCACGCCTCCCTACCGAGGAACAAGAGAGCTCCATTGGCTTCAGCAGCAAATTCAGTGTGTTTCTCTCGGAGCTGGGCAAGCATGTCAGGACTAGGGTTGAGAGCGTGAGAGGAGTCCAAGGATTTAATCTCAAATTCCAGTTTGTCGAGATTGCCGCGTATGGAGCCTAGAACCCCAGACTGTTTAGAGATGCACTTCCCGTGAATGACTACCTTGAAGCCCTCCCAGAGCGTGGAGAGAAAATCCACTGTGCTCTTGTTGAGCTCAAAGTAGTTAGTGATCGCGGTCTGGATCTCATCGCAGAATACAGAGTCTCGTAACGCATTGGAAAGGAGCAGCCAGGAAACAAGCACTGGCGTTGCCAATAGGTCTCGTATTAGGAAAGTTGGAGCTATTGGTTTTGTAAATGACAAAGCCCTTTATGTTTTGAAAATGAAAACAAAAATAAAAGGCATTCTTATTTGCAATTGTAATAGCTCCAACTTTCCTCCTGCGAGACCTATTGGCAATGCCAGTGCTTGTTTTGTTTCTTGGAGGGGGAGGCAAGACAGAGGCAAGGAGTGTGGCAAGTGGCCGGAGGGAAGCCAGGTGGGGGCGGGAGAGCCTGGTGGGGGGGCGGGAATAATAGCGAGGGGAGGAGAAGTGTGAATGCAACACAGAGATGCAAGCTGCTCTTTAGTACGGTCAGTCGCAAAAATGTTTTAAAAAATGTGAATGAAACATAAATAAAACAAGGTGTGTTGGGGGTTGATTAATGTTTTGGAGCAAAAGACCAGTAGGAAGGCACTGGCAGTTCTAAAAAGCAGGTGCTCAGATGAGTCCCTATCGGGCTCTCCATTTTTTCCCTCACCCAAAGGGTGAAAAAAAACATCTGAACTCTGAGGCAGTAACAACCGTAGCTGCCTTTGATGCAACTTCAAAGAGAATCGTTCTAGCTCTTTCATAGTGTCATGACTTCAGAACAGAAGCATTTTCAAAATTATATACAATGAAGCCATAGTTGTTGCTTATTTATCTTATGCAACTAATACCCATTGTCAAAGCCAATAGCCCTGGATTGTTGTAGGTGTAATTACAGAAGCAACAAAATACCAGTGGGGGCACACACTACGCTAAGCACAGATTTGTAGCTTAGGTGTTTTTAGGCCATGCCCTTAATTATAGCGACCACGCCCATTTGAGACACCCACCCATTATTTTCATCCCACTCAAAGTCCTGTAAACAGGGAAATGTCAAATCAGCAAACTGAGAAATTGACAACTATGTTCTTGTATAAATCATGTTTTCCTGTACTTTCTTTAGGTCATTTGAATTAACCGCAATGCCTTTGGACTATTACTCCCAGAATGCACTGGATTGTAACAAGGCGTCCTTGGTGACCAATCGCTCTGGGTCATCCCCTAGAAATGAATACCCTCCATCCATTCCTCCACAGTAACCGTAGTTTGTAGTTCAGTGCAGAAATATTTGTTGACATAAAATAAACTTTCAAACCAACTCTGTAATATAGTTAAACCCTGGGAGAAGAACATTCATCTCCGAAATATGCACGCTCCCTGCGTGACCACCGCTTTTCAAAAGTGAAAAGAAAACAAGTTACTTACCTGTAACTTTGGTTCCCCAGTATTGGTAACTTTCATAGATTCCCATGCTTTGTATCATTCCCCGTCGTCGGAATGGGAGCCTCGGTAAATAGAAAATACCATAGTAGTAAGCACAAAGTGAAAAAATAGGCCTAGGCCTCATCTCATTTTGTAGCTTATCCACCTCTTTTTGTAAAAGAGACCAAACTTCTGCAGTAGCCAATCAGAGCAGCCTCACCCCATAGAACCTTCCTGAGAGAAGCTCAGAGCCTCAGATTTTCGTAGCCGTTGTGAACAGCTATCCACCAAGACAAGAAGACTGAGCTTTCCCAGGGGAGGCAGGTGGGCGCATGGGAATCTATGAAAGTTACCAATACTGGGGAACCAAAGTTACAGGTAAGTAACTTGTTTTCTTGCCCCAGTATTGGGACTTTCATAGATTCCCATGCTTTGTATCAGAGTAACCAGCAGTAAACAGAAAAGCATATTTTGCAATTTGTGAACCTGAAAATGTCACACACTTCTGATCAGAAAAGTAGAAACACATTAGGATCATAAAACATGACAATAACGCAGTAATACAAAATATGCAAACAGGAAGGCGGGATAGAAAGGAAAGCTCACCGACTCATTGGAAAAGATTCCTCAAAACTGCCTGGCCCACTGCCGCATCCTCTTTCACAGAAGAATCCAAACAGTAGTGGCGAGTGAAGGTGTGGACACTGCTCCATGTCGCTGCTCTACAAATGTCCTTGATTGTGACCCCTGCGAATAGAGCTGTCGATGAAGCCATTGATCTTGTAGAGTGAGCACGAACTGCTCGCTGCAGTGGTTTTCCAGCCGCCTGGTGGCAAAATTGAATTGTATAGCACTGGAAATCCAGCGGGAAATCCAGGCTTTAGAAACTGGACACCCCTTGCGAGGAGCACTGAAAGAAACAAAAAGCTGTGAAGACTTTCTGAACTGTCTTGTCCGCTCCAGGTAGAATTTCAGGCATTTGTGAATGTCCAAAGAGTGCAAAGTTCTTTCCGCTGGTGTGGAAGGCTGTGGAAAGAACGGTTTTAAGACCACAGGCTCATTTAGGTGGAATTCTGAAGGTACCTTCGGGATAAATTTAGGATTCGTTCTTAGGATCAGAACATTATTCTTGAATTGTAGAAAAGGTTCCTCAATTGTGAAAGCTTGGAGCTCACTTACTCTTCGAGCCGATGTCAGGGCCAAGGGAAGAGCCAGTTTCCAGGAAAGAAACTTAAGGTCAGACTTATGAACAGGCTCAAAAGGGGCTTTCATGAGATATGACAAGACTAGATTCAAATGCCAGGCTGGTGGTGGCGGCCGGACTGGAGGAAAGACTCTGAATAAACCCTTCAGAAATTGTTTGATAATTCTCGCTGACCATAGGGAAGGACCTGAAGATGAACGTCTGAATGTAGAAATGGCCGCCAGACGTACTTTCACAGAAGATGGAGCCAATCCAGATTTAGCCAGAGAAAGTAAGTAAGGCAAGAGTTGGTGCGGAGCAGAAGTATATGGGTGTAAACCTTCCTTCCGACACCAAACACAGAATCTCTTCCACTTAGCCCGATAGGTCTTGTTGGTACTAGGCGCTCGGGCCTGGGCCAAAATGTCCCTACATTCCCCTGAGAGATTTAAACCTTGGAACTCTCGTAACTCAGGAGCCACGCTGTCAATCGCAGCGACTTCAAGTCCGGATGTAGAACCTGTCCGTGAGACATTGTTAACAGTGTTGGAACAGGATGCAGGAGAACTGGCTGGTCCTGGGAGAGGAGAAGAAGTTCCGAGTACCAAAACTGTCTGGGCCATGCTGGAGCGATCAGAATCATCCTGCACGGTTCCACCTTGAGCTTGCTGATCAACCTCGGGATCAGCGGAATGGGAGGAAAGGCGTAAACAAAGGCGCCTGACCAAGCAATCAAAAGCGCATTCCCCAAGGATTCCCGATGGTGAACCCTGCTTGCGAAGGACTGGCATTTGGCGTTCTGGGGAGTTGCAAACAGGTCGATGGATGGTGTCCCCCATCGTGCAAAGAGCTCCTCCAGAACGGTCTGGTCTAGTTCCCACTCGTGAGAGACAGTCCTTTGGCGACTCAAAGCGTCTGCCCTGACATTGAGTGTCCCCGCTAGATGTTCCGCTGAGAGGGAGATATTGTTCTGGATCACCCAATTCCACAGCGTCTGGGCTTCCCTGGAGAGGGTGGAGGATCTTGTTCCGCCCTGTTTGTTTATGTAGTGCATGGCTGTGGTGTTGTCCGTACGAACCAGCACTGCACGGTTGCGAATCCTCGGAAGAAAAGCTTGTACAGCCAGACGGATAGCGAGAAGTTCCAGAAGGTTGATATGGAACTTGACCTGGACTGGACGCCAATGGCCGCTGACCTTTAGCTCTTGGAGGACCGCTCCCCATCCCTCCATGGAAGCATCCGTTGTCAAAACAATGGGAGATGATGGAAGTCAGAACGATAAACCCCTGGAAAGATTGTCTTTCAGCAACCACCAGCCGCCTGCCTTTCTCATTTCCGGGGTAACGACAATCCTGTCGTCGAAGGATCCTGTGACCTGTCGCCATTGCTTGTCCAATTGTTCCTGCAGTGGACGCATTCTGAGTCTGCAGTGTGGAACTAATGGTATGCAGGATGAAATCGATCCGAGAAGCGATTTGTACCTGTAAACTGTCAGTGTCTTTCGAGATTGAAGAAGCCGAGCTGAACAAATCAGTTTGTTCTGGCGCTCCTCCGGTGAAAAGGCTAGGCAACTCTCTGTGTCCAGGATGGCCCCTAGGAACCTCGCTGTCCTGGAGGGGCATAGAACAGATTTTTCCTTGTTGAGTCGAAGACCTAGTTGCTCGAACAGTTCTTTGCATGACCTGACCGCCTTGGACGCTTCTAGAGCAGATGGAGCCTTTAGCAGCCAATCGTCCAGATATGGAAAAACCTGTATAGCTTGCCTCCTGAGAAAGGCTGCAACTGGAGCCAGAATCTTTGTGAAGATCCGCGGAGCGGACTGGAGACCAAACGGTAGTACTTTGAATTGAAAGTGGCTCTTGCCCACTGTAAATCGAAGATATTGCCTGTGAGCTGGATGAATAGGAACGTGGAAGTAAGCGTCTTCCAAATCTAGGGTCGCCATGTAATCCCCTGGATTGAGAAGAAGGAGGATGTCCTGAAGAGTGACCATCCTTAAGGACAACTTTACGAGATAAGTGTTGAGCTGCCGTAGATCTAAAATTGGACGCCACTTGTCCTTTGTCTTCCGAACCAGGAAGAACCTGGAATAGAACCCTTTCCCCTTCTGAGAAAGGGGTACAGGCTCTACCGCCCCCTTGGTGAAAAGTTGGTGGGCTTCGAGATGAAGGAGCTTGAGATGTTTGGGAGGAAAGGCGTCCGGCGCTCTTGTTGGAGGGAGGTCTTGAAACTCCAACGTGTGTCCTTCTTTGACGATCTGTAGGACCCACTGATCTGATGTAATGATCATCCAGTTGTTGAGGCAATGGGCAATCCTGCCCCCCACTGATGTTAATGAGGGAACAGGAACAGTGGAAAGAGCCACCTGGCCGCTATTGTTTCCTGGTGTTGTCTCTCCTATGCTGCCCCTGACGTCCTCTAGGCTGCTGGCGAGAGAAAGAACCCCTCAGAGTACTGAGGTTTATATGTCTGGCTAGACTGTGAGCCGGAAGAGTAGCGATTCTGATTTCCTCCTCTATACGAGGAGAATCCTTTACCTCTAGCTCCCCTGAAGGGTACTTTGCGATACTGCAATGTTCCTAAGGACTTGGCTGTATCGGTGTCCTTTATGCCCTGTAGGGCGTCATCGAAGTGCTTGCCAAACAGCATTTCTCCGTCGTATGGCAGATCTAAGATTCTATTCTGCACTTCTTGCCTGAACCATGTGGCCTTCAACCACCCTTGGCGTCGCAGAACCGCCGAACCGGCAAGTGCTCGAAATGCGGTGGTCGCTATATCCATTGCAACATCAATGACCTCCGAGGAGGCCCACTCCCCTTCAAGCAAAATTTTCTTCACTTCTTCTTTAGAAGAATCCTGCAATTCCTCTATAAATGGAGCAAGGTCGCACCACATCTGGCGATCATAACTTCCCAGAATTGCTAAAGCATTGGCTGCTCTAACCAGAAGACTGGCCATTGCTGAAAATCTTTTACCTACATTGTCTAGGCGCCTGCCCTCCTTATCTGGTGGTGTAGTCAGTGGCGTGGATGGATTTTTAGATTTGCTTTGGGCGGCTTGAGAAATGACCGAGTCCGGTTTCGGTTGGCCAAGCAAACATGCCGGACTGCCATCAGGTGCTTTGTACTTTTTCTCTAGTCTTGGTAGCACCGGGAGGACTGTGGCCGGGTTGTGCATAGCCTTCAAGCCCTCAGACCAGACATGCTCAATGATTGGTATGGACCGTACTGATTTCCTGAATGGTTCCTTAAAGTCATATAAGAAACATTCTGATTGAACCATGGTCACTGGGAGCCCAAATCTTTTGGAAGCCCGTTCCATTAGGTTGTGAAAACCTCCAACGTCCGCTGGAGGCGAGGAAGTGTTGTCTGGATCTGCGTTGTCTGGATCCGTCGGGTCAGTAGGATTCCAAGGCGCCTGTTGATCCTGATCAGGATCCGCTTGTTGGTCTGCATCCGAAGAAGCAGTGTCATCATCGGTATCATGCACTTGCACCACCTCATGTGGGCGCTCTTCCGGCGCAGTGGTACGCTCTCTTGGAGGTAAAGAGTGGTCTGCCACAGGTTGCAATGTTTGAGGCGGAGGTGTCGGAGGACGCACTCGTTGAGCTTCTTGAGGAGTAGGGAAACGTTTCCGGTAGTCCTGCAACATAAATTGTAGATCCGCAACCAAACTGGACGGCATCGCCACCATCCCTTCTGGTACCTGACGTGTAGGCTGCTGCAAAGGCATCTGCCTGGTAGTAGCGTGCTCCTCCTCATAGTAATGTTCCGGAACATAGTGCTGGCGTTCCATCTCTCCTTCCTCAGAACTAACATCCTGAACCTTAACCTGTAGGTCAGATGGGCTATATGCTTGTCCGAATTCACTAAAAGTCTCTTCATCAGAGTCGTCCTCCAACAGAAGATTAGGTGGAAATTTCTGAACCTGTCGCGGAGACGTCATCTCTGGCGTTATTAGCTTCTTTCTACGTGAAAAAACAAGTTTTTCAGATGATTCCGTCGTCGACGACATCGTCGACGAGGTCGTCGTCGTCGACAGCAACTCTTTATGGGACTGCGTCGACGATGGAAGCGCCGTCGTAGACACTGTTCTCGTCGTCGAGGATTGCGTCGTCGACGAGGTGAAACTCATCGTCGACGATGGTGGTAGCGTCGACGAACTCGTCGTCAGCAACATGGTAACTGGCGTCGTCGACACAGTCGTCGTCGACCTCGTCATCGCCGTCGACGCCAGCTTCACGGTCATCGTCGTCAACGTGGAGATGGTCATTCTCGTCGACGACGAGCAGGAATCAGGAGCTTTGAAAACCGTCGACGGTGCAGGCGTCGTCGACGAGCCCGTCGACGAGGCAACTTTCACAGAGCTGTCCTTTTTTACACTCGTCGTCGACGTACCCGATAGTTTAACCGTCGACGACCTCTACTTCTTGTCTGAAGCGACCTCCTGAACAGAAGTTGAAGGCTTCTTGACCCCTCTATCCTTCTCAGAGGGAGGTGAAGAGATAGTTGTAGACTTTTTCACCTTTTTTGAGGGTTGTGACTCCTCAGGCTTACCCGATCCTGTCGTCGACGACGGAATCATCTCCTTTTCACCGTGGTGAGGAGATTTTAGGGAAGCAGGCCTGTCAGACCTATCAGAGGTCCCTGGTAAGGCCTTGTGACGGGACTCGCCTGAAGTAGAAGGGGGAGACCTACCCCTCTTCTGAGACTTCTTAGATGACACCATCGACGAGGAGCCCTCACTGTCCGAAGACATAATGTCCTTACAGTCCTTCATCTTTTGAAGCCATGTGAGGAGACGTCCTTCCCTGTCCCTCAAGGTCTTTGCTGAGAAGGTTCTGCAAATCGGGCAACTTGTAGGTTTATGGTCCGGATACAGGCAGTATATACAGTCCATATGTTTGTCATCGACAAACAACCTCTTTTTGGAGCAGGTGGCACAGGCTCTAAAAAGGGCTTTTTTCTCCTTGTCAGACATGACGAAAAGAAATCCAAGTTGTTGAAGAAATAGTCAGAAAAACTGAAGAAACTGAGCAGAGCTCAATGGAGACTCCCTTGCACAACGTGCGGTAGAAAATCTGAGGCTCTGAGCTTCTCTCAGGAAGGTTCTATGGGGTGAGGCTGCTCTGATTGGCTACTGCAGAAGTTTGGTCTCTTTTACAAAAAGAGGTGGATAAGCTACAAAATGAGATGAGGCCTAGGCCTATTTTTTCACTTTGTGCTTACTACTATGGTATTTTCTATTTACAGAGGCTCCCATTCCGACAACGGGGAATGATACAAAGCATGGGAATCTATGAAAGTTCCAATACTGGGGCAACCTAATTGCTCCCTGTAACCCGAAAATGAGCTATGCAAATGAGCCCCGCCTGGCCGGTCAGGGCAGGGCAGCCCGTGGTATTTTGGAGGGTGGGGGGGGAGGGGGGTGGGAGGAGAATGTTGAGGCGGGCAAGGGAAGGAAGACGTGTTGAGAGGGGAAGGGAAGGAAGGACAAAGGTTAAAAGGGTGCGTGTGAGCAGAGGAGTAATGTTGGACAGGCCCCAGAAAAGGGCTCGCTCCCTCCCCGCATGACAGAGCCAGGACACCAACTCTCCAGAAGCTACCCACAGAAGCAACCCGTGACCCGTCCCACACGGGACGCCTGCCCCCGAACATCTCTGTATCACTGGCCCGGGCCACCGCCAGCACCATTGCCCGGGCCCAGCCGCCATCTTGGACACTGCACCACGAGGCCGCGTGGCCTCAGCTCGACCCTAACCCTGGGCCTGGCCAGGCCCCGACATCCCGGCACCACCATCCACCCAGGAGGTGAACGGACCACTTGGCAGGTCAATGGGAGAGAGGAGTTTCGATGGCTCTCCCCCACCAGGTGCCGATCGCCCCCAGCCTCCCCGGGCGCTGGCTCCACCCCCCTGCTGGGTGTCTGGACTCCCTCATCCCGGACCTCCCGACCTCCAAATGCGAGGGTCCGGACATCAAAGGGCACCAGACCTATAACTGGGGCAGCTCCAGAGCAGGAAGGCAGTTGTATCCTGGAGTCGAGAGACACTGTGAAGAACTCATCCTTGACGGACTGCTGGCGCTGCCGCAGCCCTGCCTTGTGAACTGTCGTCCTGCCTGCTGGCGCTGCCGCGGCCTTCTGCAACCTTCATCCTCGTCGGGACCTGCTGGCGCTGCCGCGGCCTCTTGCAACCACCATCCTCGTCGGGACCTGCTGGCGCTGCCGCGGCCCGTTGCAACCACCGCCTTCGTCGGGACCTGCTGGCGCTGCCGCGGCCCGTTGCCACCTACGATCTCCTCGGGACCTGCTGGCGCTGCCGCGGCCCGTTGCCACCTACGATCTCCTCGGGACCTGCTGGCGCTGCCGAGGCCCGACCTCCTAGAACGCCGAGCTCGAGGATTGTGAGCTAACCATCATTTCATCTCAACTACCAGTTCGGTAACAAGACTGTCCCGCTACCCCCTTTTCCTTCAAAGAAACTAGAATCGAGGGGACCCCTGTGTCCTTACCTCCTTGTACCATACTACCGTACTTCAAGATTTGCTTATAAAGAACGTTAAACCTTATCTTTGTGTGGTGTCCATCTGTGGGGGGAAGTTACTTGTCTGTACGATCGCTGAAGACGGCTCTCCCCGGAGGGCTCTCCCCTTGTCCTCGGCCGACCCTCCAGTTCCCGTCTAACATTGGTGGCCAGCGGCGCGATCCGAACCAACGCGTACCGTACAGAGAGTAACTCACCACACGACTAAACCACAATGTCAACCAAAGAGAGCGGATCCACAGAGAAATTCCAGATGGAGAAATTAGAAGAGTACAGCCATCGAGAGCTAAAACAATTTTGCATAGAACTGGGCATTGCTACCACCGGTCTGAGCACGAAAGAAGACTTCAAACACGCCCTAGAATCTTGGGCGGAAACCGGTGCCGTCAGACCCCGGGACCAAGACGTCGAAGCACCAGAGACAAACACCACTTCTCCCGAAGAAAGGAGAGCGGGTCTCTCCCGGGAAGAGATCCAAGAACGAGAAAAAAGCAGACTCCACGAATTAGAGTTGGCACGGCTCAAGTTGGACGGAGAGCTGAAACTAGCGGAACAAAAACTGAACTTAGAACACTTACGGCTCCGAGAAGAGCGGGAAGAAAAGCAAAGACAAAGAGAACTCGAAGAAAAAAGACTGGCATACGAACACGAGCGCAAGCTAGCTGAAATCGAACTGCGAAAACAAAAAGAACTAGGGGTGCCCGAGCAACCGCGCACCCCAGGCGCTACAGAACAAAAGGTCCACATCCCCAAAGACGTCGTCCGAGAATATTATCAGAACGACGACATACAACAGTGGTTCAAGGCCTATGAGATCGCCATGACCTCCCACCGGATCGATCGAAGTGACTGGGGAGCCGGCCTATGGGGGAAGTTCGTCAATGAAGGCCGCGATGCCCTGCTACAGCTACCGGACCATCAGATGACGTCCTATGATCACATGAAGGCCGCCCTCCTCACTCGATATGGGCTCACGCCCGAGATGTACCGCCAGAGGTTCCGCGACTGCACCCGGATCCCGGGTACAACTTGGGTAGAATATGTGAACTATTTCAGCCGAGCCTTCGAGGGATGGATCAAGGGTAGCCGCGTAACCACCTACGAGCAACTCTTCAACCTCATTGTATGGGAGCACCTCTCCAACAACTGCTTCGTCGAGCTCAGGCAGCACCTCCTCGACAGTAAATTGACTGACCCTCGGCAGCTCGCCGCTGAGGCTGACCGTTGGGAGAGCACCCTAGTGGCCCGGAGTGGGCCAAACGAGCAGAACCGAAACAACCAAGGTCACCATCGTCCTCGAGGAGGAGGCCAGGGCCGGGGCAGAGATGCCGTCCCGGCAGCTCCCGCCAACAACACCCCGACCCCGGCTGGGCGGGGGAACCCTCCGATGCGCCCAGGGTTCCGAGCCAATGTTACTTGCCATCGGTGCCAGCGGGTCGGCCACTATGCCAGCGACCCGAACTGCCCAAAGAACCAGACTCCCGGGCCCCGCCAGGTCGCGGCCGCCACCCTAGGAGAAGAACAAACTTCCGAAGAGCATGAAGAATACGAGCAAGAGCAGCCCGAGTGGGAACCTGCCGCCATGGTCCTGGCTTGCCTAGGGGGAAGAGACATGATCCCGCGGGTCCCCCTACCCGCAAACACCAGAAAATACAGCCAGTGGGTGAACATAAATGGACGCAAGGCCGAAGCCCTGCGTGACACAGGGGCCAGTGTGACGGCCGTCCGCTGTCACCTGGTGACCCCAGAACAAACCCTGCCAAACGTTCTTTGCCCCGTCCGATCGGCCGACAATTCTGAGAGCCTGTGTCGGATGGCCTGTGTCCCCTTCGAATGGGGAGGAGTGTCCAGCATGCTAAAAGTGACTGTCCGCGATGATGCCCCCGTGGACTGCCTCCTGGGAAACAATCTCGAGAGTTCCCCGTGGGCGGCCGTTGAGAGAAGAGAACACCTGGGGATGTTGGGCCTCCCGGACTGGGCGTGCGTAACAACCCGGTCCATGGCCGCCCGTGCCATCCCCAGACCCGAAGAACCCGAATGGCCAGCACCTCCTCCCTCGATCACTCCAGAGGAAGACACCGTCCATACTGACCCCCCAGAACAAGCCCAGGAAGAGCCCGCTCAGCCCCAGGACCTTCCAGACCTGGCTCAGTGGCGTCAAGAGGGGGGCCCACCCAAGAACAATTCCGGCAGGTGCAAAAGACCTGTCCCTCCCTCGAGGGACACCGACAGCAAGCCCTCGCCCAGAGTGCGGGAGACACCGCAGGGGCGCACTGGATCTACTGGGACAATGACCTACTGTACAGCGAGCAAAGAATCGCAGAATTGGGGGCCAGTCGGGTACTGGTGGTGCCCCTCCGCTTCAGAGACTTCCTTTTGAACTTGGCACATGATGTCCCCCTGGCTGGGCACCTGGGGCAAGACAAAACCTACAACCGTCTGGTGACCCACTTTTACTGGCCAAAGATGCGAAATGACGTTTCCAACCACTGCCGGGCCTGCCCCACCTGCCAGGCCAGCGGAAAGAGCGGCCGAAAACTCAAGGCACCCCTGCAACCATTCCCCGTCGTCACCACCCCGTTCGAACGGGTGGGAATAGACATTGTGGGGCCCCTGGACCCCAGAACAGCACAAGGGCACCGATTCATCCTGGTCCTGGTGGACCACGCCACCCGCTATCCCGAGGCCATTCCCCTTCGAACAGTGACAGCACCAGTGGTAGGCCGAGCCCTAATGGGGGATCTTCTCGCGAGTGGGCTTCCCCCGGGAGATCGTCAGTGACCGGGGCACGAACTTTATTTCGAAATATATGAAATCCCTCTGGCAGCAGTGCGGAGTCACCTACCGATTCACAACCCCCTATCACCCGCAAGGAAACGGACTGGTCGAGCGGTTCAACCGCACACTCAAGGAGATGATTATGGGGCTGGAGGAACCCCTACGCCGCCAGTGGGACGTGCTACTCCCGTGCCTCCTCTTCGCCTATCGAGAAGTCCCCCAGAAGTCCCTCGGTTTCAGCCCCTTCGAGCTCCTGTACGGACACCCTGTCCGAGGGCCTCTCAGCCTAGTTAAAGAAGAATGGGAAATGGCCCCCCTGAAAACCCCTCCAGACGTCTATAAGTACCTCCTGACCCTCCGCAACCAGACCAGGCAATTCAGAGAGATCGCTAAAGCCAATCTTGAGGCCAGTCAGGAGGACATGAAGAAATGGTACGATCAACATGCCTCCTCCATTGAGTTCGAACCTGGTCAGCAGGTGTGGGTGATGTCCCCCACCGAACCTTGTGCCTTGCAAGATAAATGGACAGGACCCTTCAAGGTGGTCGAACGCAAGGGCCCTGTCACCTATCATCGACATGGAGTCCCCCCGAAACCCCCTCCGGGTCCTCCACGCCAACAGACTCAAACCGCACTTCGTGCGCTCGGAGCTCAGCCTACTGATGGCTACAGACAGTGGGGCAGAAGAAGACTCCGAGCCCCTCCCTGACCTTCTGAGGACCCGGGAAAGAGATGGTTCCGTGGACGGGGTCCGACTCTCCGATGCCCTGACCCCGGAACAGCACCAAGACTGTCGGACCCTCCTGCTGCAATTTGCAAACCTGTTTTCCCTCACCCCCGGGGTCACCCCCTGGTGCCTTCACGACGTGGACACCGGGGACAGTACTCCTATCCGACACCGGGCGTACCGAGTCCCAGACCGGGTGCGCGCCTGCATCCAAGAAGAGGTCGCCAAAATGCTCACGCTCGGAGTCATCGAGCCCTCAGACAGCCCCTGGGCCAGCCCAGTCGTACTGGTACCCAAAGCGGCTGCCCCGGGCACCACCCCCGAGCTCCGGTTCTGCGTCGACTATCGGGGTCTGAACGCTGTCACCCGAACCGACGCTCATCCTATCCCCCGAGCAGATGAACTGGTCGACCGCATGGGGGCTGCCCGCTACCTAAGCATCTTCGACCTGACAGCGGGCTACTGGCAGATCGGCCTCACCCCCAGGGCCCAAGAACGATCCGCTTTCTCCACCCCGGATGGGCACTACCAGTTCACTGTGATGCCCTTCGGTATGAAAAACGCTCCAGCCACTTTTCAACGACTTGTGAACCAGGTATTGGCGGGCCTCGAAGACTTCAGCGCCGCCTACCTGGACGATATCGCGGTATACAGCCGCCACTGGTCAGACCACCTCTGCCACCTCCGAGAGGTCCTGCAGGCCCTTCAGCGAGCTGGCCTCACCATTAAGGCCAGCAAATGCCAAATCGGCCAAGGGTCCGTGACCTACCTTGGACACCAAGTGGGGAGCAGTGTGGTGGCCCCCCTCCAACTCAAGATCGCTGCCATCCAGTCCTGGCAGCCCCCCGTCACCCAAACCGAGGTACGAGCCTTCTTGGGGCTCACCGGATACTACCGGCGGTTTGTGAAGGACTATGGCAGCATTGTGGGGCCCCTCACGGAACTCACATCCAAGAAGCATCCCATAACGGTCAATTGGACCCCAGACTGTCAAGCGGCCTTCGAGAAACTGAAGGCCGCCATGTGCACCGCCCCGGTGCTCCAGGCCCCCGACTACAGCCGTGAGTTCATCGTCCAGACTGATGCCTCAGACCATGGCATTGGGGCCGTCCTCTCCCAACTAAACCCCGAGGGAATCGACCAACCAGTGGCCTTCATCAGCCGACGCCTACTGGCCAGAGAACAGCGCTGGAGTACCATCGAGCGGGAGGCCTTCGCAGTGGTGTGGGCCCTCAAGAAGCTCCGACCCTACCTCTTCGGTACCCACTTTCGGGTACAAACAGATCATCGCCCCCTGCAATGGTTAATGCAGATGCGGGGGGAGAATCCCAAACTGTTGCGATGGTCCATCTCCCTGCAGGGGATGGACTTCACTGTGGAGCATCGCCCTGGCCAAGACCACGCCAATGCGGATGGCCTGTCACGCTTTTTCTGCCTCGACGAGGAGAGTCCCCAAGAGGATGGGTGACTCTCCCCGCCTTCAGCTGGGGGGGACGCATGTTGGACAGGCCTCAGAAAAGGGCTCGCTCCCTCCCCGCATGACAGAGCCAGGACACCGACTCTCCAGAAGCTACCCACAGAAGCAACCCGTGACCCGTCCCACACGGGACGCCTGCCCCCGAACATCTCTGTATCACTGGCCCGGGCCACCGCCAGCACCATTGCCCGGGCCCAGCCGCCATCTTGGACACTGCACCACGAGGCCGCGTGGCCTCAGCTCGACCCTAACCCTGGGCCTGGCCAGGCCCCGACATCCCGGCACCACCATCCACCCAGGAGGTGAACGGACCACTTGGCAGGTCAATGGGAGAGAGGAGTTTCGATGGCTCTCCCCCGCCAGGTGCCGATCGCCCCCAGCCTCCCCGGGCGCTGGCTCCACCCCCCTGCTGGGTGTCTGGACTCCCTCATCCCGGACCTCCCGACCTCCAAGTGCGAGGGTCCGGACATCAAAGGGCACCAGACCTATAACTGGGGCAGCTCCAGAGCAGGAAGGCAGTTGTATCCTGGAGTCGAGAGACACTGTGAAGAACTCATCCTTGACGGACTGCTGGCGCTGCCGCAGCCCTGCCTTGTGAACTGTCGTCCTGCCTGCTGGCGCTGCCGCGGCCTTCTGCAACCTCCATCCTCGTCGGGACCTGCTGGCGCTGCCGCGGCCCGTTGCCACCTACGATCTCCTCGGGACCTGCTGGCGCTGCCGCGGCCCGTTGCCACCTACGATCTCCTCGGGACCTGCTGGCGCTGCCGCGGCCCGACCTCCTAGAACGCCGAGCTCGAGGATTGTGAGCTAACCATCATTTCATCTCAACTACCAGTTCGGTAACAAGACTGTCCCGCTACCCCCTTTTCCTTCAAAGAAACTAGAATCGAGGGGACCCCTGTGTCCTGACCTCCTTGTACCATACTTCAAGATTTGCTTATAAAGAACGTTAAACCTTATCTTTGTGTGGTGTCCATCTGTGGGGGGGGCAGGGGGGAGTTACTTGTCTGTACGATCGCTGGAGACGGCTCTCCCCGGAGGCCTCTCCCCTTGTCCTCGGCCGACCCTCCAAGTCCCGTCTAACAAGTAAGATTAGGGTGAGCAGGAAGAAAGCGGAGATGAGAATGCGAGGCAGAGGGCACAACGAGCATCCCCATGGATAAAGGACGTGGATGAGAGCAATAAAGGGAGTCGTCAGTGCTTGTTTCGGAGGAGGAGGGCGGAGAATATAGACAAAAATTAAAGGTTGAGAATATTATGCTGGAATGAGCAGATTTCTTCGCCCAAGTAAAGGAAACAAAGTGAACCTGGTTTTGGCATGACACCTGCAAGTTGTGGGATATGGACTCCGAGATAGTGAGAGCGCCCTCCCTCCTTTTCATAATAAAACGTATTTCATTGGAATTAACGGCTATTCCATAACTTCGCGGAAACATCCGCAGAATCGCATAATTGCAGTGGCCCTGCACATAGCATAGCACACAGTGAAGTGTGTGTGTGGGGGTGTCTATGGGAGGAGAATGAGGCAGAAGAACGAGACGGAAGTTGCGTGCAGTGGGGTGGGTGGGAGGGAGGGGGGGCAGACATTTGCTGATTCTAGTCCCATCAAAGAAATGAAATTGGAGGTTACAGGCCACATCTAACCCGCTCAATCACTGCATTAACCGAGTTACGGATGGAACACGTGCGCACAAAGGGCATTTTGAAGATTATTTTGAATAGAATAAAATGTCACCAAGAAAGAAGGGCCGACCTTGAGAGACTCGTGACTGGTCGCCCTGGGATGAGACAGCGCACAGGGGGGGGGGCGGCAGTTTAAAGGATGCTCCTGTAAGAGCTGAAGGCCTTGACATTTCCCACTCTGCAGATTACACGCCTGCTCGTTGTACCATCAGGTGGCATTTAATTGTTCCCGGATTATTTTGAGGGGAGGAAAACATTAAATAACTAGAAAGGATGAAAAGGGTCGAGAACAGAGGATGAGTAAGAAAAACCGGAAGGCATGGAGCATGTAAGGAAGGGGGAAATGAGGGAGGAGACGAATGAAAAGAGGGAGGTTCGAATGAGGGAGAGATGGCTGGATGGAGGGTGAAGAGAGGAAGCAACGGATGGAGGGGAAATATTAGTGTGGGAGAGAGAGGCGTCGAGACTATCAAAAAAAGAACAATAATGGCTGAAAGATGATATATATGAGCTCAGGCCCTCTCCCCTCCCTGGGATGCGCAGGGGCGAGAACAAAGAAACAAGCCGATCTGAACATCTGCTGAATAATGCATACAAAAAACGAAGGGAAGAGAAGGGAAGAAGCTGGCTGGGGAGGTACGGCCGGCCTGCGGCCTGCCATGAATAATTAGGGGAGGAGAAGCCCTTTGATGTGTGATGTGCTGGGCTGGCCGTGAATGCGCGGGCTGGGGAGGTAAGGCCGGCCTGCGGCCGGCCATGCATAATTAGGGGAGGAGAAGCCCTTTGATGTGCTGGGCTGGCCTGAATGCGCGTGCTTTTTGCTCACGTGATTCACGTGAACTTCATGAAAACCGCGGGGCTGAAAGCCCTTGGTTTGACGATGATTTTGGCCACTTGAATTCTCGTTCCCTCAATGCGCTTGCGCGCATTGTAGGTCACGAGACCTAAAAAGCACGCCGGGGAGACAGACTAAGCTGAACAGGTGTGTGATCTGGGAGGGTGCGCGCCATGTGGTCAACGGAGGTGAGCCAGGAGAACGCATCCTGAGAGGTGATTCAGAGATCCAGGAAGAACCAACAACCTCGGGAACAAGTAACACAAGTGCCCTCACGAGTCTCAAGACACAAGTGACGCCAAGCATCAAACAGGGAGTTCTCAGCAAGGATAGAGCTCAGGAGTGCTGCTGGGGGTGGGAGGCATGGGCAACAGACCGATCAAGGACAGTGGAGAGTGTAACATTAAAATCCCCCCCGCCCCCATGAGGAGCGCAGCAGGGCAATGGGATGATATGTGGTGCCACACGGGCGCAAAAAAATCTGGGTCTTCGCAGTTGGGACAGTGCAGCGATCGTTAAAGGTTGGGCCTGGAGGGTACCGTGGAGGATTACAAAACACCCCGCTGGGTCAGTGATTACCTGAGAAGTTTGCCAAGGTAGTACTCTGCGTATAAGGATGGATACCCCCCGGGAATAGTTGGAATAGAAAGAGGAGTGTGTTTCTCCCCAGTGCCGGGGGAGGAGTCTGGAGACGGAGGTAGAAAGCAGGTGGGTTTCCTGAAGGAGACAAGTGTCCCCTTTGTGCCGAGTGAGGGGAGCATGGACCAGGTGCGCCTTGCGATGGTCATTAACACCATAAATATTCCAGGTCCAGAAAATTGTGTCTGTCATGGTGCCATATACCAAAAAACATGGACGCGTGAGATGGTGAACCGGGCTTGTATCTTGTGCAGATGCATGTGCTGGAGCAACATATAGGGGAGAGGAATTACAGCATCATATAAAATGCAAAAGAACAACAAAATGCATACAAACAAAATCAAGAGCATCTCAGAGGGAGGGTGCGAATCCATAACTCACTCCCACCCGCCAACCCACCACCCACACCAACCCTCCCAAACATGCTGAGACACCACCCACAACCACCCCAGGGAACCACAACTGGGAAGGGGAATGTTCGTAGACAGCGTGGGATTCATCCATGAGGGAGGCATGGCGTTGCTCGGCATTCACCCCTACCGACAAGGCAGGGTGGCCAAGCCAGATGTAGTAGCAGAAAGCAGGGTAGACAGCGGTTGAAGTGCCGAGGAGCCTAGTTCCTAAGCATTACAGTGAAGGGAGCATATCATCTTGTAATCGGTAGGAGTGAATAAGGCCCAGATTGAGTCGGTGAACAGACAACTGAGGGGAACAAACGGGTAAATTCCTGAGAGGCTGTAGAGTCAGTCATTGTCACTGAGGTTGCAGAGTCTTGAGAATTGGCAGGAGTGGAGCGATGTGTACGATCAAGCTTCTTGGCAAAGATAAGGGTGTCCTTAGGGTCTGGAAAGATGAGTGTCTTAGCACCCTGCCTGACTCGCAGCTTGGCCAGGTATGCCAGAGAGTATGGGACCTGGTGTTTCTGGAGAATACGCTTCGCAGGCAGGAACTCGCGGAGGGCAACCTGCACCGCCAGGGTGTAGTCTGGGTAGAACGACAGGGAGTTGCCTTGGGGGCGGATCACACCTGTCTCACATGCCGCTCAAATGATTGCGTCGCGATCCTTCAAATTGAGGATTTTGGCATTAATAGGACGAGCCGGTAGTCCATGACCTGGGCGAGTACCGAGGAAGCAGTGGGCTCTCTCCACAATGAGGATCGGAGAAAGCACGTCCCCAAATAGCTCACGCACTAGTTGTTCCGCGAAGTCCTCCATCCGGGAGATGTTGGTGGACTCAGGCACCCCAGTGATACAGAGCTTGCTTCCAAATCCTCATTTTTAATGCATATCAGTTCCAGGATTTTGTCCATTTGAAGGAGTTTTTGTCGATCCTGGGTGGCAGAGTCTTTAACGTCAGAGACCCTTGATTCCACATGCAACAGGCAAGATTCATGTGAGTCCACCCGAGACTTGACTACATCTAGGCGAGAAAACAGCTGTTCCAACTGGGTTGCTATACGCGATACCGTGGACCTGACCTCCAACATGATGTACTTGAGGTCATCCTCCCGAGAGGTATCCATTTCTGCGGGGGTTGCAGAGTCGACCCAGTCGGCAACTGCACCGTCCTGGCGCATCTATCCGCGCTGATCGAATGCAAGCTTGGGTTGTTTGGGATCAGCCTTGCCCATGGTAGTCGTGGGTGGTGTATAAAGTGGGAAGAGGTCACCACTGAGTGGTGAGATGGCAGTACCCAATGCTGTGAAAGGGCTGCCCCAAGTTGGGAAGATGCAAACACAGATCCTTGTACTGGGGTGAATGTAAGACATTGATCTACATTCTGTCCATCAAATTGTTTTTTGTAATTTTCTCCCTGAGTGTACTGGGGTAGCTCAGACGTGGGTCCCAGAGCCTCCACACCACTGGAGTCAAGCTAGCCGGGCTGATGAGGTGTTACCTCGAAACCGGTCCGGTCCTCGGATGCTTGATTCCGGTCTGGGAAAGATATGGCTGTTGTAGTTCGGACTGGACTGTTCCCATGGGGCACAGGGTCAGAGCTGATTTGCATAAAGCCATTATCTAACCCAGGGTGGTGTGGAGTGCAAAAAACGATGGATTTAGGCCCAGATCCTTGTACTGGGGTGAATGTAAGACATTGATCTAAATTCTGTCCATCAAATTGTTTTTTGTAATTTTCTCCCTGAGTGTACTGGGGTAGCTCAGACGTGGGTCCCAGAGCCTCCACACCACTGGAGTCAAGCTAGCCGGGCTGATGAGAGGTGTTACCTCGAAACCGGTCCGGTCCTCGGATGCTTGATTCCGGTCTGGGAAAGATATGGCTGTTGTAGTTCGGACTGGACTGTTCCCATGGGGCACAGGGTCAGAGCTGATTTGCATAAAGCCATTATCTAACCCAGGGTGGTGTGGAGTGCAAAAAACGATGGATTTAGGCCCAGATCCTTGTACTGGGGTGAATGTAAGACATTGATCTACATTCTGTCCATCAAATTGTTTTTTGTAATTTTCTCCCCAAGTTGGGAAGAAGCAGCTCGGGAAGGCCGTGTCAAGTGAGATGTTGGTGGGCTCTAAGTGGAGCCGGGCGGTGAACCCGCCAAACGCCCTCAGCAGGAGGCTCCGATTTGGACTGTTGGGTCAGATTAGGCTAGTGGTCCGAAGGAAGAGCGGCGAGGGGTGGTCTCGGTGGCTTTAATTTAGGAAGGGGACCTCACAAAGGGGGTGCAACCACAGGGACGGGGTGGCGGGGAGGCGGGGAGGCGCGAAGGGCATGCGGCCTAACGCACAGGGCCAAAAACCACAGGGCCAGAGGGAAATCCAGCGGTATATATACTGGTAGTTAGAAGTGGGGCCCAGAGGAATGACGTACCAGCCGCGATGGCCCACGCAGCAAGAGCACTTACCCCTGAGAGCAGAAGGCGAGCCGCCGATGGATCCAGCAGGAGCAGATGTGTGGAGGCAGATCAGATGAGCGCTGCGTGAGCCAGCACCCGATGTGGAGGGACAGCCTCGGTGATCAAGCCGACGATCAGGTAAGTGAAGTGGGGCGCAGAGAGGCCAGGTCCAATGTGGAGAGGAGGGAGTTCCTAAGGCCAAGCGCCTCGGAACCAGGAACTAAGCGTCAGTAGGGGGTGGGGGTGGGTCGCGGGAGGCACGCTGCCCACGTCGCCCAGCAGGAGGGATGCAGTCTCGGTGGCCGCCAGGACCCAGGCAAGCAGCGCCAGCACAGAAAAACAGCAATGAGCCAGGCGGTGCGGAACGCGCGCCGCCAGTACTGCAGTACTCACCGGCAGCACCCAGCTGCAGAGGGAGAAGGACCTCGATGGCGCTCCAGGCGTGTCACGTCCCAGCGATGGAGAGGCAGATAGGCGCAGCGGCACCAGGAGGAAGACCTAGCCTCGAGGAGCAGGCCCGGGAGCAAATCACAGCCAAGGAGCAGCATGGAGGGCCGCAAAAGGTGATTGGCGATGCCCCAGGACAAGGTAAAATCAAGTGTGCAGGAGCCAGTCGATTTCGGGGAGACTATCTGCAGGATGCTGACGGATGGTGAGCTTGGCTGGCAGAGCCCACTCAGAGTGCGACCATTTTGTAGCTGGCTAAGCAACGCCCCAGCTACTGGAAATTATTAGTCAGAGAACTGCTAATCCTAGGCCTTATGCTATACTCCCTGCCCAACAATCACCCCACCACCCTGTGTATTATTAAGCTTTGAAAGTCTTCACTTTTCTTCAAGTCTGGTGCTTAAGTCATTAGATAGAGATTCAAAGTCTACCTCCAAACACAACTCTACATGAAAGCCTGGTCTGCTTCAGCCATCCAACACCAATAAACACTGCCCAACCTAATATTTGTCCAGAAAAACAATAAGATATAGTACAAACCTGGCTCAATGACATGAATCTTGATGGTGTTAAACTCGAACTCTCACCAAATAGCAAATCACTTGGACTCATCTCGATATCAACCTCTTCCTGCATGAACAACAGTGCCACAAACCAAAACTGCCTGGTACCCGCTCTTCTAAAGAAAGAGAAACAGTTTCTTCCAGAAAGTAACTTCAGAACTGCTGTTCAAGCCCTTGTACTCTCATCTGGATGGTGGTAAAGCCATACTCCAAGGCCTCTCAGACTCCACACTAACACTCTTTAGGGGCATCCTACTCTCTGCAGTATACCTAATCGAATGCCTGAAGAAATATGATAACATCACCACCCGCCCTTACAAAGCCATCACCCCACTTATCTTGCAGACAAGCTCACCATCTTTGGCATTCTTTGCACACCCACAGCTAGGACAGCATCAAACTGCAGATTAAAATGTGTAAAAAAAAAAAAAAATTTAAAAAAAAAAACATACAACAGGACTTTTCTATAAAGTTACCAGGATCTGGAACTAAATCCCTGTAAACATCAGGACGGCTCCCAACTCTGTTCCAATGTATTATATATAAGGATTTGGTGGTAGTGTTTCTCTAAAAGTCCCTCCCGGATTACTTTATTCGGATTCATATTAATTGTGTGACCTTCGATTCCACCTACACTTTTGCTGGGAGACAAGACTCGTGTTAATAGAACATCCCATAATAATATCTTTTGCCTTGAAAAAGTCTATGAGACGAAACACGTGTCGGCGGTGTGAGCTGGAAAACTTTTAATGTGTATGAAATAAAGAATTTGAAGCCCAACATCTTGTTTGGATCCGTATTTTGAAATCTACTATCTGCAAATGAACTTTACATTTACTGAAGTGAAGCATAACTGTCAATGGAAATATTTGCTTTATTGACTGTAGGACTTGAGAATGATAATAACAATCCTTTGAAATGCTAAACAATTTAGAGAGTGCTTGACTGACCTGTTTTCTCTTGGTTCTGTTCCAATGTAGTAAAGCTTGAAGACTCCCCTCTTAAAAGAGCACTACATCACAATGAATTACCTGCTCACAACTCAGCTTCATCTCATATTACTGGCCGAATTTAAGCTTGCCGTTGACTATGTAAAGCGCTCCTTTGCGTTTGGTTAGGTTTTTGGTTTAAAAATACCTTAATACATACAAAATTAACACCACCAACAATCCCTTATTTCCCATAGGAATAACTACTTAAAAACTGAAATGTGCGACCCTAGACTATCCAGGCAATGCTGTAAACAATAACGCATATTGAATACCTGATAATAGAGATGATCACCTGTGAGTGGTCAATGTCTGGCAATGTGATTTGATGTAACCGAAGTGCTATGGTTCAACAGTTAAATAAAAAGAACTTTAAAAAAAATATTACTTAAACGTGCCAACATCACACCTCTAAAAAATAGAGGAACACAAACAAAGTAATCCTGTCTTTTGATAGACAGATCTTGGGCCTGCTCAATGTAGGCAAGTCCATGGAGTGGGTGCTAACTGTATAACTATTTACCCATGTGTAAAGAATGTGTTCCTGAGTGTTCTTGGCAGGCTTAAACTCCAGACATGGGCCAAAACCACGATACTGAATTCATAATTTACTCCTAGAGAAAACAATCTAGCTGGAGGGCATTATCAGGGCTGTAAAAAATATTTTCACACCCTAAGGGCTGAGGCTTCAGTCTCACGGTTCCAAAAACTGGAAAAGACGCGGTAGAGGGTGGTTCATATAGAAATATAGGTGCTAAAATTAGAGATGTGAAATTTTTAATCACATCTTAGCCAATCTGAGTTACTCATTGTGCAACAAATAAAACAGGGCCCAAATGGTTCTAAGAATGAAAGATAAAGCAGTGATAAGGGTACTTTAGGGCTCTAGTCCTGCTTTTGACCATGCCCTGGTAAAGTTTGTTGTCCTTTATCCCCTGCAAGTGGCCAACTATCACATTTACCCCTACATCCATCTTGATGATATTTTTCATCCTGATGCTGTCACTTACAATGAACTGCTTGCCACTTTAGGGCTTAACCCACCTGGTTTCAGGCTCCATGGGTTTCTATGATGCACCTATTTGACCTGTTTTTTTTCCCCTCCTGCGTGTCTCTACTTGCAACTATGCCTATTCCTCCTCCCTGGACCGATCATTTTGCAATCACTCACATTTTTTTTAAACTTTCTACTACCCACAAAGGATTTCCTATCACCTTTACTTCCATACCTGAATCGTGGATCTTTTTAAACCATAGTACCTTTTGCCAGGACTTCAACGTCGCCCCTCCCATTAAGTCATTCGATTACTCAGATCTCAACTCTGCCTTAAAGATTATCACTCTTGGATTAAGTCTTCTCATAATACATTTTACCCCACTCTCATGTCCATCACCCTCAGTCCCTTGGTAATTGTGATGGGGTTCAAAGGACCTAAATGCCATTATAATTCCTTGGAATACACTTCACAACAGGACTATACCCCCATCTCCAAAGCTGTCTATGTGCAAATCATTAAGCAATACAAGCGCCTAACTCAGGGCCCAACTTATATGTCGGTGGGTGGCCCGTTTCGCCGCATGGGCAATGGAGTAAATGACTCCATCGTCCTGGCAGAGACCATGCGCCAAATTTAGAAGTGGGCACAAATGCTTTTCGCAGTTTGGTGCAGTGCTCCATCAACACGGCGGAGCCTTGCACCAAACTAGTTTCTTTTTTACTTTCAAAAAGAAAATCCTGAAAATGATTTTTTTTTTTTTAAAACAAGCCCCTCTTGCCAGGGGAGTCATCTCCCATGTAGAATAGGGCATTTTTCGCTTTTTACTCGCTCTCTCAACACCAAAGTTTGCCTGATGGTGACGGACAGTAAAAAAAAAAAACTATATGTCTGCCCATCATAATTGGGCGGATGGCCTTTACTCTGTCGGCCCGTTGGAGAAGTTTGGCTATGGCGGAGATTGAGTAATCTCTACCAAGCCAAGCCTATTGCCCACCTAAATAAAAATTGGGTAGGTAAACCACTGTGTTAGTGGGGTGGAAACTCCCTTATCGTTGCGACAGAGTTCTCTCTTCTCTACCACATAAATTAGGCACTACGTCTGCCAGCTGAAAGAACACAGCAAGCAACCCTTCCAAAAAAAATCTTAACAGTGCAAAATCAGTGTGGACCTTCTGTATTCACAAAGTCTGTTGCTCCCTTTCATTTCCATCCACTCCGGATCTCCTACCGACCCCTGCCCTCACCACGTCTTCAACAAGGCCGACGCGGTCATCGCACCCCACCTGCGGGACATCATCAACACCTCCTTCGACACCGCTACCTTCCCGGAGAGCTGGAAGCACGCCGAACTCAGCGCTCTACTAAAGAAGCCATCACCAACGACCCCGCAACCGCCAGAGCCAACCTTCACGAAGGGATGAAAGAGGTAGCCGAATGGATGAAGAACAGCCGCCTGAAACTGAACTCGGACAAGACGGAAGTCCTCATCCTGGGATCCTCACCCTCCGCCTGGGACGACTCCTGGTTGCCCCCGGCCCTAGGCAGCGCACCCAAACCAACAGACCACGCACGCAACCTGGGCTTCATCCTGGACTCCTCCCTCTCCATGACCAGACAAGTCAACGCCGTCTCCTCGTCGTGCTTCAACATCCTGCGCATGCTACGTAAGATCTTCCGGTGGATCCCCACCGAGACCAGGAAGACGGTCACCCAGGCCCTCGTCACCAGCCGTCTGGACTACGGCAACTCCCTCTACGCCGGAACCACCGCCAAACTCCAGAAGAGACTCCAGCGGATCCAGAACGCCTCAGCACGACTCATCCTGGACATCCCCCGTCGCAGCCACATCTCTGGACACCTAAGAGACCTGCACTGGCTCCCGGTCAACAAGAGAATCACCTTCCGACTCCTCACCCACGCACACAAAGCCCTACACAACCAAGGCCCAGGATACCTCAACAGCTGCCTCAACTTCTACGCTCCCAAACGCCAGCTTCGATCGACCGGCCACGCCCTCGCCGCCGTCCCCCGCATCCGAAGAGCCACCACAGGGGGGCGGTCCTTCTCCTACCTCGCCGCCAAGACATGGAACTCCCTCCCGACCCACCTCCGCCTGACCCAGGACCACCTCGCCTTCAGGAAGCAACTCAAGACCTGGCTGTTCGAGCAGTAGCGGACCCCCCTCCCCCAGCGCCTTGAGACCCTCTGGGTGAGTAGTGCGCTATATAAATGCTTTGATTGATTGATTGATTCTGAATTCTTTCACATCAAAATATCATAAATGTATTTCTCCTTCTGTAATGTTTCACCTTCTTCACCTCTGCAACTCTACCTTTTATCACTGCTTTAACCTATTTTCGTTGGACGCTACTTGTTCTTACTTCGTGACCAACAAACAGAGATTCTCTTAAATCAATGGCCTGCACACATCATTGCAAAAGTAGCCAATATTATCTGCTCAGCACTTCTCTCTCTAGATTTTATAAGACTGCAAATAAGCCTTTGTTATTCCTTTCTTGAAATAAACCACCACAGATATTTCCACTCTCAGAAATTAGCTCTCTTTATTTCCCTGCTAAAGTAAATAAATGATATATCCATAAGCCTAATTTGTTGAGGATTACGAACTCCTTGATGGAACTCAATCCGGGCATCACTCCTCTTACAGTAATGTAGATACCCTATTAGCTGTACTAGAAAATATCAAGGCTTTGATTAGATAAAGGCACCAGAGCGGCTTAATCCTCTTAGACCTCTGGAAGGTCTTCAATAGCATTTCATGAAATCCTGGTATCATGTTTTGATTTTTTTGGTATCCCTAGCGATGCGCATGGCTAGCTTCAGCCTTTTTATACTGACTGTTGAGCGTGGTTACCTTTCTCTTTTACTCCATTACGTTTTTCCAGTAACTTGCAGGGATCTCCAATGCTCATCCTTGAATTCACCCTTTCCTATATCTACGTTACCCCTCGCTGGCACTTATTTGGTCCTTTGGTTTTTTGGCACGGTTGTCTGCCAACTACATACAAAACATGGTCCCTTTTAATGACAACCAGTCTTTCACCCAGCTTCCAATCCTAATAACACAAGCATTTACAATGCAATGGTTTCGCCTTTGGAAAAGTTAAAGCTATTGGCATTGTAAATGACAAAATTTGTATTTATTTGTTGGTTTTCAAAACAGATAAATAAATGATAAATAAATAGCATTGTCATTTACATTGCCATTAGCTTAATCTCTCGCAAACGTGAGACCTATTGCATTTGCACCCACACACACACAGAGCCAGCCGCACACACAGAGCCAGCTGCACACGCACACAAAGCCAGCCGCGCACGCACACACAGCCAGCCGCGCACACACACAGCCAGCCGCGCACACACACACACAGCCGCGCACACACACACACAGCCGCGCGCACACACACACACACACAGAACCAGCCACGCGCGCGCACACACACACACAGAACCAGCCACGCGCGCACACACACAGAACCAGCAACGCGCACACACACACACAGAACCAGCCGCGTGCACACACACACACACAGAACCAGCCGCGTGCACACACACACACACACACACACACACACACACACACAGAGCCAGCCGCGCGCACACACACACACACAGAGCCAGCCGCGCACACACACACACACAGAGCCAGCCGCGCGCACACACACACACAGAGCCAGCCACGCGCACGCACACACACACACACACACACACACACACACACACACACACACACACAGAGCCAGCCACACACACACAGAGAGCCAGCCAGCCACCCACACACACACACAGAGCCAGCCACCCACACACACACACACAGAGCCAGCCACCCACACACACACACACAGAGCAGCCGCGCACACACACACAGAGCCAGCCGCGCACACACACAGAGCCAGCCGCGCGCACACACACAGAGCCAGCCGCGCGCACACACACAGAGCCAGCCGCGCGCGCACACACAGAGCCAGCCACGCGCACATACACAGAGCCAGCCACGCGCACACACACAGAGCCAGCCACGCGCAAACACACAGAGCCAGCCACGCGCAAACACACAGAGCCAGCCACGCGCAAACACACAGAGCCAGCCACGCGCACACACACAGAGCCAGCCACGCGCGCACACACAGAGCCAGCCACGCGCGCACACACAGAGCCAGCCACGCGCGCACACACACACACAGAGCCAGCCACGCGCACACACACACACAGAGCCAGCCACGCGCACACACAGAGCCAGCCACGCGCACACACACAGAGCCAGCCACGCGCACACACACACAGAGCCAGCCACGCGCACACACACAGAGCCAGCCACGCGCACACACAAAGAGCCAGCCACGCGCACACACACAGAGCCAGCCACGCGCACACACACAGAGCCAGCCACGCGCACACACACAGAGCCAGCCACGCGCACACACAGAGCCAGCCACGCGCACACACACAGCCAGCCACGCGCACACACACAGCCAGCCACGCGCACACACACACAGAGCCAGCCACGCGCACACACACACAGAGCCAGCCACGCGCGCACACACACACAGAACCAGCAACGCGCACACACACACACAGAGCCAGCCGCGCACACACACAGAGCCAGCCGCACACACACACACAGAGCCAGCCGCACACACACACAGAGCCAGCCGCACACACAGAGCCAGCCGCACACACACACAGAGCCAGCCGCACACACAGAGCCAGCCGCACACACACACAGAGCCAGCCGCGCACACACACACACACACAGAGCCAGCCGCGCACACACACACACACACACAGAGCCAGCCGCACACACACACAGAGCCAGCCGCACACACAGACAGAGCCAGCCACACACACACAGAGCCAGCCACACACACACAGAGCCAGCCACACACACACAGAGCCAGCCACACACACACAGAGCCAGCCACACACACACAGAGCCAGCCACACACACAGAGAGCCAGCCACACACACACAGAGAGCCAGCCAGCCACACACACACACAGAGAGCCAGCCACACACACACACACACACACACACACACACACACAGAGCCAGCCGCACACACACAGAGCCTGCCGCACACACACACACAGAGCCAGCCGCACACACACACAGAGCCAGCCGCACACACACACAGAGCCAGCCGCACACACACACAGAGCCAGCCGCACACACACAGAGCCAGCCGCACACACACACACAGAGCCAGCCGCACACACACACACACAGAGCCAGCCGCACACACACACACAGAGCCAGCCGCACACACACACAGAGCCAGCCGCACACACACACAGAGCCAGCCGCACACACACACACAGACAGAGCCAGCCGCGCACACACACACAGAGAGCCAGCCGCGCACACACACACACAGACAGAGCCAGCCGCACAGCCGCACACACACAGAGAGCCAGCCACACACACAGAGAGCCAGCCACACACACAGAGAGCCAGCCACACACACAGAGAGCCAGCCACACACACACACACACACACACAGAGAGCCAGCCACACACACACACACACACACACACACACACACACAGAGCCAGTCACACACACACACACACACACACACACAGAGCCAGCCGCACACACACAGAGCCTGCCGCACACACAAACACACACAGAGCCAGCCGCACACACACACAGAGCCAGCCGCACACACACACAGAGCCAGCCACACACACACACACACACACACAGAGCCAGCCGCACACACACAGAGCCAGCCGCACACACACAGAGCCAGCCGCACACACACACAGAGCCAGCCGCACACACACACAGAGCCAGCCGCACACACACACAGAGCCAGCCGCACACACACACACAGAGCCAGCCGCACACACACACAGAGCCAGCCGCACACACACACACACAGAGCCAGCCGCACACACACACAGAGCCAGCCACACACACACACAGAGCCAGCCACACACACACACAGAGCCAGCCACACACACACACAGAGCCAGCCACACACAGACACAGAGCCAGCCACACACAGACACAGAGCCAGCCACACACACAGAGCCAGCCACACACACACAGAGCCAGCCACACACACACAGAGCCAGCCACACACACACAGAGCCAGCCACACACACACAGAGCCAGCCACACACACACACACAGAGCCAGCCACACACACACACACAGAGCCAGCCACACACACACACACACAGAGCCAGCCACACACACAGAGCCACGGTTTTACTAAACATGGTAGACATCCGAGATAATTTAAACTACAAGTCATCTGCCTAGATCAAAGCTCATTGAAGATAGCTGGAAAAGTATTTTACTAGAAGTCAAACTACCCTGTGCTCCTGGCAATAAGCTATGTCGTGTAAGCTGCGCATTCGAGCCTGCCCCCTCTGTTTTAAGTCTAAACTGCCCTCGGAGCATGCCCCAAATAGTTCCGCTGAGGGAGGGGTGTGCAGTCGGCATGCCGCTCTAGAAACCTGTGGCCACCCGGCAAGGAGACAAGCGCCCTATGGTGAGAACATTAAAAAACAAAGCATTTTTGCGTAGCTTGACTAACTCGCAGGGGGGAGTTTGAACCTGGCTTCCGACTGCACATCCTGTGCTCTACTACTGAGCAACAGCCCCGGTAACCATCGATTCCCCCCCCCCCCCCGAGCAAGTTTCTCCAGGCCTTATCAGCCTTGCCCCCATGCTCACCTCCACTGCCTGCGGACTCGTCTTCGGGGGCACCACCGCCGGCTCTGCCCCCACTCAGCGGTTGGCACCTTAAAGCCGCCAGCCCTTTCGTCGCGAGGCGGGGTCAAGAAACACGGACAGCGGGAGGGGGGGCGGGAGAAACACGGACAGCAGGAGGGGGGCGGGAGGAACACGGATAGCTGGAGGGGGGCGGGTTAACGGGCACACGGACAGAGGGAGGGGGGCGGGTTAACGACAAGCTGTTGGTGTCCACAGATCCTACTTTAAAAAGAGGAACGTCCAATTCATGAAGGAATTCAACTGCCATCTCATCCATGCCAGAAGATGTGAAAAAAATGCCGATCGCCTTGGCGTACTTCTGCAGCTCCCTGTACTGATCGTGGCTGAACTCCAGGTGGCGCTTGTGGTCTCCATATGTCTTTCCCCAGAAGTGCTTGGAGGTGTAAGGTCTCTCCAAAGCCTTCTTGTTAAATTTATGCTTGAGTTCACTCTTCTGAAATTTGGCGCAATCTGCTCCACACTCCTTCACCATCTTAATCATGTTCTTGGCAATCTACAGGTCCCCCTGGTGGTTCTGCCCAATTTCGGTAATGATGAAGCAGGGGTGGTCGCAGCCGATGGCACGGCCCTGGCACAGCTGGAACTCCAGAGGCATGGCTGGAGCAGTATGTAGAGCCCGTGGGTTGCTGGTGCTACAGTAGCCGTGAGCAGTCTGAGTCCCGGGCGTGACTGCCAGCCAAGGTAGTAGTGTGGCTCACTGGTTAGGTGAAGTAGTGTGAAGTAGTGTGGCTCACTGGTTAGGTGAAGTAGTGTGGCTCACTGGTTAGAGGCGGCAGACCCGAGAGCAGAGGACGGCCCGGGACCAGGGTTCGATTCCCGGCGCGGCAGGTTTCTGGACCAGGGTCAGCGGACTCGATAATTCTCTCGCCTCGGTGCCCACTCTGATCAGCGATCACACTCGGCAACTCTGGGCATTAGCTTGCCTCATCTTCACTAACGGCCCCACCAGACCGCCGGGGATGCCTGGTCTCACCCTGGAGATACCCATTAAGGGACCATCTCTCAGGGAAGCCAGGAAGGGTTTCGCAGCGGTCGAAGCGCCTTGGGACCCTACGGGTAAGTAGTGCGCTATATAAATGCCTATACATTTACATTTACAAGGATCTTCCACGGAGGAGAGCAGAGCACACGGACAGCGGGTGGGGGGGGGGCGGAACGGACAGCGGGAGGGGGGCGGGAACGGGCACACGAACAGCGGGAGGGGGCAGGAACGGGCACACGGACAGCGGGAGGGGGAGCGGTGTTAATTCCACCCGGTCGCGGTCTGGTTGAGTGTTCTAAAGGTTATGTAGGGAAACGGAATCAGGAATCCCTGGTGTCTCTGATACGGAGACACGGAGGCAAAATGGACGGGTACGTCCAAGCGCTGAAGGAGACCTGAGCTCCCGTAGCGGTGTGTGGAGAAAGTGTCACGTAATCTGGGTAATCGACACGAAGAAACTAAATGATGGGTTTTCTGATGACAATGAATAGGGTCTATGTGTAGATTACTGTGCTACTGCGGAGAACCCAAAACAAGAGTTTAGGAAGGAATCAGTAATGTGAAGGATATACAACGGATAGTATATCCAATTCATCTCTGAGAATAAGGGTTTTAAATGGTAACGAAATGGAGAAATTGGTTATATATCATGTTTAATTAAACTTAAACTGTTCCTGATCATCAGGTTCTATCAAAAGGGAGAACAATCACAATAGGGCAGTTGAAATATTGACCTACGCATATACTGTGACTATAATAACAACTGTCAAACCATCCTCAAGGTAGGCGAAGATTCGTTGATGTTCATTTCCGTCTGACAATATTTTGGGAGCTGCTGCAGTGAGCATTGTATATCCACTGGTCAGTATTTTAACTGGATGTTGTGGCATTACCCCTAGAAATGATGGCCTAATCTTGAATGTTTGGGTCGGTGGAGCGCAGGCGAGGAGAGGTGCTGCGATGACAGCCACAATAAGAGAGGCAGAGACACTGTAAAGTCCTGCTGCATGTTGAGGCCTAAGAGTGACTACAGCACAAGGCTGTGATGAACCGCACTCTCAGGCCCAGATAAGACTGAAAATCACTTCTGATAACATCACTGGATCCCCTATATAGACTGAGTAACAGAAAAGAGAATATATGCAACATGATTCTAGGAGAACCCTTAGAATAGCCGGCTCAAAATAGGGCTTATTTTAACTAGCCTCATGGTAGAATGAACGGAGCCCACGTTATCTGCAAGTCAAGAGTTAAAGGTCGAATCTCTCTGATACAGGAGAACGGAGGACCATTACATTGAGTAACTGTAGCAGCTGTTAATTACAGCCATCAAGAAGGGAAAACTGACGCACAAAATACTAGCTATTATTGCCTTGGGGACAGGCACAGCTCTGCGCTGACATTATCACACTGCACGTGCTCAGTTTACTACTTAATGATCACCAAACAGCACCCTACAGCCCTCATTGAAAGATACGAGTAAGCATATGTGGAGCTTCAGGGTCCCTGAAATTACATTTTCTGGCCGGGATCGCCACACATTTACTTCTATTACGAGTTAAACCCCTCGGAATGGGGAATAACTATTCAGGCATGGATTTACAGTGCAGCATTCTGTAAGGTGTACCATTTCTGAAAGGTTCAACTAACACCTTTACCACCAGCCTTGAGCAGGTGGTAAATAAAGTGTGACTGCTTCTGCCTGGGGGCGGGGTAGAGTAGGGTCGGTAGAGAAGAGGAGGGAAGGGGAAGATTCATTCTGGCAAGGGCAATCACAAGCTACCGTGGCAGTCGAAGCCTCATGCGACTTTTTCAGCTAGAATTACCAGCTGGTAAGATCGGGTGTGGCGTGGGACACAGGCCAGTTGTGATTACTCGTAATGAGGGCCTAAATTGTGTCACCGTGCAGTGAAAGTGTTAGTGGATTAGGCCTGTGATAATATTACAGCAGGACATTCTGAAGAGCAATTTAAGATGAATGGTTGTCATACATTCTCATCATTAAAACACATGAGTTACCGTCACAAAGATTCTTTGTTTGTACAGCAGTGAAAACGTATATGATATTTCAAAATATAGTGTAAACGAGAACAAGAGGACTGAAGTTTCAAGGTATGTATTGAATTACAGGGCCATATCCAAAACCAGTTTGTGAAATTCGTTCGAGGACCGTCTGTATCCGATGAGAGACAGGCTTTTCTACCGAGGAGAAGCTGGTTTTATTGCATCTAATAAGAACAAGGAAAGGCATGGACAGCGGGAGGGGGGGCAGGAAAAGCATGGACAGCGGGAGGGGGGGAAAGCACGGACAGCAGGAGGGGGGGCGGGAAAAGCACGGACAGCAGGGGGGGGGGCGGGAAAAGCACGGATAGCAGGGGGGGGGGGGAAAGCACGGACAGCGGGAGGGGGGGCGGGAAAAGCACGGACAGCGGGAGGGGGGGGGGGGGGGGGGGGAAAGCACGGACAGCGGGAGGGGGGGCCGGAAAGGCACGGACAGCGGGAACGGCCAGCACTCACCTGGACCTGGACTTCCTCCGGCGGCGGTCGGCTGCAGAATGACCAAAAGAAACCTGGACGAACAAAAAAATAAACCCCGCCCACCGCCGCACTGACGTGATAAAAGGGGCTGGGTGAGAAAAAATCTCAGGAACGCCCACGAGTCGCCTCGCAGAATGACGGACGCCTCTCGCTTCCAATGGCTAGCCTACATTTATGGAGCTAGCCAATGGAACAGAGGCGGGACTTTTGTCCATACTGGTAAACAAAAGTATTCGCCTGCGCGAAACGCTGCTTGTGCAGCTGTTCGCCAGGCAAAACCTAAAAAAGACCATCAGTGACAACGTGGTCCCCAGACCCTTCAGACTGTAGGCCCACCTTGGGCTTTTCCACTGTGGACACCGCATGCAGCCTCTGCAGACCCCCTCTACTGCGACCGCTTCCAGTGATAAAAACCCTACGCCTAAAGACACCTCTGCACCAGTCACCCCTGGTCTGTGGAGAAGAGGACCAAGGGTGTCCTCCCACGTCCCAAGCATTGTGAGGCCTGAGCCTCCCCCCCTGTTGGTTCAGCCAGACTGGCCTCCCAGCCCAAACCTGTAGCCTCTTTTCACGAACATCTATCCCCCAAAGAGTAACATTGGGCACCTAATGCTGTATTGCGCCACTGCACCCAGCCCCATATTTACCTCAAGTCCAGAAAATTGGTCTCATAAGTCGCTGTACTCTACCTGTATGCTGTATTTGTCAGACCCCCCAGGATATAGCGGCATGGAATAGCAAATTTAGCGGCACAAAAATGGAAATTTAGCGGCACAAATATGGAAATTTAGCGGCAATTTTGCTGCATTTTATGTGGCCATTTTTCCTACAACAAACACAGATATCTTAGTTTTTTTAGTTATTTAACAACGTGAAGCTATGTATATTTGGTTTCTCTACAATGTAGACACTTTGGGGCAGATTTACAAGCCCCTTGCGCTGCTTTTTTGCGCTTGGTGCCACTGTACCTGCTGACTTATGATGGCTATACCTATCGCCCCTTTTATTAGTAAGCACGTTAAATAGTACAGTGTATTTTGAACACAACCTGATATCCCACCGGATGCCCGTTCCATCCATCTACCCACCCACTCTTCATCCATCCATCCTTCCCCTCATCATCCATCCATTCTTCCCCTCATCATCCATCCTTTCACCCACCCCCTCATCAAACATCCATCCATCCATCCATCCCCTCATCATCCATCCTTCCCCTCATCATCCATCCATCCTTCCATCCATCCATCCATCCATCCTTTCAACCACCCATCCATCCATCCTTCCCCCTCTATCCATCCCCTCATCCATCCATCCTTCCTCTCATCCGTCCTTCCCTTCATCCATCCATCCATCCATCCATCCTTCCCCCATCCATCCTTCCCCTCATCCATCCTTCCTTTCATCCATCCTTCCCCTCATCCATCATCCAGCTACCCTTCCACCCATACATCCAGCTATTTAAATTTTCTCTCCATCCTTCCCCTCTCATCAATCCATCCATCCTCTCTCATTATCCATTTATTCAATCTTTCATTCATCCATTCAACCCATATCCTGTAGTACAGAAAGGTGCCATTGCTTGTTTGCCTTCTATGGCCTGTAGTCCTTTTTTTAAAATCGGAAAATTGATACTCTGCTAATTCTTTAATCTATAGAATAAAACCATGATTTCATAGTATGCTCATAGAGAGCCCAGCGTTTTTGCACTAAACTTCAGCTTTAAGGAGAAGCTTGCTACGATCCAATGCTAAAAATCGTACATGGATGGAGCACTTAGTGCAACATCTTTAAAGCAAGGTCAGACATTTTGCTAATACAATTCACATTAGAGTAGAAGTGCAAGCACATAGACAGTTCCGGGTGTGCATGCTGCAGATAATCTCTCAGCAATGCAAGATTCGAGTTAAAAAAAAAATATATTAACAGATTTAAGGTAGCGTGTCTTTTGTTTTCAATTTAAATTGTTCTCCGTTTCTTTCCCAAATTGACTTGCTGACTGTGTTTAAATTTGCCAGGTCAGTAAATGAGCCTTCTCACAGGCCTAAGACTCGAAGTTCCTATTCCTGTCACTGCAAACCCTTTCACATTACACTCGAAGGAGAACTGCTCTGTCCGATTCCTGCTCCATCCTCTGTGACAACAACCCATCCCCCCCTCCCCTCCTGTTGATGTGCAAGGTGAGGGCTCCCATTGTCATTCTTGTGGGCCAGGAAGAGGTGCGAACGAGCGCAGTCCCGGGCAGCTCTGAATGACAAAGAGCCTAGACCTTCACACTGCCAGCTGCAGCCGAGCTGCTTTAACCCTCTGACCCTAGTGTCTGTAGATCATCTACAGGTGTGGGGCAACCGGTGCATGTCTTTGGATAAAGCAGACCCCCCAGGATATAGCGAAAAATGCCGCGATTTCTACAAAAATGCCGATTTCGCGGGCATTTTTGTAAAAATCGCAGCATTTTTTAAAAAGTGCCGATTTCGCGGCAAATCGCGAAATCGCGATATCCTGGAGGGTCTGATTTGTTTTTCCTCCCACAGGATAACATCACAGCCTCTGGAATTCAACAGTTGACTTTTTAAAATGTATGGAGTATTTCTATCTCGAAACATACTTACATGATCGTACAGATTCTGGTTCCTAAATATATATAAAGATACGTGTTATTTTTATAAATTGGTGTGGATCCCCCTATTGAGTCATGTGCATCATTTATTGATTCGGAGTGTATTTTGCAGATGTCGAACACTCCTCCATGATACGCCTTAGGCTGCTCGACTGAACTACCCCCTAAAAGAGCACCTTGGGATTACTAGAGCAAGCCCCTGTCCACCCATGAGGGAATACCTGGACGGTTTGCACACTTTACCTCATTTTGGTATATTATACGAAGAGCCAGCTCACTACACATGTTCTGTAAAAATCTTACATTTTGGCTATTCTAATTCTGAATAGATTAGCTGGGTCTGAATCCTATGTGCCTGGGTACCTGTAAGAAACTGGATTATTGGCTGGCAGGATTATTAACAACCAACGTCAGTGTGAATCCTCAAAGCCAATAAATTAAAATGAGCTCAAATCCTGGTAGCTTTGTCACAGATGAAACAAAAAGCCCTATTAAGCCTGCATGATATAATTCTCAAACTCTGTAACTAATGGGGCCACACGTCATATTGGCTCACCAAAGAAATTTTAAAATATATTACTGTGTTACAGGTCCGGACATGCCTTAAAATTTATAAACATGAATGTGTACAGACTCACCCACATAGAAAAAATGTGAGAACGCCAGGAAAGTACCTCACGGACGCAACACCCGAGGGGGTTCCCGGTTTGTTAATCACCGGTATACCCGCTTCTCATCATCGGCTACTTTCCTGGCAAGGAGGATGAAACAAGTGCAAAAGAGATGTGCACCAGAAAGAATAGAGAAGGAGACAGACAAGGAGTGTACAGTTACACTTCCTAGTGGGACAGACAAAGTTATTGAAAACAGAAGTGCCCACACCCAACAAACAAAAAAATTAAATCAATTAAGAATGTGTAGTTTGGCTGGCTGAGTCGATTTTTATTCTGGTGCTGCCAAACTCCACGTTTAAAAATGGTTCATCTGATACCATACGTTTTTACGACTGGACCAATTTATGTTTATATATTTTAAGGCATGCCCGGACCTGTAACACAGTAATATATATTAAAATTTCTTTGGTGAGCCAATATGACGTGTGGCCCCATTAGTTACAGAGTTTGAGAATTATATCATGCAGGCTTAATAGGGCTTTTTGTTTCATATGCGCTGAGTAGGGGGCTGCCCTATATAGCCTTTCTCCCCCTGACATCCCTTTTTGAGTAACAGCTTTGTCAAAGAGCAAACCGGCCTGACTTAGAGCAATGTTCAAAATATGCATTCAATACCAAAACAGTAATAAAGGCCAAATGCAAAACAATAAAAACCTCAAATTGAATTAGAAAAATAGAGTAAACTTTAATACAAATGAGATACCAGAATAACAAAAATCCAATAAGGAAAACTGGAGGTATGAATTATTAAAGTTATAAGTAGTAATAGCTCCAAAAAGCATAAACTGCCAATAATACTCAACAGTCGCAGTACACCAGGACCTAGGCGTAAATGATGGAGCATGGGTCGTATACAATAACCAGGCTCGTTATTGCCATAGATTTTATCAGAAGCTCAATATCATTTTCTGGGTAAAAATAGAATGACTCTGAATACCAAAATTTAAAACCTGCATTGCAGCATTGTCAAAAAAGGTGGAACCGCCTGAATAAGGGAAGAGTATGCAGCTTGATATGCCTATACCAGTGATTCCCAAACTGTGCGCCGCGGCGCCCCGGTGCCCCGGTGCGCCGTTATGAGGATCCAGGGGCGCCGCGGCACGATGTGTAAATTGTAGCACTCGCTGTTGGAGGCCAGCTCATATTTCTTTGAAGTGCTGAAGAGGCTTCAACAGCTCCTCCCAGACCTGCAGTCTGTCAATTAGCCCCATTGTCATTCTGTCTGTGGCGATTCTCTCACACAGAATGACAATGGGATTGCATTTGGGGAGACATGGAGACTTGTTATTTCGTTTTTTCTTTATTAAAACTGTTCTTGCTATCCCACATTCTGTCCGGTGTTCTGATAAAGTAATTTCAACGTATGTGCCACTGAAACAGGAGCCATGCTTTGGGGTTCAGGGTGCGCAATTTACTTTGAAATACACGGCTAATGGCAACGACTTCCGAGTTATTTACATGCCTGCAATTATAAGACCATCATACAAAAAGTCAGTTTAACTCTGGCGATTAATGTATCTCCTTGAGAGATAACTAAACTTTGACTAATCCCAGTTTTGACTCATCATAAAATAGAGCAGATGGACATTTGCCTCTTGCAAATCACAGAGTGTAACATGTTGCTTAAACAATTGTTTTTATGTAGATGGTTCAGGGTTGCTTTGGAAAATAATAAAAAAGTATTAGTAAGGACAACCCCCAACCACAATGTTATGTTTTGAACCCTGAGTTTGTATTTCTCCAGGCTAAAACGCTCTTAACATATAATTAGGAATTGAGCACTTATGTGGCTGCAGTTTTTTCCTCACAATTATTGATCTGCCACATAACCCATTAACTGTTGCATAATCTGCAGATTTAAGCAGAAAAAATTTGTTTCTAGCACAAAGGATCAAACGTTTCTAAAAAAGTGGCGAAATGTATTCACGCGCCATGTGAATGGTAGTGTATGTGTGTGTGCTCTCTTGTGCAAGGCGGAGGGGAGGAGGGTGCAAGGAGGAGGGGAGAAGGGTGCAAGGCGGAGGGGAGAAGGGTGCAAGGCGGAGGGGAGAAGGGTGCAAGGCAGAGGGGAGAAGGGTGCAAGGCAGAGGGGAGAAGGGTGCAAGGCAGAGGGGAGAAGGGTGCAAGGCAGAGGGGAGAAGGGTGCAAGGCAGAGGGGAGAAGGGTGCAAGGCAGAGGGGAGAAGGGTGCAAGGCAGAGGGGAGAAGGGTGCAAGGCAGAGGGGAGGAGGGTGCAAGGCAGAGGGGTGAATGGTGCAAGGCAGAGGGGAGAATGGTGCAAGGTAGAAAAGGGTGCAAGGCGGAGGGGGAGGGGGCGAAGGGTGCAAGGGGAGGGTGAGAAGGGTGCAAGGCAGAGGGGAGAAGGGTGCAAGGCAGAGGGGAGAAGGGTGCAAGGCAGAGGGGAGAAGGGTGCAAGGCAGAGGGGAGAAGGGTGCAAGGCAGAGGGGAGAAGGGTGCAAGGCAGAGAGGAGAAGGGTGCAAGGCAGAGGGGAGAAGGGTGCAAGGCAGAGGGGAGAAGGGTGCAAGGCAGAGGGGAGAATGGTGCAAGGTAGAAAAGGGTGCAAGGCGGAGGGGGAGGGGGCGAAGGGTGCAAGGGGAGGGTGAGAAGGGTGTAAGGCAGAGGGGAGAAGGGTGCAAGGCAGAGGGGAGAAGGGTGCAAGGCAGAGGGGAGAAGGGTGCAAGGCAGAGGGGAGAAGGGTGCAAGGCAGAGGGGAGAAGGGTGCAAGGCAGAGGGGAGAAGGGTGCAAAGCAGAGGGGAGAATGGTGCAAAGCAGAGGGGAGAATGGTGCAAAGCAGAGGGGAGAATGGTGCAAGGCAGAGGGGAGAATAGTGCAAGGTAGAAAAGGGTGCAAAGCGGAGGGGGAGGGGGAGAAGGGTGCAAGGGGAGGGTGAGAAGGGTGTAAGGCAGAGGGAAAAAGGGTGCAAGGGGGATGGTGATGAAGTTAAATATGTGCCCCCCCCCCCTCTGGAAACATTTCTGCGGACGCCCATGATCAGAGCCCACCCCACGTAAACGTCTTGTAACGTCACAGAGCTCCTTGAGCTTTTCTCTAGTCTGGTTACTTTTCGTGGGAGTGCTTTATACTACTCTATGAAGGTGTTGTATGCATTGAGATGTACTTTATAAGATCTTTGTGATTGCAAATAACGTGTTATGATAGTGATGGCTACTCTCTGAATCCTTCATCACGTCTAGGCCTGATTCTTCATGTAGACCAGTGGTTCCCAAAGAGTGCGCCGCGGCACCACAGTGCGTGGGTAAAAAAATGGTGGGGAGCCATGGCCAACTGCCAATTAGGTCAAGGGAGCCACGGCTCAAAAAAGTTTGGGAACCACTGGCCTATACTGTAAAAAGATGAAAATAGGAACTGCCCCTTTAAGAATCTTCGAGACTTCTTTACCCAGAATGCACTCTACTGGCAGTCTGACTCAAAGAACGAGTTTGTTTTATGGTATACATGTAAAGATTCACTTTCCAATACCCAACAATAAAAATCAGGGAGGCAGGCGGGTTATTTAGAACTTCAATTAAGATTCCTATGATGCAGTACCAGACCTACAGGGAAGTACCCTTTTCTTCTGCATCGCAGGACCTTCATTGATACAAAACACTGAAGAGAATTGCAAGCTGGTCAAACCTCAACTACGGCTTTAGGGCAGCAGGAAAGGAAAGGTCTATTTAAATTTAAGGATAGTTTCTTGGCCCATCTTACCATCAGCCTACATATCAGAATTTAGACAATGTTTAGTGAATGTGAAAGGGACTCCAAGTATCTGCTTTACATATATCACCTATAAGTACATTTCTGAGTCACTCTGCAGGAGCTGCTTTCCCTCTAGTTGAGTGTGTTCAAGGTTTTCTTGGTAATGATGAAAGACAATATCCATCTATCTATTTATTATTTAGAAGTGACCATACCTTGTCTTAATCTAACATTATTAATAAAAAGTTGAGATGTTTCTCTCAAATATTTTGTTTTATCCAGGAAGAATCTTAAAAGCATTTAACATCTAAAGAGTGCAATGCCCTTTCTGTATATTTTAAAGGATTGGGAAAAATATTGGAATAGTAATGGTTTAATTGAAATAAAAATCTGAAACCACTTTAGGGTGAAAAGATGGATGAGTTCTCATCACTACAGAGTGGAAAATAGTGTATGGTATCGAAATGGCTTGTAATTCACTTACTGTCTTAGCTGAAGTAATAGCTATTAAAAAAGCTATTTTCCAAGATAAATGCTGCAATTACTATTTATGTATAGGTTCAATAGGCGAACGTGTTAATTTGGAGAGTACTGTATTTAATTGCCCTTGTCAAACTGGAGAATAAATGTAGTTCAGTTCCTCTAAGAAAAAGTATTTAACAGCTGGTATCTTGAAAAAAGATACCTCGGCTGGAGACTGTGTATGCTGTATTGGCTGTACTTTAATTGACAAAAACTGAAACTTAGCTTGAGCTGTTTTCTAGAAAGGGTTTGAAAATATCTATCCAATATTCTCCCCCTCCTCCTTGAGGCCACTCAACTGGATACCCTCTGTGTCTTTAAGCGTGCATTTCACATTTTAAGTGACAATCCTTCACAATGTTGTTTTTACGAAGGAATACTACAGACTTTGTGTGGGTCTAACACAGCTTCTGCTCTTCCACTTTTGGAAAAGGGAGGTCATTTTGAAGAAAAGTCCTTTCAGGACTGTAGTAATGTTTATATCACTAGGTGGAAAAGTCTAAAGAAGTTGAATTAAGTTCTTAAAATCACCTCTGTGTGCTCTCAAGGTCCTACTCACAAGCTGGAAAAAATAACTCTCTGAGGCATATTACCAGTAGAGCTTACTCTTGTCAGAGCAGCCTCATGGAATCTTACAGGAGGAAGTACCTTTTTTCATCTTTGTACAATATGGGCCTATCAGACTGTATTTATTTTGCCCTTCTTCATACAATGTGACCTTTTGAACAATAAGCTGCAATGCAGGTTTTAAACTTGTATTCAGAGTAATTCGTTTTTTCTCAGAAAAAGGAACTGAGCCTCCGACAGGCTATCACATGGTGATTTATCATCACCAAATCAGATGGACATCAACGACCTATAGAATTTTATTATGGATTGCATTTATTAAAAAGTGCTCTTGGGTCCACCAGGCATCAAAGAATGTTTCAGTATTTAGGAATTCAATGAAGATCCTACAATGCAGAAGCTATAATACTTTGCGTCAAGGAAGGTGGATAAAAGGTGTTCATTTATGAGGAACGTCAATTGGGTGCCTTCTGAGTCCGTTGAAGTTTAAACGGTTTTGTTACAAATTGTTTTATACTAAAACTACACTCAAAATATATTGAGTATCAAAAATAAAACACTAAGCAACACCACAAACTACAAAACTGGCACAATCACACTTCTAAAACATAAAATGTAAAAAGACTTTGTTAGATCCCAAGTATTCCAACTAGTGGAGTACTTCACATATTTACCATTAATTAAAAAAATTATACTTTAGAAACCTAACTTACATCGCCTACACAGACGGGATCAAGAGTTGGTAGTCGATAAATGGCAAGGCTGTTGGGGTTGTCTCCACCTGTAGCTAAGAGAGTCTTTGATGGATTTAACTCAATGGCGTGAATTCCGCAGCCCTGATGGTTCAATATAGCAGGATGACGATCTTTCAGAATTGGAATCCTCGTTATTTGACTGGTCAGAACATCTACAACAAACAACTGAAACAGAAAACTGTAGGTGGTTAATAAATAGTCAATGTGCAGTATGAGTTCTCAACAAGTCTGAGTAAATTTCAAGAATGATGCTACTAATGGACAACAGTAAGCTTTAAATTAAATCAATTCATTTGCATATGTTGAAGGCCAGACAATAACGAGGTTCACATTTCACCAGTGCCACAAACCAAATCACTCTAGTATTGGGCTGTCCCAGCACTTGGTGTGGGCAATTCTAACCTCACGAATACAAATGTAATACCCATTACGTCAAGAGGGTTGATGTAATGTAGTTAAATAAAAAAAAGAAGCATCTCTCTCGAAATCAAGGGCAGTTTACACCTGTAATAAAAAACAAGCATTTGCAAAACAATACATTTTTTTTCTACAACAGAGGGTATGCTTTAGATCAATTTCTTGTGTCACTGTGGTAGAAAGTATACTTTCCTCATAACATATACACACACCACAAAGCTCATTTGCAGCCTTTTAACACCCACTTTCCCTCAGAGCAAACAAAACCAGAGCTTGAGCAAATAGTCAATGAGAAAACTACTTTTCTGCGTCAGAAATGTCCAGCGTCTTATATCAGTAGTAAGTAATTTGCGACCTAAACCATCTCATTGCACAGTGGCACCTGGCAGAAGGCTCCTATCTAGGATGCAAATATGACCAGAAGCAGGATTCATCATTTCTTTCTAGGATCAGGGTGGCCGATTACTGTAACTGAATGGTGTCCTCTCCAGGACGAAGCAAAAGATGCAAGCAGAATCGAGATAGAGTGTACTGCCCCATCTACTTTGGTGGAAGGATAAGTTGAAGTTAGCCGACAAAGACAGCATAGATTTTGCATTGACTGTCAAGCTACAGGAAAGAAGTGACAGTACTTTTAAGGGAAAGGCAGAAGGCTTTATCAAGGTCTGTGAACTTAAGAAGCGGGTAAGAAGAAATTGCAACTTTTCTGGAATTAGATCTTGAGGCATATTAAAAAGGTGCAGTGATATTGACTATCCAAAGGGCCCAACTGTTCTGATGGAGGATTCTGTTTTCGCATGTTACCAACAGTTACTATAGCTAATATAGCAATCCCAAATTATTGGTTGACAATCACTAGAGACGCAATGTTCTCAAATTCTGAGGGCCATGAGATTTTATCTGGAAGAGTTAATGATGCTGTGAATATGATATGGCTGTGCAATGTTATGATTTTGGTGTGGTTGACACAAATTCAGTTATAGTTGTTTAGGACAATATTGTGATGAATGTAACTCTTGTACTATGATGTGTATTTGCTATTTCGTAGGTGGGAGGTGGGGTTAGGGTAAATATAGCAGGTCAGCTAGATGTACTTAAGTAGTAATCTTGTTGGGAGACTTTTTTTTTTTACAGCCTATGGGATTTGGCTTAAGTTGGCAGTATAAAAACCAATATAAAGAGGTGATGGAATAAAAGTCAGTGAGAGGGGTGAGGACTTTACTTAGGGGTGATAAAACCGGCCTTCAGAAGGTAGAATAAAGAACAACATTGTTGTGAATCTTAGTGGAGGGCAGGGGAAATACTGTATTGTCTAGAGTTCTTTGAAAGCATTGTTGTAAGGGACTCTTAATATCCAGTGTGTATTAAATTCTTTAACAAAACATTAGTGCATCAGCGAATAACACTTTGTCCTCTCCCAGTGAGGCCACTTCCAAGGTCTCCCACTCACTGATATAATTTCGTATGGCTTGTCCTAATTGCAGGTACCTCAACCATTCGCTTTTCTTCATCTCAAATTCAGTTTGCAGGGTCGTAAACGTGATGTACGCCTGTCCTCTCCATATGTCTACCAAAATCTGAAGGCCCGAAGAGCTCCCATTTAGCAAACACCAGCAGTTAGCTTACCCTTTCCAGCAGATTGCTGCCCCTGAGTGGGTCCTCTCCGTGAGCTTTCCTTCCCAACCCAGGTATTTTGTTGCAGCATACCATGCCAATACCTCTGCCCAAGTGTGCTGTGGTAAATGTCTCACAAGTTGTTTGGTGTACAATATGGAGCGGGGACCCCCTTTGCACATGGCTAGTATGTCAACCCTGTATGCTGGTTCCATTCGCTCCCTGAACATCCACCCTCTTACTGTTACCAATTGAGCCGCCCAGTAGTAACTTCGGATATCAGGTACTGCTAATCCTCCATCATAGGCCCCTTTCTGCAGTTTGCGTAATGCTATCCGTGGTGTGCCCTCGCCCCACATTAAGGATTGCAACTACTCATCTACTCTTTGAAAGAATGGGGGTGGGTGGGGGGTCTTTCATACGGCGTGTTCTTCATTGGATATAACAGTCGGGGAGGGCCATCATTTTAAACAATGCCTCCTGCCCCATCAAGGTGAGAGGCAGGGTCTGCCAGTGCTATGCATCTACGATGAGTCTGTTTAACATAGATGCGGAATATCGCAGTATCAGGTCTGTTGACTGTAGTGGTCTCCTAACATTCAGAATGATAACATCCGCATACGAGATATGTTCGTTCCACTCCTCCCTAATCTGGATCCCCCAAATCAGGGCGTCTTGACGTATCCATGCCGCCAAGAGCTCCAGGGCAAATAAGAGTCGGGACAATGAGCTTCCTTGCTTTATTCCTTTTTGAAGAGAGAATACATGGGACACCGTGGCGTTGACTCCTACCCTGGCCAACGGCTGATACAGCAGCCTAACCCACCCCTCAAAACCTGGTCCAAAGCCGAACCTACACAACACTGCAAAGCCGTATCTCCATTTTACACTGTCGAAGGCCATTCTGGAGTGCAAGGATAGGAGCGCGACCTGATCGGAGATAGCCTCGGTAAGATGAAGGACCACAAACAACTTATGTAGGTTTTGTCTAGTTCCCCTAAGAGGAATAAACCCTGATTGATCCAGGTGTACGAGCAGGTAATCACAAAACCCAGGCGCAGAAGTTTCCCTAGGACTTTTACTTCGTAGTTAAGCAGGGAAAATTGGTCTGTATGAACTACAGATTGAGGGTGGTTTACCATCTTTGGTATTACGGCTATTACCGCCAACCTCTGACCGAGGGGCAGGGGGTGGGAGTATTACTTCTCTTTTAGCCTCTTTCAGCATGCTTAACAGGTGGTCTGCTGTCTCTCCCAACATGCATTTGTACATCTCCACAGGGAGACCGTTAGGTCCCGTTGCTTTACCCGACAGCAGTGAACTGGGCGCTGGCTTCATCTCTTCGATCGTTAAGTCTCCCTCTAACATCTCTCAGTCTTACTCTGACAGTCGTGGCAAGGTAATGTCCTGTAAGAAGTCACTACAGTCTTGCTCTGTTTTCGTGGACGAGGAAGCATATATTTTCTCATAGTAGGTTGCAAATTTCTCCAACACTTCCTTCCCAGTGACGTATCTATGGCCATCTTCATCCACCAGTCCGGGAACCCATTTGTCAATCATCCTCCTCTTATCTAACCAAGCTAACAGTTTATTTGCCTTGTCCCCAGCCTTGTACATGTGCTGTATGCCCAACGTCTGGGCCTTGGCGCTGTCTTCCAGCAGCTCCCGTAATTCCTTCTGACGGAGCCGTAGCCTATGTTGCTCTTCTATGGCGTGCGTCCATCACTGCTAAATAATTTGATATGTATCAATCTAGGCAACAGAACGTAATAAGTGGTCGAAATGAACTGAGCTAAAACATAGGTTGTTTGTAAAAAAGGGGTAGTTCAATTTTATTCATAAATTCTTTTTAAAAAACACATTAAAATAATAATACATATTCACAAATTGTATGCGACATAATAAATCAACAATACACAGCAACACTTTAAGAGAGAAGGACAAATAATCCAACAAATGAAGGTTATATAAAATGAACACAATTTTTAAGAGAGAAAGGTGTGGCTAAAATAAGATTATTTTAGCCACACCTTTCTCTCTTAAAAATTGTGTTCATTTTATATAACCTTCATTTGTTGGATTATTTGTCCTTCTCTCTTAAAGTGTTGCTGTGTATTGTTGATTTATTATGTCGCATACAATTTGTGAATATGTATTATTATTTTAATGTGTTTTTTAAAAAGAATTTATGAATAAAATTGAACTACCCCTTTTTTACAAACAACCTATGTTTTAGCTCAGTTCATTTCGACCACTTATTACGTTCTGTTGCCTAGATTGATACATATCAAATTATTTGCTTTTCCCTGGTCTAGGAACTTCATTTCCATGTACTCAGGGGGTCCTTGATAAATATTTACACAGTGCGTCCATCACTGCGTCACCAGAGATTCTAGCCTGCACGTGTAGTGTGAAATCTGGGAAAAAACAGATCTGGGCGTTTTCAAAATGTATCTCTCTCATCGATCTGGCGGCCTGGAGGACTCGAGAATTAAAAACTTCCGAAGATTGTCTACGGGGGTCCCGGGTGTGGTACTGGTGCACGATGTCCCCTTTCAAACGAGAAACATTTGAAGTCTTTTGAGCTTCAATACGTTCACAATAAAGTCTTCCAAAAAGAGATCAATAATGGGCCCCTCTCCCCCTTCTGGCACCCCCACCACCGTGATATTCCTTCTTGCCCTTCCTTCCTGATCTTCAAGTTTCGCCACCATTTCAGTGGCCTGTTGAGTAAGTGTCTGGACTGGAGCTTCCAGGCACTGAAGCAGATTTATATTTGTCTCCGCTGTCGTGACTTTCTGAGAGTTTGTGGAGATCTGCTCTGATCTGCATAGCCTCGATCTGTACCGCTACATTTTTGGGCTCTAGTGTCCCTTTAGATCTCGGATACTCTGCATAATTGCTCCCAATGAAGGCTCCGTAATTTCCTCTTCTTGTGGCACTGCAGGGGTCCTGGGGACTGCATAGCTGTCAATCTTGTTGGTGTGGGGGACTCCCACACTTCCGGGTTTTCCCATTCTGCCCACAGCGGACCATTAGGATGTCTCCCGCACCCTGCCTCAACACCAAACGATCTTGTAGTTCCTACCCTATAATGTTGATCATCTGGTGGCAATGAACTGTCTCTTAACTGGTGGTGGGGGCAAAGAATCTTTACTGGCTACCTCAGTTGGGCTGAACTCCTACATGTAATCATTCCCCTAGACCTCTGCGATGAAACTTCCGGACAGCCATGGTGTTTTGCCCCCTGTTAATTTCTTTCTTGGTATTCCTCCCTTTGCGCACCTTCACTGGGCCTTATTTCCCTTGCTTTCTGTGGGCTTAGGCACGTCCCTGCACTATTGTGGGTGGCCGTCTAGCCATCTCTGGTGCAATCAGGTTACTTGCCTAATCAGGCCCAGGGTCGGTTGTCCCTTCGTGCTCGGCCACCCGCTTCTTCATTCACTGCGCTGGCAACTGCCTTCACCTGGGTCCCCATCAGGCCGGTCACACTCGATTAGAATCTTCCGGTGCTCCAGAGCTCTTACCCTCGTAGCCGCAAACACTCTCTTTGGGTGCGGATGTGATCGGCAACCCACCTGTCCAGTCGCACTTAAATTTGCTGTGGAGACCAGGCACAAGTCAACTGATGGCCTGGCCTCCCTCTCAGCTTCCTGGAATGTGCGAGATCGGATCAGGTGTGTGTGGCACCCAGTACAGACCTCCGCACCTGCTTATTCTAATTATTTTTAAGGGCTCTGGCACGACACCTTACTGTCTCCTTCCTGACTCATGGGCATCTATGCCGTATGCTGCGTCAGTGCTCACTCGTGGTCCGGATCACGCTGTGGCCCACCTCTACTACGCATTTCACACCGTTGCGTCTGGCCAGGTTAGCACTAGTTGCTCTCCCGATGCACTGAGGAGTGAAACAGCTCCATTAACTCCTGACCTCTACTTTGGTGTTGCCAAACTCAATGCCTTATTTTGGGGACGAATAATGGACGGATCCTGGGGTTCTATCACTTGTCAGACGGAGCTATGCTAAGAGGCTGCCATCTTCTCTCGCGGCCAAGCCATCTCCCCGACCACCCCCGGTTCACAAATGTTAAAAGAAAAATTATCATCCAGGAAGAGTAGTTAGCTCGCTCATTGGCTAGCCCTCCCACTGGCATCCAGTCCTAGGTGACGACAGGTCCTAGAGAGACAGGTGTTGGCCGGGTGAGGCTAAGCTGTGGGTCAGTTAAGAGGAAGCAACAATGAAAGGGAAGTGGAGTTCCTCTGAGGATTATAGCAACCTATTAAAGACTGTCTGTGTGATCCAAACAGTAGAGCTGGTAAGCGAAAAGGGTGCTAAGGTAGGGGGTTGCAGTAGTGAGGGTGGATCTCTGGTGTGCTGAGGTCAGGAAGATAGGAAGAGGAATTCCAGAGATTGTTGGGGTGATCAATGGTGGGTAATGCCACCGAAAGCAGGCTCTGGGTCACAATCAGGGGTTAGCAACAGCCTGATTGGGTGGGCCAAAATTATTAAGGGGCGGGTGAGAAGCTGGTAGCCCCAGATGCGTACTCAGTGGGCCCAGGGGCGAGTCGGTCAATCAAGAGAGCAATATTTCCCAACCGTGCGCCCATAACAAGCTGAGCTTTCATGTGGCTTTTGCCTACACCCTCACTCTAACCTCATCCACAAAGAGGTACAAAATAAAGCATTAATAGTTAAGATACCACGCATTGCCTTTTGGACCTTTTAAGTGTATAGCCATGCAGCACATTATCCTGGGTGCTGTGCCTCCAGTGATTGAAGAGCTATAGCAGACACTTAATCTGAGCAAACAACATTTTAAAAGGTTTTTCTGTTGTGTCTGTAGTTGAATAGCAAATAATGAGTCTCACTGAAGACCTGTGATAATCTGGAGCTCCGTTTGCTTTGCTAATAAATTTATTTTCTGTCATTGAGGTGCTGATCCTCTCACTCTTTACACTTAAGACAAGAGGCAGCAGAGATTTTTACCAAAAAAACAGTTGCCTACCTTCTCTTTCGCAATGTTCTACAAGAAAGACGTTTTGACATTTTATGTGCTGGGTCCAACTTAATTAATATGGGAAATTGTTATTTACAAAACACAGTGTGTACTAATGTAAGTCAAGGTAAAGGGACAGTGAAGGAGACATTCGCCCAGTGACTGAACAGTACTAGGCACAATATAATATTGTATTGAGAAGTAGTTAAAGTGTTAAAGACTTTTGCTTCAGTTCTATTGACCATGAACAGCTGGCACTGGAGAAGCCCGTGTAAAAATGTCAGTTAATTTTCACAAACTCACACATGGTAGGAGTGAGAGGCGGAAATGACGAAGCAGTATAGAAAGGAAGGAAATAGAAAGCAGTATAGAAAGGAAGGAAATGGGAAGCAGTACTAGGAGGAATTGGACAGTAGTATCGAGAAGCGGGTATAGGGCAGAAAGACTGGGATGAAGGTATAAGACCGTAGTACAGGGAGGAGGGATTAGAGCAGAATGACTGAAGAAGGAATGGGGCAGTGGCTTTGGGAGGGGAATGGGACAGCAGTATTCGGAGATGTGAATTGACAATAGTAGCACCCATCATACCTCCACGAGATCCAGCCTAGATTTTTGCAACAAATTCAACAAAAAACAATACCCGGTACCTCCATTAGGGCTACAGGACACCTACTGGGTGATATGTGCACCTTACAAATCTGAACATAACAGTAGTACTGGAAGGAGGAAATATGGTGCAGTATTGGAGCAGAAAGTTTTAGAAAAGGAAGTAAGGGAGCAGGACTGGGGGTAATGAGCAGTGAGATTGGGAGAAGGAAATAAAGGGAGATAGGATTGGGAGAGGGAAAACAGGGCTGATGTGTGTGTGATGGAAAGAGAGTACTGGGGGTGAGGGAGAAGGACTAGAAGAAGGGGAGGCGTCAGTCATGACAAGACAGGGAGGAACAGGGCTGGATGGGAAGGGACATGTGGCAGCCAATACTAGTCTGCAGTCCACCAATCCCACACCACCTTGAATACACCTTGGAATTAAGGAAGACTTCCAGTCTGCCGCTGGAGAGGAGTTGCTACGGCAGTAATGTGAGCACCACACCTATGACCAGTTCCTGAGACCAGGCATGGAGTCTTCATGATCCCAGAGAACAGCATTTCCTCCAACTGCCAGACTCCCCTCGCCCCATAAAAGCCCTTGAAGCCTTCTGATGAGAGGAGCCCTCTAACAAAAAAGGTGGTACGATTTTTCACTTAGTGAGCGTTGTGTGTGTTCCCAATTCCTGTTCTTCCACTGCAGGTAATTAAAATGTCAAAATAAAATTTTAACTTTTAGCAAATAATGCTTTGGTTTGTCACCACCGGCTGTCACGATGTCTGCAGTACCTGCATGGAGCGAGAAGGCAAAGAGGAGGTGGGCAGGCGGAGTCTGCGTAATGAAGGAGGGGGTTGGGGGGGGGGGGGGAGGAGTAGTTTAATGGAAGAGTAGGGCAAGAATTAAAGAGGAAAGAAAGGGTGCTGTAGGAGGAGAGAATGACTACAGTGGGTAAAGTAGGAAAAATGTTGTCATAACAGCATTTCAGAAATTTGGAATCGCACAAACCTGCACAAGAGGAATTTTTTTTTAATAAGTTCTAACAAGGAATTCCCCGGGGTCTACATGAAACACGACTACCGACGTCCATGCTCGTTCGTCATTTCCTTGTTCTTTTGAAATTTTTGTTTGCATCGGGGAGACCCGTTCTCTCAAATGCCCTACCCCCACAAACCTCAACTGTACTCTTCACAAATGTAGTGAATTATAAATGGCTTCTGAGAGCAAACGAAACAAGCCTGCAGAGTGGCCCCTCCACCATTGGGCCCGCCTGCAGAGCCCGAGAGGCAGTGACGGATCGTATGGTGAAGAGCGGCCTCAGGGAACTGTTGGCTATGTTTGGCCCTGAATTTCCCTGCGCCCATCAATTAAAACGCTCAGTAAGACAGGTGCCTGTGCTTTTTTAGGTCTCGCTGGAGCCTGCGCATACGCTGTCTGGCGAGAAATTTAGTAGCTGGTTTAAAAAGTGCTACCCACAGGCTTTTGCCAGCCACCAGCTTGCTATTACGCGCAGAAGCGCGCGCGTGAATACCCTCCCCTACTCACTCTCTTCTCCTACTCCCTCCTCATCAGCAGTGTCTCCTTAGAACCATTACTTCAGAGGAAACCAGCAGAGCTGGCGACCACTTGAGTGCACAGCCCCGGGCAATTAGCGCTGGCAACTAACACTTAGAAAGGCAATGCTACTCGTTTTAAAAGCTTGTCATAGCCCTTGTTTGCTTATATACTTCAGATGTGTTTGTTTACCATGTATATTTACATTCTCAGTGATAGATAACTAAGATACAGACTGTGTTCTTAGTATTTTCTAATGGTACGTCTTGTGACATCGTACGTTTTTTTACTTTTTAGTGTCCGATCTCCCTTTGATTGGTTCATCTCTTTTTCCCTTCAGAAAGACAACCTAGGTGCATGTGGCACCATTGCCCTGGAAATTTTCCACATTACTTACGGTGGACTAAGACCAGCAGGACCAGTTTGCACAGAAGAAAAAGAATGTCGCCCGGTCACTAAAAAAAAGTGCCGGCGGGGTGACCTCGCAGTCACTAGCACAAATTAACTACTTGTCTCTCGTGAATTTGATGTGTCTTGGTGCATGATTTCAGTACTACAAATTGAGAGCATATGAACAGATGGTGTACGTCAGATAATGGGTTTATGTAAACACCATCCGGAAAATTGAGGAGTAATAGAAAATGAGGCTTCAGCAGAAGGGTTCAGCAACAATGGTTTGATTAGTAGAACCTATGGGTACGCTTGTAAGTTGTTTAGAGGGTTGTTGCGGTTTATTCAGCAGCAAGTTAAATACAATTGGAACACAGAACTTAAGGTAAAAATACAATAATTCTTTTAAAGTTAGTTCAGTAGAGTGGGCAGCGCTCCAAAAGAACTGGCTTCTGGTGCATGACATAACAACCAGCGGGTTTCAGATCTTCTGACATTCGGCAGTGGAGGTGCGAAGAAGGCAACAAGCAGCTGTGTGCCACGGCCCTGCCTGGGAGAGAGCAGTGGTCGGCGGCCGGAAGAAGGGCCGAACTTGCACCCATTCAATGCTTGGTTGGTCGGCAGAGATTACCAACACTGCTGGAGAGGATGAGTATTTATCTATTGTTCTTCTAATAGCGCTTCTTGACAGTAAGGTTTCAGAGCGCTTTACAGTGTTGGTTATGCTGGAAAGGCGAACGAGAAAGGGTGCTTATTTTTTGCAGTTTTTAACCACATCGCTGCTGTGCATTTTCCCCTCCTGTGCTGGAAAGTGTCATTTTGCTTTATTTATGACGAGCTCAGCTCGTCATCAGCACAGCTCCACTGTGCCGCATGACGAGCTGAGCTCGTCATGAGCATGGAAGGGGTTAAATGGTGCAAACTCCACCCAAAAGGATTGGTGCTCTTTACATGAGGGCCTGTCACATTATACAAGCACATAATCATTTTGGGATGCAATCATTTTGTTTTTATTTTTTCAGGCAGTGCGAGATTAAGTGATTTTCCCGCAATTTCAGGATGGTGAGATGATGCCAAGACTCGAACCTGGTATACGTCCAGTCCAATCGCGCCTCTTCTTTTGTTTGTCCCTTCCAGGACACCACCTCACATCCGGGCCTCAGCAGTTTACTTTTCGGGTCCCTCTAGGCACCCTTCAGGTGCAGGCATCTGCCTGAAATAGAGTGACCTGGTCACAGGGACTGAGGGGCCAGCCGTAAGAAGAGCAGACGTGTAAGCCTAATGAGCTCTTTCACTTCTGCTTTGGTTGCACACAGTGAATTGTGGCCTGAGCTCCTTTTGAGACTGAAACTGCCTGCCAAGCTCTTTGGTCTGTCCAACAGTGGCAGCCATATTCTCATAGATCAGGGTGATCTTTCGTAGACTCAGGAGTGCTAAATCCGTGCCAGATTTTGAGAAAGGCCACACAACATACTAACCACTAAATGCATCTAATTAACGTGAGCCCCCACTTTTCTGGAATGCGGTGAATGTTTGGCACCTCTGTCTAGATGGTATATTAAGTACACGGAACAACCAGCGCATCTTTTGTTTGTAATGAGTTCCTGTTGGCTAAAACCAGTGCTTTAAATGGGCCGGTACTTACCGGTACTGAGTACCAGCAGTATTTAATGTTGTCTCCTTGAGTGCAGGGACTTCTCCTCGGACAAGGAGGATACCAGTACTCATGGGGGCTTTGCCTCGACACAAGTGGTGCTTCTTTCATTTTCTTGGGCCTCTGCAGCATTTTTCACATGACCTGCACCAATTGATTGTGCAGTCCTTGGGCTGAGTTTGCAAAAGAGAGCCAAAACAGCAGCTTTTGTCTCCAGGACATAGCAATCTTGTTGTGCTACTCTGCAAGTCTTCCAGCAACGGGGGTGGTTGCAGGGTGTTCGATTTCACAGTTGATCTTGCACAGTGGGAGTTGAGCCCACCGTAAAACTAATGTACGAGGATGTGGGGCGCATTTTTCAGGTCAGTAGCATGCCCATTTTTTTGTTAATAAATAAAAAAATGTTAGTTCATCAGCAATTTAAATTAAAGATTTTTACCTGAATGTAAATACCTGCCCTCGCAACCGATTTTACGATTAAAAAAAAGCATAGCCAATAGGTCTCGCCTTTGGGACCTTATAAGTGTTTGGTTATCCAGCACAATATCCATGGTGCATATATATATATATCATAACAGACAATCCTCATGAGATTCCAAAACATCAAAAGGAGAAACTTATTAGGCAATTCACCAAACAAAAGCAGCCATTTTCAAAGGGCACTAAAAGGGACCAATCAAAAAGGTGGGAGGAAGCCCACATTGTAGATACAGCATGTCTCGAAGAGACAGCGCATGCACTGCCTAGTCGAGACCTAAAAAGGAGAGACAAATAAATACCCATTACTTGGCTGATTTACACAAAGTGAAACTAGAAAACCTGCATTAATCAAGGGGCCCACTAAAGGAAGTAATGTGTTGGGCAACTATTTTATTTTACCAAACCTCCTTTTTTTGACCATCCCATATGAAGGCACCTTTAAATATGTGAGTTCAGAATACCAGTTATTAAAAAATATATTGTGTTTGATTTAATAGGCTTTCATCTATAAGAATTTGGGCCACATACAGGGTTCACTTGACAAGACAAAATGACTGAGCCAAGACATTTGTCATGAGAACGATCTTGCCCTTGGCTCACTAATGGCACTATCCCCAAGGTGGGGAGCGGTGACAGGAAAGGTGTTAAGTTGATATTTAAAAACTATTCATGTCAAAGCTTCCACATGTTAAAGAAATGCACTTTTTTGGATTTTGACGTAGCTTTATTGATAATGATTTTTGTATGATTTAGATTACATGTTCCGGGCTTAGCTTGTGCATGGGCTCCAACAGCTAAACCAGACCCATGGCTAAGCTATGGCTCGCCTCGCCATGTTAATTTGTTTGCTCGCCTACCTCTATGCCCACGTATCACTCAATGATTGCAGAGAGGTTTGCACTTGGTCAGTCAGAGTCGAAGCTTTCAACCGATTACTCTACAGCCGCTACCCAGGGTATGTAGGACTTGGCAGAGCTGGTGGGTGGCATTGCATCCTGATTCACCCAGGTGACCCTAAGGGCATCTTTCAGTGAGGCGTAAAAAATAAATTGACCTTCATGTTGTCCATAGTGTTCCATCAAGACAGGGCAAGAGAGAAGTGTTTGATCAAGCCCAGGAAAGGGGGGGAGCAGCTGACCATTCTGAAACATCCCCCAAGGTGGTGAGCCCAAAGACCAATCTCCTGTCGGGTGATGGGACTCCACGTGGTCAGAAGGCCAAGCAAGGCTATAGAAGGTGCATAGGTGGTCTGATCTTTGGTAATATTAAAGGGTCTGTTGAGGCAGGTAAGTACTACCCAGAGAAGGCGCAGGTAGCCCTGTCTATGCCGGGCAAGGCACTTCCAAATGGCTGGGGATATGGGCATTATTAAAAACACTGTACACAAATAAACTGGATTGCACTACAGTATGAAGTGCTAATCCACACCAGAATCTAGCAGATTAAAAGCAAGTAATTGACCTCACGTATATTTCTTTGGTGAAGGGAGGTTAAGAAGTTAGGAGATGGAGGTGGAGTGCACCCACTTCACAAATTATTCTAGAGTCAACTGCTAGAAAAAGCAAAAAGTGTGACCATACCAAATTCAAACTGCAAAACTATTAATACAAATCTGACACTCTTACTCTACAGTAGCAAAAATTATTTATAGAGATTTATATTTTTCAAATTGTGTAAGCCACAATTGCTAACGTTTTTGATTGGGTGTTATTACCAGCCAAAATCCTGAAGATAAACAGTGTACAACTATTGATTCAAGAATATTTTGGCAGAGAAATACTCAAGTTACCAAGCTGTTAAGTGTGGATTTGTGCTGTGAAAATATTAGCCTTTTCCTAAATAATAACTAAATGGAACAGTAACTGTCATTAAACGTCCTGGAGTGTGGGTGATGTATAATCTCTTGACATTTTGGTACATACATAATTCACTAATAAATCCCATATTCAAGTTTACCTAGCACGATGCAGTCCTAGATGGTGTGTGGATAGCTTATTTAAGAAACAAGTAATAGTTCAATTTCTTGCAACTCTGGTTTCATCCACAAATAATTTAACTTTGGCAAATCTGATACTTCACAGTCAGCTGTCAAGATGTTTTAAAAAATTATTTTAATCTGATGAAAGTATAATTACGATACTGTAGGTATTAGTATGTAAATTAATCACAAACTAGGTGGGAAACCCCAGACATTGAAACTAGAATGCATAATCTAACCCAGATTTGTATCCCCTGAGAAACACACTTGCATTTAGATTGTTGGCGCTCGTAACAATTATTCTCAAATTAAAAAGCTAAAACTACTGTCTCAAAGGTTTTTTCAGTCTATATAAATAACTGACACATTTATGTAACAAACAAACACACTACTTTCTCCTAATCTTTGCATGCTTTCTTCCTTCCTATATATGGGTATCTTTCCTGATCCCATTAGATACTAAAGTGCGCTGTCAAATATGAATCTTTAGCACACCATCTGTATAGGCCATGGCTCCAAACATCTACCCACGTGTGCATCTCCTCAAATATTTTCCTTATCCTCAAATGGCTCGATGCTTTGAAATGAATACGCCATGGAAAGGGGGGTGGCACATATGAAGGAAAGGCCCTAACAGTGAGTAGCCTGTACCCATATACACCCTACGTCCTCTTTCCTTTCTTAACGCTAGTAGATTCCAACTCAACCCTAGACTGATCATTCAAAACCTGGCAAGTATTCTGTAGCTAGTATTCCAAGTAAAGGTAATGCAGAAAGTGGAGAGCGCAGACCATTTGTCTGTTTTGCAGATTACATCAACCCTATCAAGCCTTTAAAGATTCATTGACCTGCTTATGGACCGACAAGCCTGTGCAAAGTAAACCTAATGAAAGACGATGGCCAACATACGTTTGCGTTTATGGATGCAGGATTTCTCAAAGGTCTGCAATCAATGGTTTGGATTACACTACCTAAAGCAGAACCCATCAAAATGACACGCAGTTGTATTTTGGGGACAAGAACTAGAATCAGGGAAGGACCAGGCTCAAGTTGTTTTGACAATACCCTGCAAATTCTTTCTCCATGAGGGATGATGTCTAAAAGTAAAAACTAAAGGGGGTGGGTGGCTTAATATGAACATAACAGCAGTAGCTTTCCTATTAGTAAATAACAATCGTACAGACAACTTATTAGTACATACAAATGTTTCCAAATATCTTTCTTAGGAAGAATTGAAGCCTTCTTACAGTCCGCTAAAAGCAATAGGCGCCCTCTATCGTATGGAATTTCACCCAGTAATGATACTTAAAAAAACTTTTAAACAAATGAACATACACACACTTACTGTATTGCACTTTGTTCCACAAACCACTTGTCGGTGGTTTAGCCACTGAGATGCGAACACTTTATTCAGGGTCCCAAGCTGGAACTCTTTCTCCTGGAGGAGGCTTGGAAGCTTTTGTGCTGCATAACCACACAATACTCTGTGGTAGCCGGAATCACTCTGGACTTTTACTTCTCTGCTTTTCAGGTAGTACACCAACGATTTCTTCACAGGAGGGAGTCTTTTCCTCTTATAGATAGTGTGGTCCCAGCCATGCTGCAAAACACATTGAAATACTGTGTCTAAGTGATGCATGTTAGCGGTAGCATAAGCCATAGGACCATACAGAATTCTCCTTCACAAACTTGACCATCATTCGACAGATGGCTTGGACAGGCTCCATTTCAATGGTATTCTATATCTGACCTTATATACAGAAACACAAGAGGGCACAAAGTAAACAAAATACTGCCATATATTGGTTGCCAGTATGCACTGAGGCTGCCTCAAAGCGCTGGGACAAGAGAAAAGGTAACAGGGAAGGAGGTGGAAAACTTATGAATAGAAAAAGCTACCCGAAAACACTCAAACTGTTTTGGTTGGCTGATTGGTAGGACATAATAGGTAGTCATCTTAGGCATCTGGATGACAGGACAGAAATGTAGGCGGTGGGCGGGTGGGTGGAGGAGGGAGATGGCGTGAGATTGGGAGAAATGTTATAACGAGAAGGGTTAAGAATGACGAAGGAAGGTGGGAAAGAGTGGAAGCAAAGTTAAAGGAGCGCAACACATAAGGAGGTTGAAGACAGAGAGGTAAGGCAGAGATAAATCATACACTAGGATCACTGGTAGAACTGAAGCACTAACTGCACGCTAGTAACGGGGCTAAATTCATTATGGCTGACCACTGACAACGCTTAAGCCCTAAAGCGGACTACTGTTATGACTAAATGCCTAACAGCTGGCCTTTGGTTGATAAAAAGCATTGATAAATATATTTTTTACCTGCCACACTGGCATCAAACACTTAACTTTTTATTACAAAAATGTGAAATCCTTTCTATGGTGAGCAAAAATGTTCTCAAACTCTACAGCGGGGTTGAAATAACGCCTCTGATCACTTTAATGTTTTATTAAGCTAAACTCCAGTTACTAAATTAATGCCACTGGTTTTTTATGTTCATTGGGTTTTTGCTGATATTCAGCGTACATATAGCAAAGCAAGGCCCTGCAAAGGAAAATATTTGACTACATAATTACATGAAAACAGTAGATAGACAATACAGACCACTGTATTTTCTGTAGTCATACTATTTTGATTGGACAAACAGCGAGATAGGATTATTTTCCTTTGATCAAAACCTGTAGAATGAAATAGCTCCGCAATTTTGTTTAGTTAGCATCCATCTTTGAAGAAAACAAATATAGCACTGTCCCTTCATGTGCGAATCCATGGTTTATTTCAAACTTTAAAAAACCACACACACATAGGTCTTTCATGATGCCATCATTCAAATGGTCAAAGCCAGTGAAAACAGATTGATTTGTTTGTGACCGCCCGATACCTAGCTGACCATATCATGTTTTTTAGGTCTCTCCTAGCGCTGCAGCGCATGCGCTGATCGCTCTGCGAGATTTATTCTTGTCAAGGCGATTTCGGGAGTGGAAGCTCCGCCCATCCTTTTTATTGGCCGGCGTCATCTTTTATGGTAAACGCTGGCCTCCGATTGAAAGAGAGGCTTTTTGGTGACCGCCCTGTCTCCTTTAGGCCCCGCCCAACCGGACTAGATAGTTTGCAGGACGGCTGTCATAATGAGTTTTCCCCCTGCAGGCAGGCACAACGCGCATGGCGCGCTTTCACTTTCCTATTTTTTTTCTTCGCACAATGGGGTGGCGACAGCTTGTTGCTTTTTACACTTTTAATGGAGTTGATGCTTCGAGTAGGCTGCCTCTGTTATATTTCAAGCTGTGAACTTTAAAGATCGTATAATCCAGTTCCTAGGCTCCTCCTGCTCAGCTACTATGCTTAAAGTGGCCTCAAGTAGGATTTCATGTCACAGAGGAATGCTCGTGGTACAATTGTTTTTTTAATTTACATTTTTATTGTTGATGTTATACCGCCGTCTGTCCTATGTGTCATGTCTGTCTCGCATATCACCTACACATCCCGAGCATCCCTGCAGGGCCCAGATGAACCCGGAGTCACATCTGTATGTGGTTTGTAAGGTGACGCATTGTTTACCCATGGACATCCGACTGTCTCTGTGGCAGCAGGTGTAACATGGGTGCCAATTTCAGAGAGTGTGCGCTCTGATGCAGGGTTTCCTCTCACAGCAGATTTGTGAACCATGTGTGTTCATTCCCAGCTGAGCTTGTCCATGAAGAGAGAGAGAGGGGACTTCTACAGCCAGACCGAGGTATAATATTGAACTGTAGCTTACTGTGGAGTGGTGTGGCTCAGTGGAGTGGTGTGGCTCACTGGTTAGAGGCGGCAGACCCGTAAGCAGAGGACGGCCCGGGACCAGGGTTCGATTCCCGACGCGGCAGGGTCATGGACCAGGGTCAGCGGGCTCGATAATTCTCGCCTCGGTGCCTACTCCAGTCAGGGACCACACTCTGCAACTCTGGGCATTAGCTTGCCTCATCTTCACAACGGCCCCCCCAGACCGCCGGGGATGCTTGGTCGCACCTTAGAGATACCCATTAGGGACCATCTCTCAGGGTGAGCCAGGACGGGTTCCCCAGCGGTCGAAGCGCGGAGATACTCCTCCGGGAGTCGATTCCTAGCGCTATATAAACCCACAATTAAATTAAAATTAACCCCAGAGTGCCTGGTGCCACCTTCTCAAGGCGGGAGCTAAGCATTTCAGTTCCTGTAGACTTCTTTCTATTCTTGACTCCCTTGCTAGTCACCTTGACAAATGATCGCGTTACTTACCTTCGGTAACGATGTATCTGGTAGAGATGTTGTCTAGCCGCAGATTACTTAACTTAGAATATTCCCAGGCGTGAGACTAGATCCAGAATTTTTTGCAGCAGCAGCGGCGACACTTCTGTGCGCCGGGGGACGGCGTTACACGACCCCGCCCTGACGTCGTCCTCGTACGTGAAGTCAGCCAGGTCATATAAGTCCCTCCCGGTGCGCTGACGTCAGTTTTCTTCGGAGAAACTTTTCCGCTGCACAACGCAGAGCCACCAACTAAAAACTGTGAAAGTATGGGAACAGTGTGCAAGGAATTAAAATTCCGTAAAAAAAAGAAGGGGGAATGTTGGAAGACACATCCTAAAGACAGAATAGACACCACCTACACATATAAGTGGAGGCTGTGAGAAAGAGCCCCTCAGGACAAGCGGAGGCTCCCTCCTGAGTGCAACAAGGGAAGATCATTACAATAGATAGAAATAGACTGAAGTGTCATGTGGAACCATGTCGTCCAGTAAGAACGAAACACAGAAAGAACAACAGTCCACTGTAGGAGAGAATGAGAAGACTGGCCTTTCTCTTCTAAAAACATGAGGTAGGAAACAGAGCACAACCGACCCTCAAAGAGGATGACCACGAGGAGACCAGGACTCCGAGGCTGTAGAGCAGACTGAAGGGAAGGGAACTGGAAAGGAAAACAAACCTTCCTGTGAATTAATCAAAGGTACCATATAACAGAAAAGAAGTCAGAAGAGGTTAACTGTATATGAAAGCACCCAGGGGAGTGCAACAAACAAACCCCCTGAAGATAAAACCCAATGACAACTTAAGAGGCCAGTGGGGAAAACCACCAGAAAAGGTACTCGCAGAACGAGGATGCTGGGTGGGCATTCAGGAATCTGCGGCTAGACAAGGTCTCTACCAGATACATCCTTATTGAAGTTAAGTAACTCGTACATCTGATGGAGAAATCTAGCCGCAGATTCCTTAACTTAGAATAGATACCATAGCCATACCCCAAAATGGAGGCAGGTCTGCGACAGAGCAACAGAAAGCACCAGACATGTGATCCGGAAACAGGATGATGGATAAAGGGGAACAACTGCGGCAGAACACTCTGACAGCAACCCCAGCAGCTCTAAGAGCAGAAGTCAGAGGATAGAAGGTATCCGATAACATGTCAGAGTGGCGCCACACCATACCAGTATAGAAATGACAGGTACAGTGGTATGATTCCCAGGGGGGGGTTAGAGGGGGAGAGGGAGAGACTCTACGCTAATTGGCGCACGAAAAGTGCATTAACCCAAGCTTGTAATGAACTTGAAGACATGCAACCAGCGCCTAACAGACTAGGTTATAAAGGAAGAGTGCCGGTAGCAAGAGCCCAAAGGCAAGCCAGAACCTGAGCAATGCATTTTAAACAGCCAGCACGACAAGAAGCACTCCAAGCGCACACCCAACCCCAAAAGAGTAAGGAGGAGCAAATGCATCAACCTTTAAACCGCTAAGGCAGGTAGGGTATGACGACAAAAGAGACCGTAAAGTGGCGGAACAGAGAGCGCCCGGCTGGGCAGCATGAAGCCAAAGGAAGGTACAACCATAAAATAGACTCTTAGACAGTAAGCAATGACCACTGTCAGCAGAAAAACTGTCCCACAGGTGGAGCTATACCAAGAGTTTCAGATCCAAGACCAACACTCCAAGAGACATGGACAGCATTGAACACCAAAAAGAGAGCATATGACAATTCGAAAACTACTCCAGGAAGTGGACGCAAAGAGGAATCCATGACAACTTGCAACCACCTAAAAAGGCTCCCCACACATGGAAATATTTGTCCAAACTATGCAACCACGACAAGAGGCGGAGACGTAAGAAGAGGAAAACAAGTGGTTAGTAGACAAAGTATATGCTGGCCCATACCTAGCACATTAAAGGCCGGTAAAAGCTGTTTTTGAAGAGGAGACTATGAAACCTCCAAAAGAGGTGGATAACGATGGTAAAAGCAGATGGGACAAGGAGCATAGAACACTGTACAACGGACCTGCAATCGGTGCATGGAGCTCACATGATCTCCAGGCCCAGATGAGATAAGCAAGGCTATATAATAGCGTACAAGTGCCCCACATGGAGTATGTATAGCCCGGACAATGGGGGGCACCTCTTCGGGCAAAAAGCCAGGTGAGGTGAAAAAGAATACAGCCACGAACCGAACCCATGAACATAGTCTCGAGCCGTAATGACGTTACCGAGCTGAGCTACCGGCTGAAAGCCACAAGCAGAGGACACCGCAATCTGTGACGTATGGCCGTCTAAAGCCAAAGCAAAATGCATCCAAGAGATGCTAGAAAAGGGTAAACACCCTTGACCACATAAAAAGAAGACAAAGCTCACTGCTCATGTTAAACACAAAACGTACTGCCTATGTTAAACATAGAGCGCATCTAACGGATGCGAAAATTAAAGGGCATCACAGAAGACGGGCCTAAAAAGGGACCAAAGAGAGAGGACAAAAGCCCGCCAGCAGCCGGTGAACCGCCAACCCGGCGTGAGCATTAAAGAGCAAAACCCCATCAAAGGTAAGTCAACCAGACGTTTAGATATTTTCAGGGAAGACACTGTCTCGCAGCCAAGCATGACGCAGTAAGGCAACATAACTTGCCATGGCTCGGCCCAAAGAATCTGCAGTATCTAAGGCTGAACGCATTGTGAATTCCGCCATGTCACAGCCATCCCAAATGAAGTGAAGAAGATCAGCGCGAGCACCCTCGGAGGTGGCAGTAAGCAAAGACTGTGCAGAGTCCCACTGAGTAGAAGTAGAACGAGCCAAAACACACACGGTATTTAAAGACCGAAGGGCTGCAATAGTGGATGCAAATACATTCCTGCCCCAGGATTCAAGCCACCTGGACTCCCGAGAGGGAGGAAGCGTTAGAGGGGGCAGAGAAGGACAGGAAGTCTGCAACACAAACCCCTGCACATCAGGTTGCACAAAAAGAGATCCAGGTCAGGTGGAGCTGGCCAGTGGCGGTGCAAAACTGAGCGTACCACTGGATCCCATAAAGCAGGTCTGACCCAAGTACCCAAGAGGGTATCATTGAGGGATGCCTCGAAAGGCAAAAGCGGCTCCACATAGCCAGACCCATGGTGGAGGACCTCCAGCAAGGGGTCCACCGACAAGGGGGTAGAGGTTTGCATATTCAAGATGCGGGTGGCTGAGGAGACTAACCTAAAAAAGCTTCACCAGCCTCAGTAGCCCTCAGCAGGGGAAAACAGCTCATCAGTGGGGGAGGGTTGTAGGCTGACCCTCCCAAGACACTGAAGGAAGCTCCATGGAAGAATGACGATCCTGACGGGGTTCCTGGGCAGGGGAACAGCCTGCCGGATCGGGGAACTCCTGAAGAGTCTCCACAAATTCCAAAGGGGGCCCTGGCAGCATCAGCAACGCCGGGCGGAAGGGCGGCACTGAACGGAGTCAAAACTACACGTGTCTGTGCCGATTGGGCCTCGTCAGACGCCGACTTGGCAGCCTCCGGCGTCGAGTCGGCGCCGAAACAATAACAAGCTCCCCCTCTGAAGAAGAGGTCGCCAGGGCTTGTGAGGTAAACTTCCCGCGCCGCCCCGGTGCTGGCTCCACCTCATTAGAACGAGCTCTGATTCCGGATAAAGGAGCGGAGCCGTTGAGGCGAGCCTCCGGCGCAAGGACGCCACTGACCCCAGCTCTGGACCGGCGGCCGCCTGCTCAGAAGGCTGGGGTGTGCTCAAGTCAGGGCTATGAGCACGGTCAACCACCTGCGGTGCCACAGGGAGCCCCGCGGGGCTACCTGCGGCGCCACAGGGAGCCCCGCGGGGCTATGCGGCACAGCAGAGGCGCCGTGTGACGAAGAGGGGGACCCAGGTGGGCCACGCCCTAATGACCCCACGCGGAGAGCAGAGGGGACCACAGCCGGGACGTGGCCTGACGACACCACCTCGCCGATGTTCCTGGGAGGCAAGGGCTCAATCGGCGCCGGGGGCGAAACCGCTGCAAGTCCGTCGAAGACCCCACAAGAAGCGGAGGTTCCGAGGACGTTCCAGGAACAGGAGAGGACCCAAGGGAGGCCTGCAAGGCCGTAGGTAGCATAGGCCTCCATGTGGGCCAGAGTCCCTTCCACACCCGGAAAGGGTGGCTAGAGGGGGGACGACTGTCGGAAGCGCACATCTGGAAAGTTCTGGGAACCAGAGCCCCCGAAAACAGAAGAAGATGAGGTCAATGACTTACCAAGAGGAGAACGATGGCCCCGGACTCCAGACGGCGATTGACTGCGGAACTGGACTGTAGAGGGACCTGCAGTCGACGACAAGGCCGGGGGGGGGGGGGCGAGATGACTGCCTGGGACAGCCGTGCTGAGAGAAGCTTCTTATAGCGCTCCCGTCGAGACTTCGGCTTCAGACGTGGCAGGCGTCAGTCTGTGGAGTCATGATGCTCGCCCAGACACCACATACAAATAAGATGCAAGTCTGTCGCGGACATCTGCCGCGAACAAGAATCACAAGATTTGAAACCCGAAGGCATCGCACACTGTTCCGGACGCAAAGCATTGAAAATGGGGCCTGAAAACAGGCCAGAGGAGCTCACTCTGGATCGACGTTGAACGCAGAAAAGGAAAGAAACTGACGTCAGCGCGCCGGGAGGGACTTATATGACCTCGCTGACGTAACGTACAAGGACGACGTCAGGGCAGGGTCGCGTAGCACCGCCCCCGGTCCGCAGAGGTGCTGCTGCAAAATATTTACGGATCCAGTCTCATGCCTGGGGATAATCTAAGTTAAGGAATCTCCTGCTAGATGTCTCTATCAGAAATTATTTTTACACACTGGAGGATTTTTATTTGCCTATAATTTTTGACCCCATGAACGGATTTTCACGTAATATGGCTTACTACTAGCTAACGCAGGTAAGGTTTGGCACAACATAACTTGTGACCACCGTGCTGAAACAACAATTTACGAACAGTTCACAAACCAAGCAATTACAATGCAATAGGTCTCGCATTTGCGAGACTTTGAGCTACTGGCATTGCAAATGACAAACCTTTTATCTATGTGTTGGTTTTGAAAACAGATAAATAAAAGACATTGTGATTTACAATGCCAATAACTTAAAATTTTGCAAATGCGAGACCATTGCATTGCAAATGCTTGTTCTATGATGCCACTCATGTCAAGTCAAGTCAAGTCATAAAATTTGTATAGCGCACTACATACCCAGAGGGTTTCAAGGCGCTTAGTAAGGGGAGGAGGATTATTTATCAAATATCCACGTTTTAAGCAGCTTTCTGAACGCCAGGTGGTTCTGAGTGAGGCGAAGGTAAGCGGGGAGTGAGTTCCATGTTTTAGCAGCCAGGTATGAAAAGGATCTGCCTCCCATGGTGGTCTTGTTGATGCGAGGTACAGTGGCGAAGGCTTGGCTGGAAGAGCGGAGTTGGCGGGAGGGGGTATAGAAGGACAGTCGAGAGTTGAGGCAATCTGGTCCTATGTCGTAGAGTGATTTGTGTGCGTGGGTAAGCAGTCGGAAAGTGATCCTCTTATTGACTCATGTGTACACGCCCTCGAACAGGGCAACCTCACACAAAAATATTGGTTCTCTAGTAACAATTCTAGTCCCGTTTTAACGATATGGGTTCCTAGTACAACATATAATTGTAATCCCCTCCATCCTCAATCTATTTCTGATTAATAGGTATAGTTTATAAAATTACTTAAAGGACTTGAATTGTAAATTATTGTTTTCCTGCTTAAAAAGGTAGAAACCCCCGCCTTAAATGGGGGCTGGGGTGACTAAGCCCCCAAAACCACTTTTTTCAAGTCAAGTATAAATTTGTATAGCGCACTACTCACCCAGAGGGTCTCAAGGCGCTTGGAAAATGTATATAAACGAGATGATATTGTCAAATTTCTACATTTTAGTTTATAATAATGAAAAATATTAAATACAGCCAACTCAATTATAAAATGCATAGCAATTACTTTATCAACTTAACCTTAACTCCATGGCTGCTATGCGTTTTCCCCATCTGTGCTGCAAATTGTTGTTTTACATTGTTTTATGACGAGCTGGGCTCGTCATGAGTGTACGAGGAGGCTACACCATGACGAGCCCAGCTCGTCATGAGTGTGGAAGGGGTTAAATTAGTGTAATTTGTAAATTATTCAATGCTATTTATTAATACTACATTAAATAAATTGTTTTGCTAAAAGTATTAATTGCTTGATTTAGGGTAATTTTATAACTTAACATTTAGCTTTAAACATTCTATGTTTTTTAATAAAATTATATATCACACACATATATATACACACACAAAAAGTGCCCTTTCAGGCTTGGAGTGTCTTAAAGTATGCAAATAACAAAAAGGAAATGCAAAGTAGTTTCCAGGTTTTTAACACATTAGCATACATTCTTTTAAAGCCATACGTATTGGCACTGCCAATGCCAAGGCTTGTGTTAAGAATGTGGCCCGGCTGAAATTCGGAGGATCTCTTCCAAGGCTGCTTTCAAATTGGAAGCAAAAAGATTCCTCATGAATAAGTTCTTACCTTAACAGGAGGGGCAATTTTTAGACCTAAGCGCATCGGACATACTATATTATCGGTCATTATTCCAGTATATGATTATTATTTATGTATTTATTTTTTGGGATTATTATTCCTGCACATGATTATTGTATTTACTACCCTTAAGTCATTATGTTTCATCGTCTTACCCATTCTTCGTACACCCAGGTGTATAAATGATCTATTAGATGTTCACCACTTGATTCAATGCCTATTAGACGCCCCATTTGACATTATTCTTTTGCTGTATATGATTATTTCACTTACTCCACTTATATCACAATGCTTCTTCATATAGCCCACTCCTCGTTCACTCAGGATTTATAAATGAGCTGTTATGTATGCACTATTTGATTCAATGCCTATTATACTCCCCATGTTAGACTCATGTTTTGATTTGTTACCTTTCCCTATAATTGTAAAGCGCTCTGATATCCTTCGGGATCAAGTTTGCGCTATATAAAACTTTATAAGTAAATACTGAGTAGTATAGGAGCCCACCAAGCCATTGCCCTAATCTAATTTGCAATTAAGCAGAATACTTAGTCTGATATAGTGTGAATCAGCGGAAAGATAACTGTTTATCATACGTTGGTGGCCAATAAAACCAATAGTCCAAAGTTATTTGCTCAATCAGAGAAGACAGACTCATGCCTCGGAGACAAATGAAAGGTGAAACTCGGCCGACAAGAATTAATGTTTGAGAGCCACGAAGCAGGCTCATCACGGCTCGAACCAGTATTCACTCGACTACTGGCACAACTAGAATTGCAGAAAGCCACTACAGAACTAAGGTGTTAAAATGGAAACCTAAACAGATGTCTACTAAACTGTACAACACATCCTCTGGAATAAACACTGCAGAATTCTCTACAGCTCTGTGCTAGAAATTTCCATGTTTTAATATCAAAAGTAAAATGTACGTTTCATTTATAGTATGAATGATGTGCAGATTACACCTTCATCGTCCTTATAATTTGAGAACACCTAAATGTATCGTGGTAATGCAAAATCATTTTGACTGTAAGCAAGAGGCATGCGTAGGTCTCCCTGGGCTTTTTATTTATTTATTGAACAAACTCAACTGATTGGCCGAGAGTGTAGGCCAATAGGAATGCGCTCACACTAATTTGGTGGAACAATATCAGAAAAATAACTACATATTGGTAGTACAACTACAATGCTTCAGTAGGTACCATCATGTTACCACGAACAACAAATCCCTAGACTCATCTTTATCTGCTTTGAAAAATTAAAATGAATAAACGATTGCCAATAAATGTAAACAGTGACAACAGGCCTTGTTGGATGTCAGACAGACAGCCGCGACTGTGACTGACCAGTCTCTTCTTGGCATGAAGACATGGCTGGACCCCGGTAGAATCCATGCAGGATAATAAACAGAGGATACGCAGTTGGTTCTCTGCAAGCTGCTCCTGTGTAAGCAGACTGGAGTTCTCCTGTAAGGTCACTACAGAATATGTACGTGCTAAACGTAGCCCGTCCTGTGGATGTTACCTGCCACCTGTAGATGGGCAAATGTGTGGACTCAGCCACGTGGGTAAGTATACTGTCCCCAACGGAGACTGTCCTGGCTGAACGCAGGCTCCTGCTGGTGACCCAAACCTTAGAGTGATGCCCCTGCGGAGTTTGTAGGAAGAACCTTGTATGTTGCCCCCACTAATGCCTATAGAAGCTGGCCCCAGTTGATTGTGCCTCAGGTTGTACATCCAATGGATTCCGCCAAGAGAGCAGTTGATGCAACCGGGGGATGCTGGGAGTGTGCGTCCAAAAGAGGCCCTTGAGGATTGTGCCCTCCGAGTGATACCCACAGTGAATTTGGACGCTTTAAGTGATGCCCCTGTGGATGATGCTCAAATGTTGCAGCTGTGGATGTTCTCCTTTCTGCCTGATAGGCTACCCGACTGAATGTTGTGCACAAGGCCCTAAGATTAGTGGTAACACCTGTGGATGAGGGCACCAGGTGTTGGTATATATGGTGACATCTGTGAATGCTTTGGGTCGTGGCTCCTGTAGATGCGCTAAGGCTTGGACTTGTCCTATTTATGCTCTGGATGGTGCACCCTGCGGATGCTGTCCTCCATAGATACTGTGACTGATGGCTCCGAGGATGCCTTGGGAGGCGTCACTTGCGTATGGTGTTCCAGGTGTGTCCTGTACACCGTGGAAGCTGTGAGCGAAGGCCCCGAGGATGCCTTGGGAGCTGCCACTTCGAGATGAGGTTCACTGATGCTTCGAATGGCGCCCCCTTGGAAAGGTGTCCCTGTTGATGCTGGGAGTGAAAGTCCTGCTAGTGTTGTAAATACTCTAGGTTTTGCTTCCTCGAGCCCCTACGGAGCTCTGGATGCAGTTGAAGAGGCGCGGGATGGCGGCCCCAGCGGGGGTTGTAGACGTTCTTAAAGTTTCCCTCCTCGTGGACGGGCTGGATGGTACCCTCTCTGGACACGGTGGGGGATGCTCGGATGGCGCCCGCTGCGGGGGTCCTGGGTGCTGCCTCCGTGGGCGGTGCAAGCGATGCCACTACTGGAGACAGTCTCGCGTGGGCGCCGCCCTGGTGTCAGTTACCTGGGGTTCGGACACTCAAACACAAACAGGTTCAGGCACATGCAGCGTCGCCTGCTGACGGGGCCGTTATGACCGGGGCCGCGGCCCCACTTCACAGGTTCTTTCCAGTCCAGCACTATGCGGGCTCCTCTATTCCCGAGAGCCCGGACCGCGGTCCACCTCTCCACCACCCCTTACACTGCCCTCTGCCCTGGCCGGAGCCGCCGCCCACCCTCCCACTGACGGGGGCCTCGAGGTGCCTACCGTGAGCCATGCCTGCACTCGGGAGACCCAGGGCACCGCCGGCCGGCTCCTCCGGGTAGGGGCTGCAGACACCGACCCAGAATTCGGGACCCGAAGCCGGCCGCCGCCCGGATCATTCCAAGGCAGGGGCAGCGGAGGCTCCGGGCCGGAGGAGGACAGCGAGGCAGAGACGAGGCGGAGGGCAGACAGGACGGCATAGAGGAGGGAGGGAGGCACGGAGGACCCAGGAGCCATTGGTGGAGCAAGCGAGGGTACAGGGGAGGCACAAGGGAGAGCAGGACCAGAGAAGCCGCGAGGGTGGGAGAGATGCAGGGGAGTGACAGGGAGAGCAGGACCAGAGAAGCCTCGAGGGTGGGAGAGATGCAGGGGAGTCACGGGGAGAGCAGCGCCGGAAGAGTCAAAAGTCACGGGGAGAGATACAAGGGAGTCACATAGAGATACAAGGGAGTCACATAGAGAGCAGGGCCAGAGGCGGCACGGGTCATAGGGAGATAGGGATGGGTACAAGGGAGTCACACAGAGAGCAGGGCCACAGGCAACATGAGTCATGGGGGGCGATACAAGGGAGTCAGAGAGAGAGCAGGGCCAGAGGCGGCACGGGTCATTGGGAGAGAGGGATGGGTACAAGTGAGTCATAGAGAGAGCAGAGGCGGCACGAGTCATGGGGAGAGAGAGAGGGGTACAAGGGAGTCACAGAGAGAGCAGGGCCAGAGGAGGCACGAGTCATGGGGAGGGATACAAGGGAGTCACAGAGAGAGTAGGGCCAGAGGCGGCACGAGTCATGGGGAGGTATACCAGGAATTCACAGAGAGAGCAGGACCAGAGGCGTTACGAGTCATGGGGAGAGAGGGAGGGATACAAGGGAGTCACAGAAAGAGCAGGGCCAGAGGCGACACTAGTCATGGGGAGCGATACAAGGGTGTCACAGAGAGAGCAGAGGTAACACGAGTCATGGGGGAGCGATACAAGGGAGTCACAGGGAGAGCAGGGCCAGAGGCGGCACGAGTCATGGGGAGAGATACAAGGAAGTCACAGAGAGAACAGGGCCAGAGGCGGGAGAGATACAAGGGACTCACAGAGAGAGCAGGACCAGGGGCGGCACGAGTCATGGGGAGGGATATCAGAGACTCAGAGAGAGAACAGGGCCAGAGGCGGCACGAGTCATGGGGAGAGAGGGAGGGGTACAAGGGAGTCACAGACAGAGCAGGGCCAGAGGCGGCACGAGTCATGGGGAGGGATACAAGGAAGTCACAGAGAGAACATGGCTAGAGGAGGCACGAGTCATGGGGAGAGATAAAAGGGAGTCACAGAGAGAGCAGTGGCAGAGGTAACACGAGTCATGGGGGCGATACAAGGGAGTCACAGGGAGAGCAGGGCCAGAGGCGGCACGAATCATGGGGAGAGATAAAAGGGAGTCAGAGAGAAAGCCGAGCCAGAGGCGGCACGAGTCATGGGGAGAGAGGGAGGGATACAAGGGAGTCACAGAGAGAGCAGTGGCAGAGGTAACACGAGTCATGGGGGGCGATACAAGGAGTCACAGGGAGAGCAGGGCCAGAGGCGGCACGAGTCATGGGGAGAGATACAAGGAAGTCACAGAGAGAACATGGCCAGAGGCGGGAGATACAAGGGACTCCCAGAGAGAGCAGGACCAGGGGCGGCACGAGTCATGGGGAGAGATACAAGGAAGTCACAGAGAGAACATGGCCAGAGGCGGGAGATACAAGGGACTCCCAGAGAGAGCAGGACCAGGGGCGGCACGAGTCATGGGGAGGGATATCAGGGACTCACAGAGAGAACCGGGCCAGAGGCGGCACGAGTCATGGGTAGAGAGGGAGGGGTACAAGGGAGTCACAGACAGAGCAGGGCCAGAGGCGGCACGAGTCGTGGGGAGAAAGGGAGGGGTACAAGGGAGTCACAGAGAGAGCAGGGCCAGAGGGAACACAAGTCATGGGGAGAGTTACAAGGGAGTCACAGAGAGAGCAGGGCCACAGGCAACATGAGTCATGGGGCGATACATGGGAGTCAGAGAGAGAGCCGGGCCAGAGGCTCGAGTCATGGGGAGAGAGGGAGGGATACAAGGGAGTCACAGGGAGAGCAGGGCCAGAGGCGACACAAGTCATGGGGAGCGATACAAGGGAGTCACAGAGAGAACAGTGCCAGAGGCAACAAAAGTCAAGGGGGGAGGGGCGAAACAAGGGAGTCACTGGGAGAGCAGGGCCAGAGGCGGCACGAGTCATGGGGAGAGAAGGAGGGGTACAAAGGAGTCACAGAGAGAGCAGGGCTAGAGGCGGCACGAGTCCTGGGGAGAGATACAAGGGAGTCACTGAGAGAGCAGGGCCAGAGGCAGCACGAGTCCTGGGGAGAGATACAAGGAAGTCACAGAGAGAGCAGGGCCAGAGGCAGCACGAGTCATGGGGAGGGATATCAGGGACTCACAGAGAGAGCGGGGCCAGAGGCAACATGAGTAATGGGGAGAGATACAGGGGAGTCACAGAGAGAGCAGGGCCAGAGGCGGCACAAGTCATGGGGAGGGATACAAGGGAGTCACAGAGAGAGCAGGGCCAGAGGCGGCACGAGTCATGGGGAGAGAGGGAGGGGTACAAGGGAGTCACAGAGCGCGCAGGGCCAGAGGCGGCACGAGTCATGGGGAGGGATACAAGTGAGTCACAGAGAGACCAGGGTCAGAGGCGACACGAGTCATGGGGAGAGATACAAGGAAGACACAGAGAGAGCAGGGCCAGATGCGGCACAAGTCATGGGGAGAGAGGGAGGGGTACAAAGGAGTCACAGAGAGAGCAGGGCCAGAGGCGGCACGAGTCATGGGGAGAGATATCAGGGACTCACAGAGAGAGCAGGGCCAGAGGTGGCACGAGTCATGGGGAGAGATACAAGGGACTCCCAGAGAGAGCAGGGCCAGAGGCGGCATGAGTAATGGAGAGAGATACAAGGGAGTCACAGAGAGAGCAGGGCCTGAGGCAGCACAAGTCATGGGGAGGGATATCAGGGAATCACAGAGAGAGCAGGGCCAGAGGCGGCATGAGTCATGGGGAGAGAGGGAGGGGTACAAGGGAGTCACTGAGCGAGCAGGGCCAGAAGCGGCACAAGTCATTGGGAGAGGGAGGGGTACAAGGGAGTCACAGAGAGAGCAGGGCCAGAGGCGGCACGAGCCATGGGGAGGGATACAAGGGAGTCACAGAGAGAGCAGGGCCAGAGGCGGCACGAGTCATGGGGAGAGAGGGAGGGGTACAAGGGAGTCACAGAGAGAGCAGAGGCAGCACGAGTCATGGGGAGGGATACAAGTGAGTCACAGAGAGACCAGGGTCAGAGGCGACACGAGTCATGGGGAGAGATACAAGGGAGTCACAGAGATAGCAGGGCCAGAGGCGGCACAAGTCATGGGGAGGGATATCAGGGACTCAAAGAAAGAGAGCAGGGGCAGAGGCGGCACGAGTCATGGGGAGAGATACAAGGGAGTCACAGAGAGAGCAGAGGCAGCACGAGTCGTGGGGAGGGATACAAGTGAGTCACAGAGAGACCAGGGTCAGAGGCGACAGGAGTCATGGGGAGAGATACAAGGTAGACACAGAGAGAGCAGGGCCAGAGGCGGCACGAGTCATGGGGAGAGATACAAGGGAGTCAAAGAGATAGCAGGGCCAGAGGCGGCACAAGTCTTAGGGAGGGATATCAGGGACTCACAGAGAGAGCAGGGCCAGAGGCGGCACGAGTCATGGGGAGAGATACAAGGGACTCACAGAGAGAGCAGGGCCAGAGGCGGCACGAGTCATGGGGAGAGATACAAGGGACTCACAGAGAGAGCAGGACCAGAGGCGGCATGAGTAATGGGGAGAGATACAAGGGAGTCACAGAGAGAGCAGGGCCAGAGGCGGCACAAGAATGGGGAGGGATACAAGGGAGTCACAGAGAGAGCAGGGCCAGAGGCGACACGAGTCATGGGGAGAGAGGGAGGGGTACAAGGGAGTCACAGAGAGAGCAGGCCCAGAGGCAGCACGAGTCATGGGGAGGGATACAAGGAAGTCACAGAGAGAACAGGGCCAGAGGCGGGAGATATACAAGGGAGTCACAGAGAGAGCAGGACCAGGGGCGGCACGAGTCATAGGGAGGGATATCAGGGACTCACTGAGAGAACAGGGCCAGAGGCGGCACGAGTCATGGGGAGAGAGGGAGAGGTACAAGGGAGTCACAGACAGAGCAGGGCCAGAGGCGGCACGAGTCATGGGGAGAAAGGGAGGAGTACAAGGAAGTCACAGAGTGAGCAGGGCCAGGGGCGGCACAAGTCATGGGGAGAGAGGGAGGGATACAAGGGAGTCACAGAGAGAGGAGGGACGACACAAGTCATGGGGCGCGATACAAGGGAGTCAGAAAGAGAGCAGGGCCAGTGGGAACACGAGTCATGGGGAGCGATAACAAGGGAGTCACATAGAGCAGGGTCAGAGGCGACAAGTCAGGGGGGGCGATACAAGGGAGTCACAGAGAGAGCAGGGCCAGAGGCGACACTAGTCATGGGGAGCAATACAAGGGAGTCACAGAGAGAGCAGTGGCAGAGGTAACACGAGTCATGGGGGGCGATACAAGTGAGTCACAGGGAGAGCAGGGCCAGAGGCGGCACGAGTCATGGGGAGAGATACAAGGGAGTCACAGGGAGAGCAGGGCCAGAGGCGGTACGGGTCATAGGGAGAGAGGGATGGGTACAAGGGAGTCACAGAGAGAGCAGGGCCAGAGGCGGCACGAGTCATGGGGAGAGATACAAGGGAGTCACAGAGCGCAGGGCGCAGGGCCATAGGAAACACGAGTCATGGGGAGAGAGGGAGGGGTACAAGGGAGTCACAGACAGAGCAGGGCTAGAGGCGGCACAAGTCATGGGGAGAGAGGGAGGGGTACAAGGGAGTCAGAGAGAACAGGCCCAGAGGCGGCACGAGTCATAGGGGAGAGATACAAGGGAGTCACAGGGAGAGCAGGGCCAGAGGCGGCACGAGTCATGGGGAGAGAGGGAGGGGTACAAGGGAGTCACAGAGAGAGCAGGGCCAGAGGCGGCACAAGTCATGGGGAGGGATACAAGGAAGTCAGAGAGAGAACAGGGCCAGAGGCGGGAGAGATACAAGGGACTCACAGAGAGAGCAGGACCAGGGGCGGCACGAGTCATGGGGAGGGATATCAGGGACTCACTGAGAGAACAGGGCCAGAGGCGGCACGAGTCATGGGAAGAGAGGGAGGGGTACAAGGGAGTCACAGACAGAGCAGGGCCAGAGGCGGCACGAGTCATGGGGAGGGATACAAGGGAGTCACAGAGAGAACAGGGCCAGAGGCGGCATAAGTCATGGGGAGAAAGGGAGGGGTACAAGGGAGTCACAGAGAGAGCAGGGCCAGAGGCGGCACAAGTCATGAGGAGAGATACAAGGGAGTCATAGAGAGAGCAGGGCCGGGGGCGACAAGTCATGGGGAGAGAGGGAGGGATACAAGGGAGTCACAGAGAGAGGAGGGGCGACACAAGTCATGGGGAGCGATACAAGGGAGTCACAGAGAGAGCAGGGCCAGAGGGAACACTAGTCATGGGGAGCGATAACAAGGGAGTCACAGAGAGCAGGGTCAGAGGCGACACTAGTCATGGGGAGAGATACAAGGGAGTCACAGAGAGAGCAGGGCCAGAGGCGACACTAGTCATGGGGAGAGATACAAGGGAGTCACAGAGAGAGCAGTGGCAGAGGTAACACGAGTCATGGGGGGGGGCGATACAAGTGAGTCACAGGGAGAGCAGGGCCAGAGGCGGCACGAGTCATGGGGAGAGATACAAGGGAGTCACAGGGAGAGCAGGGCCAGAGGCGGCACGGGTCATAGGGAGAGAGGGATGGGTACAAGGGAGTCACAGAAAGAGCAGGGCCAGAGGCGGCACGAGTCATGGGGAGAGATACAAGGGAGTCACAGAGCGCAGGGCCAGAGGCAACACGAGTCATGGGGAGTGATACAAGGGAGTCACAGAGAGAGCAGGGCTAGAGGAGACACGAGTCATGGGGAGAGAGGGAGGGATACAAGGGAGTCACAGAGAGAGTAGGGCCAGAGCCGACACGCGTAATGGGGAGAGATACAAGGGAGTCACAGAGAGAGCAGGGCCAGAGGGAACACGAGTCATGGGGAGCAATACAAGGGAGTCTCAGAGAGAGCAGGGCCAGAGGCGGCACGAGTCATGGGGAGAGAGGGAGGGATACAAGGGAGTCACAGAGAGAGCAGGGGTGCACTGACTGTTCGCCATCTTTTTGTGCCGAGGTCAGTGAACCCTTCGGACAGCCTCTTTGCCCATCTCTATAATACAGCACGGGTGCAGAGGCAATTTGTTTCCCTCTTTCCCACCAACTTTGGTGAAAAACAACAGCAACTTTCAAGTAAGCGAACTGAATTTATCAGAATGCAATGGGGTGAACTGTGCTGGGATGAGAGGCAGTGTGCTCCCTCCCCCCTTGTGTTTAAAAGGCTCCTTTCAGCTAACGAGAAGACAAGCTCACCTGGGATGCACCTGTGGAGTGGTACTGTGGCCTCTGAAGACTTGGGCAGCATTTCAGAAACCCCAAATGACTTTGCTCTGCTCTCTACTACTTCTGCCCTCGACTGATGAATGGCTAAACCTAGAAACACACGTCTAGAAATAACGGCCCTACCTGCACCAACTTTGGTGAAAAAAACTATGCAACTTTCAAGTAAGCGTACTGCATTTACCAGAATTCAATGGGTTGACCAGGGCTGGGAAGAGAGGCAGTGTGCTTCCTCCCCCAGGCGTGTCCCTCATTTGCATGGGGCCATGCTCCAGGAGCTTTATGTGTTCAGATGGCCTCTGTATTGCAAAAGGTGCCAAAGAGGCAGGCCCTTCTGCTCCGAGGGCACAACAAATAAGACGAAAAGGTCCACTACGTCTCACTTGTGCTCTGTAATGCAGCCGCATATGTCTTCTAACCCTATGTACTATAACAACGCTGCACCCTCATTTGACAGAGCCTACCTGTAGGAAAGTATGATCTGCTTTCATGGTTACCACCACTTTGCTAGGTGTCAGTAGGTTTTTGACTTGTCTAACTAGGATCGCAGTCACTGCGCTTTCTCCCTAAATTGACCATGGTAAGTACTTTTGTACATCCACAGTTGACTACACATGTACCCTTCTAAGACCCTAGTATATGGTACCCAGGGCGTAGGAACACCTGGGGCTCCCATGAGCTGCAGCATGCATTGTGTGACCCTTCAGAGTCCACTTAAACGGTGACTATAGTCTTGCCATTACAGCCTGTGTAAGTTAGTGCTTGCACCACTCATGACAGATATGTTTCGTTATATCGGAGGTCACTGCACTAAAAATCTGAGTCACACCCATGGCAGGCCCTTCGGTCGTGAGGGCAGGGTGCTTGGTTATAAGTGTGAAGGTGCCCCAGCGTGAGGAGGACACCCCTACAAACTTCAGAGTCTATTCTCCAGGCTTGCAAGTGCGGTCAGCCATTTTAATACATGTTGTGGACATCAGCCATTACAAGATGTGTACCTATAGTGGCTGCACCGAAACCGGTCATGTTTGATATTAAACATGTTGGAATCATTGGAAGTATGATCCCATGTACAGTGGAGCTCCCTTGGGGTACCCCCCTGTACTCCAGGTAAGAGTCTTTCAGGGTTTGACGGCAAGCAAGTGTTGCTGCAGACCACAGGCGATTCTGCCCTCCTGCTGCCCAGTCAAGCTCGAGCAGGGTAAGGTAGAACAATAGGTTTCCTGTCACAGGGAGGTGTGACCACCAACAGAACTTAGTGTATTGGGCTGGGGTGGGGTGGCTTGCCAGTGCCACCAAACTGCTTTGGAGGGAACATTTGGTGCCCTCCTTGTATATTTCAGTTTGGGTCAGTCCAGGGAGCCCTTGACTCCTGCTCTGGTGCAAAACTGGACAAAGGACATGGGAGTATCCTCCCCTCTCTCCAGCACCTCCTCTGAGAGGGACCCCAGAGTTGCTCCAACCATTTCCCTAGGGTACTTATGGGCTTATCTGTGGGTGGGTCCTTAGATTCGTTATGGGACAACCCTCAAAATTGAAACCACGTCACTCTTTGACCGTCTGGACACTAGGACTTTGCTGGACTTCGCCTTGGATTGAGCCTGCACCAAGGAAGGCTCCTGCAGCTCCTGGTCTCGCTGTTCTGCAAGTCTACTTCGTCGTCTGTGTCTATCCTTCTTCCAGAATCTTCAACAGACTTGTGGGCATCGAGGACACCCATCTCCTGTGGAGTGGAGTCACTCTTCCTGCATCTGCACGCATCGCTACGAAGCTGAACCATCTGCTACTCCTAGCGTCCCACAGACTTTCCGTGGCTCAGCAACACAATTGGTGGTTCTGCAACTCCCTCAGGGTCTGCCCAGTCCTCTCTGCAATTTGGAGGACAGTATCCCTCGCAGGAAACCGCTGGGACCAAACCCCTGTGCTGTTGCCAAGGCTTGTTGGCTCTACAGTCGAGAGATCTTCCCGCTACTAGAAGCTCCAACATCTCTTCCTGCCAAGTACAGCGTCCTCACCGCATCCTCTGCACCATGGGCCTTCCTTCTTGGTGAGCTGCTTGAAACTCCTGTGCCTTCGGCCTGTGGGACCTCCTGGGGGTCTTCTCCTGATATAGGGGCTCCGATGCTTGCTTGGGCCTGCTTTAACTCTTCTGCTTTTGGAGAGTCCCTTGGACCTTGCTGATCCTAATGTTGCTCCTTTTCCTGTGCCAGTTGCGGCTACCAAGGCTTGTTGGTGCTCCCGCCGGACACCGACCACCTAACAGCTCGTGCACTGCTCCTGGTTTTACTCTGCGTCACCTGGTCCTCACAGCTGCAGCAAGCAGATCACCGTCAACTCGCCTCAACCGTCCGACATCGTGGGCATTGCTCTTCAATGCCTCCTGGTCACTCCTGAGTGGCATAGACTCTGTCCTCTCTACTTGCAGGTAATTCTCACTTTGAATCCACCTTTGAGTTCCACCGGACCCTTTCCCCTTCTTCGCCAGCGGCATCTTTTCCGAAGTCCTCCATTGTGGTCTACAGTGGTTTCCAACGTCACTTCGCACCTTTTCACCAGGCTTCCCTGGTGTAGGTATCCTGTTCCTGGGGTATCCACGGGTGGGGTGACTCTCCAACCTTCCATCTTCCATAGGGTTTCTTCAGTGTCCGCTGGGAAGGGTCCTTTTTTAAAATTGCAACTGCGACTTACCCATAGACTTCCACTGAGTAAGCGGTTGTATTCCCACTCTGCACATGGCCTCTGTGGGGTACCTAGATACTCACCTTGGCTGGTTCCTTGGGTCCCAGACTCTTCTACGTCTTCTGGGTCTACTCGTTTTCATTTAACCTACACTACATGATTAAACTGGTAAACAAGCTGTGTAACACTCCTACAAGATAAGCCTGAAGGGTGCTCTCCACAGCTACCACTCTCAACGGTTATCAGAGGCCACTAAAATCATCATAAGGGTTGCCTGGATTAGTGCAAGGTGCATCACTATAGTGTGCACCATATACTAAGCCAGCCTCCTACACTATCTGTCCTAATCTCCGAGATGATCTATACCATGTCCCATTCATAACCATATTCAGAACAGTCACAATGATAACATTCCCCTGTGCCTTTATTCAATACCTATATGCCACCATCAATAACTCTTCCAAGCGCTTGTGGAATACAACTGTCAAAAACCCCACAACTCAAAGCAGCCCCCATACGGTGCATAGCGAGCCTGACCACTACAAAGGGGGGTTGCGGGGTTCAAGATATTTTGTGTGTAGACTGGCTACCATGAACATTTATCTGCCTGTGGTGCACATTTTTGTAGGACCTTTGTTGCTGACCAAGCTCTTTTCCAGGATCACCCCATCAGTCTCTCTTCTGTGAGCCCATGGTGTTCTATTGACTGGTGACTGTTTGCTTCCCTTGCCCCTCTTTTCCCAATTGCAAACCACTGAACGTCATAGAAATCAAAGGCATGGACTTCAAACTTTCTTCTCAATCCAGTTTCTGTGTGAGTTCACTGACTCGAAGCAGGTCTTAGCTCAATAACCAGTCCACACTGAGAGCCTTCCCTTACCTACCGGAGAGCCCGCTTATCATCCCATTACCACACATGTAACTGTCCAAGATGTAGGTCCGCTTGACTGTTTTACGTGTTCTCACTGGGCACCCTTTTCGTGTGGACACAGAGGTCTCTCAATAGATCTTCTACCTCCACCCTCGGCCTCATCTCAAACCTCTTTCTACTATTCTTCCCAATGCACTACCCTTTTACTCACCCTATACCTCTATCAATATATCCCTCTACATCCACTCTCTCATTCATCCCAAACCCCATACCACTACTATAATCCCCCAAAAAAACTTTCTAGACTCTCCCCTACTCTACCCCTCCATGCATCATCTGACAACTCTTTTACAATACCAATCCCCAAAACAAGCCTTTCTAGCCACTGGTTGAGAACCTGCTGGACTGGGATACTGCATCTGATAACAGGTGTTAGGGTGGAGCTATCAGTACACCATTGTCTGCTGGGCCTTTTGCCACTCCCTGGGGAGGGTAGGACAATGGGATATAAGTTTGCTCAGCAGAGATTAGCGCTTGCCAGGTGTCATATCGCTATTCACTGGGCACCTTCGGCACCGCCGACACTGGGCAAGTGGAGAATTGACTTGTTAGAGCGAGCGGTGGCTGAAGAATGTAGGCCTATAAAGGTAAGCATGAATGACCATGAGGGGAGGAACTTGGATCCCCCTTGTCTCCCCCCCCACCCACGCATGGACAGACCCAGGATGTCATATTACTGGTTTCCTTTTGGGAATCTTCTGCACATTGGGGGACCACTGTCCTGCTGCTATCTTTTCTGTTACGGCTCAGGGTCTTGACCCGGTGAAGATTTTATATTGATAAATGCGAATAAATAAATATTTGAAAAAAAAGAACTCAGTTAGGGGCCCTGCACGGGGGAATCATCACTCAAGGTTAAGCAGAGCGCAGCCCTGAGAATACAACTTGGTCTTGTCAGCGAAGCATGGTCATGTTCATAAACATTATACAATTTGTACCCAGCACTGCCCGGACATCGGGAGCAGGACCTTCCTTGTTCTTTTCTGGCAAGGTAAAAGACCCTACAACCACGCAATGTCTGATTAATACCCGGAGTAGCTTTGTTTTTCATTCCCTCAGCAACAGTCGACACACTAACAGCTGTTGTGCACTAAGCACCAGGAGAGCTTTTGCCTGCCTAGGTATGCCCAACGCCGCCAGCAGTGAGCAACACAGCAACTTCCTAAGGATCAGACTGTAGATAATAAAAATTCAATAAAGAGCAAAAACCAAGACATCAGAGCAATAATTACATTTTTTGTTTAGATACTTTAAATAACAGAAAGGTCCAATTGGAATCAATCTATATGGCCATTTGTCGAGAGCTTGAGATTTCTCTACATCTTGCAATATTGACACACACAGAGACCAGCAAAGTTCCAGAACAGCAGCAGACGTACCAGTGTCAATAGTAAGACGCTGTGCACCAGAGCTCTCCACAGAGAGCTTGAACCCTGCATGCTCTTAATGCTAAATGCTGTTTTAGATCTAAACAAGCCCAATTTATAAGCTGTTAGGCACCTAAATTAAACCTTATTTCCCTCCTCCTAGTTTATAAATATCGCAAACCATCAAAACATTTAAGACAGGAAAAGTACTAATTTGAGGTTACAAACTGTTAGCAATGGGATTTCTAGTTGGCTAAGGCGTGCGCCAAAGTCAGGCAGAAACCACCACTCTAGTCAGGGCAAGGGAGTTACACGCTGAAGATAACCCCTGCTCGCCCCCTTGGTAGAGGCAATGTGTAAAGCGTTTGCGCAACACACACACAGTAGCAACACACTAGGCACACTACAAAAGGAACTCCACACAAGGTTATATAAAAAATAGCTTTTGTATTATAAATACATTTGAAACATAATCACACATTTACACTGTGCTAACTGCAATATTCACAGGGGATTATATACAGGACCAGGCCAATCGGGCAACAATCAGAACAGGTAACTAGAGGTAAAACGCAACCAGTAACTACTGGTAAAATACTGTACTCACATTATCACATTAGCATTAGACACCATCCTAAAATATCATTGCATGACATTAGGCAGATCCACATTAGGCCCAAACCTCATTAGCCTAAACACATTGTGCACTAGCCTCATCAGCATAAACAAATTATGCATAAATATCCTAAACATAAACACATTATGTCGTAGGCATCATAAGCATACATCACATTATGTAGTTTTGTATAGTCTGGCACTCTAACAATCTCACCCACATTGACCCCAGGCCATCTGGCCTTTCACCTGGGCCATAAACGCCCTTTTCCATTATGCTAGGGCTGGCTGGCTGCCAATGCAGCAGAATCCCAAAGTGTGCAATTGTGCTGGCCTAAACTTTGCAGCTGCCACTAATTGTTGTGCAGTTGTGATTAACTGTATGGGCACTTACTGTGCCCTCAGGCTGGGGCCCCACTGGAACTCTGAAAAACAAATTGTGCAAAACGTGACCGATATGTAGTAAAAGAGAGGGGGGTCATGGACATGGCACACACTTTAGATGCCACGTCACAGCGGCAGTGACACTGCGCGCACAGGCCCTGCGATGGCAAAGGCCTGAGATAGCTTTGCAAGGCTACTTTGGTGGGTGGCACAAAAACCGGTCCTCGGAAGCTTGTTTCCGATCCAGGGAAGACATGGCTTGGCAGTTCGGGCTGGACTGTTCCCATGAGGCACAGGGTCAGACTGATTTGCATATAGCCATGTCTGAACTGGGGTGGCGGAGTGGGCTAAAGAACGGTGATGGATTAAACCCAGATCTTTTGACTGGTGTGAGTGTTTGATTGGTTCAGATGCTCCGTCCATCACCACCCCCTTTTGTACCGCAAGCCCACCAGTAACATTTAATTTACCAGCCCTGGGTATCTGAGATACCACTTTACAAGGGACTAACATGTAAATTAAATAGGCCAAACAGGTGTGGACCAATCTTACCATATTTAACACAGAGAGCACACGCACTTTAGACTAGACAGCAGTGCTAAAGTGCCCAAGAAAGGCAAAAAGTTTAGGGGTGACACTGCACTAATAGCATACCATTTTGAGAGCTTCTGCTAGCTCAACAGCAGTTCTTCTTTGTAAGTCAACCAAGTGTTAAAAAGTTGTTTGTCAATAGGTTGAGAAATACTCCGACAGTCAAGATTTAGATACTACGTCCCGTCTGATGATTAGGGGTAGAAGAGTGGTTCACAGTTGTCACGGTGTGCGATGTTTTTATTAGAGATAGATGGCTGGTGTTCTCTACTGTGTGCAGAAACAGGTAACTTTAAATTCAATGATAGTACGTCACCAGTGAGAAGCACTACCTCAGAACACGCAAGTACATTTGAATAAAAAAAAATACGTAGTACTGATAAGAGTCCCACATGGGACTCTTCTGCTCGGTTTTAATCCCAATTACGTCTCACACACAGCGTCACTCATAAGGCACACAATGTCACACTTAAGCACGATTAAACCATGATAATTTACACATGACCAAACTGGAAACTTGCCAGCTATGTCAGGGATAAAAGGATAAAGGTTTACTGTGAGGGTGTACCAATTTAGGTCTATGAGGCAGTAAATAAAACACCCTGACATTGGCTGGTTGAGAAGGCAGGGGTTTGCACTGAGGGCTACTTGAGAGAATCTCTGTGTCGCCTGCCCTCTTGACATACCCCCAGTGGAGCCCTCTACCTGCCCTGGGTTTATTACCTGCTCTCCCGCCTCCGGAACTGCCTTCCGCTTCCTGCTAACTGTTTTCCTCGCCATAGTAGAAGCCGCGGAGGCCTCGGAGCCGCATGGAGAAGGCGGGTGGCTCGTCTTGGCTCATGTATTGTCGGGTAGAAGCTTCTGCGGGCCCGGGGACGGACACCCAAGGCTGTGCTCCGGGCCGCTTCCAGCTCTCAGCGCACAACTACAGCGCGTCACACCGACCAGGGGACGAGAGCCAAGCATTGGGGCGCCTGCCTATCTACGTCGACGCCGCCGCCATCTTACACACAACAAGCCTCGTTCGAACCAACCTCCCCAGTTTACTTTACTGTTGTTTTTAAATAAATTAATAACATATTAATTCTTTTATAATCTATTGGAAATGACGAACGTGCTAAAGACAGCTCAGCGTTCTCATTAAATATTATTTTTGTAAACAATTTATCATACACTCGTTTAAAGCATGAATTATACAATGAGCTATTGTCAATTAGCACTGATGAAATGTGTGTACCAGTCTAAGAACAATAAAAGCAATGGGAATTGTTTGGTTTTATTCATTTTGCCCTACTGAGGAATAAATGTGCCCCCTTCAAGATGGCCGTACTATTACCTCCCTCGCGATCTGAGATTGTTGCCTTTCTTTTGTTTCAATGTCCTTTTTGTCCCTCTTCTACTTGGCTATACCTGCCAGGAACTCGAACAGTATTGTGTCGTTGAATGTCTCGTACCAGACAAGGTCCACCTTGTTTCCCAAGAAACATTAGACAAGGAGAAGTGAGCTGGGCACGTTTAAAATGTATAAGCATAGCCATATCAACAGCCGTGCCGGATGCACACAACCTTCACCTTCTCTTATCTGCGTTCTTTAGTGATTGAGGACAAGGTGTTTTATTTTGGTTTCGTTTGTATGTGCGTTTAGCCATTTTTATTACGTATGTCATATTAAAGACGAAAAAATACAAAATTAAACTATGCAAATAGATATACAGTAACTGAAAGTTTAAGAGAGAACGGGTGAAAAGTGCCTGAGCCGGTCCTGGGAAGTAGTGTCCCATAAGTGGCAATAGACCCGTGAAGTCGCGGCCAAGGGAACGAAAGCTCAGGAGTAGGAATAATAAAGTATTTTAGTTAAATACAAAGACCCACTGACAGACCGCAAGAAGCGTGGCTGATCAGGAAGGCAGCTGGTGGAAGAATGCACAAACGTTCCATGACGCACTATAAATACATATCAAGGATTCCAAGTAATGTCACAACTGTCAGGGGAGAAGTGGGGTGCATGCAAACTTTACAGCAACTTTATTCTACCACTAAAAGGTACACCTACCCGGTTCAGGCAGGAGACTCCCAGTTTTTTAAACCAAAAATGGCTTTATTTTGGCAGTCTGTGGTGTAAATCTGGCGGGGTTAATGATAGGCGGCACACGTAGTATTCTTAAATTAACTTTAATAAATTTCTGTGAGAGCGCCGGGGTCATTGCAACACATCGACCCCTCCTTGTCGGCTCTCTGCCCCACGCTTCCAGCATCCCCTGCAGCGTCACGTCATACGAACTCTAGAGCGCTACACCACACATATCCCCCTTTATGACACATCACCATAAAGAAATAGTAACAACAAAAGGAAGGCAAAAAAGGGGATCCCTGACAAATGTGAGTGGCAATATAAAAGGCTCACTGCTAATAACAGAGGGTGAGGGGACAGGATATACACCTCTCTCTCTGTCTCCGACGGTTTCCCTCTCTTAATCTGTCTTCCTCCCTCTGTCTGTCTCCCTCCCTCTGTCTCTTTCCCTCCCTCTGTCTCCCACCCTCTGTTTCCCTCCCTCTGTCGCCCTCCTCCCTCTGTCTGTCTCCTCCCTCTGTCTGTCTCCCTCTGTCTGTCAGCCTATGCCTCCCTCCCTCTGACTCCCTCCCTCTGTCTCCCTCCCTCTGTCTCCCTCCCTCTGTCTCCCTCCCTCTGTCTGTCACCCTCTGTCACCTCACCCCTGCTTCCCGGGCACACACACAGCCACACCCGAGCACTTCACAGGTCTTTAAAAGACCATAGAGCAGAGTGTCTAGGAATGCCTCTTAATTAGAAGCAGTTATGTGCTAAGTGCCTGCGACACACCCACCATTTGCAGGCGACACAGTACTGTGTCAGGACACACAGTTTGGAAAGCTCTGGTGTAGAGGGTGTTTGTGTTACATGTCTCCCTCATGTGTGTTCTGGTTTCACTTGTGTTTCCGTGCTGGTCACTTATTGGAATTGTGGAGGTTTGTCGCTTGGTGTCTGATTCTCCAGTGCCTTGGTTCTCTTGTGGTCTGCGTTGACGTTTGGCCTCCGGATTTCGCTGTTCCTGTGTATTGTCTGTCTCTTCTTCTCTGACACCTGTTGTGCTGCTTCTCAGCGTGTCTGTCTCTGGTCTATGCTCTTCATTGTCCAGTCCCCAACTGGTGTTTCCCTTTTGTGATACAGCACCTGTATTGTCCCTTCCAATTACTTTATTGCACCTGGCCATTCTGCTGTGGGACCATACTTTACCATCACTTAATAAAGTAGATTGTGAATATGTTTCCTTGACTTGCAGCGGGGCGCTGAACTTGCTGTCGCCTTTTTTCCGTAACTATGCTAGCTTCACTCAGACCCTCTCCGCTTTTTCCAATGACTCTTCCTTTACTTTGTACTGTTTGTTGTAGTGGTCCATGTAGATTTTCTGGGTCCTCTCCAAGTTGCTGCGCACCACTGCTGGGGACCATTTGCTCTGTAGCGTCAGGTTCATCCACACTGTGTTGTCTCGTGTGAACCTGTCTCGGCCCGTAAAACTTTAAATAGACTATATCCTGTCGTTGTGGGAGTAATGCGGTAGGCCCACACTGTGTGTCGGATTTCCTTCTCCCAATTCTTGACAGCGCTGATGGCAGCCTGCACTGATCACATGATCACCCAGTTAAACCTCTCTGCGAGACCATTTCCAGATGATACACCGGGGTGTGCTTGGTCACGATGCCATTCCGTTCCGTGAATGCCTTCCATTTCTCTGACGTGAACTGGGGGCCGTTGTCGCACGTGTTGACTTTCGGTATTCCCTCTCTCAAGAAAGTTGCTATGAGGAAGGCCTGAACCCTGTCTGTGTCTGCTTTTTCACATAGGTCAACTTCTGGCCACTTGGAATATTGGTCTATCAGGACAATGGCATATTTGGGAATGCTCCACACATCCAGAATCGTGCCTAGATTGTCCACCGATAATTCTTCACATGGGCTGGCGGGGTTGTTGAAGGGTGGTCGTAGCATGGTTTGCACTTTGTCCCCATTGCTGCACTGCTCGCAGGCCCTTACGTGCTCTTCCACTTGGCTGTCCACTGCAGGCCACCAATACGCTTGTTAGACTTGCTGTTTAGTCTTAACGATACCTAGGTGACCCTCGTGCAAGATCATTAGCAGGCGTTCCACCAATTGTTGTGGAGGGATTACTTTGTCTCCTCGCAGGAAGAATATGGCATTGTCCCCAATGGACAATTATTCCCGGACTTCCCAGAATTTCCCGAGATCAGTGTCCAAGTGCTTCTTCTCTGGCCACCCCTGCGTGATGAATCTTTTGACTTCCAGTCTTGTGCACTTATGACTTCTTCTTGGTCATCTGTGAAAGCTATCATGTACTCTCCTCATTCTGTGCGTTAATGCGCCTCTTCCATTGCCACCGATCTACTGAGGTAGTCCGCCACTTTGTTCCTGTTGCCTGGTAGGTATTCTACATCATATACGAAGTCCAGCAGCCAGAGTGTAATTTTTGCTATTCTTGGAATGGCACTGGCGTGTCCACTGGACGTAAGTACTTTAAATAGCAGCTTGTGGTCCGTTCTGAGGAGAAACTTGGAACCCCAGAGGAACTGACAACATTTTCCATCGCCCAGATTGCTGCCAACATCTCCTTCTCGACGACGCTAAACTTCTCCTCATTGGAGGCGAGGGAGGGAGACGCGAAACTGATGGTTGTTAACACGCCGTCCGTGTACATCTGCGCCAGGACCGCACCCAAGCCTCTGTCACTGGCGTCAGTAGTGAGGATGGAAAGTGCAGTTAGGTCGAAGCCGTGTAGAGGCACAGCAGCGCAAATGTCGTCGTTGATTTGCAGAAATTTCTCATTGGAGGCGGCGGACCAGGCAAAGGCGTTCTTCTTTTTCAGTATCTGGCGTAGATGGTGAGTTTTGGTGGCGAAATTTTGCACGAATTTACTGTAGAATTCGGCCATTCCCAGGAATGAACAGACTTCTTCCTTGTTCGGGGGTGTAGGTGCTGACTTGATTGCTTCCACGTTGGCACATTTGGGCGATATTCCTTTGTCGCTTATTTCATGACCCAAGTATGTGACTGTGCGGAGGCCGAATTCGCACTTTTCCCACTCTGCTGTCAGGTCGTCATGGTCATGGTCTGATTTGGTTTTTCCCATGATTAGGATGTCCGCCTGGAAGTATTGCACTCCACTGCTGTCTTTAAACAACTTGTGCATCAGCTTCTGAAACAACGCTGCAGGGGATGCCAATCCAAAGGGCATCCGCCGGAACCTGTAGACGCCAAATGGTGTGATGAAGGATGCGAGTTTCCTGCAGGTGGGGTGTAGCGAGATTTGATGGTACGCCGATGTGAGGTCCACCATGGAGAACCATTTGATGTCTTTGGTCTTGGCCAACATTTCATTGATTTTGGGCGGTGGAAATTTGTCCACTATGATGTTTTTATTGAGTTACATCGGGTCTATGCAGAGGCGCACCTTTCCGTTGGGTTTGCGTGCGACTACCAATGATGCTAACCATTCTGCACTCTCTATTGGCTCGATTACCCCATTGTCTTCTAGGCGCTGTAGCTCCTGCTGCACTGCGTCCCTGCAGTTGAATGGGATGTTTCTCACCTTGTGGCTTACTGGCATCGCTCCCTCTTTGAGGCACATTTTGTGAGTAAACTTTGTGAGTTTGCCTATGGTGCCGCCGAAGACGGCTGGAAAGTCTGCCTTCCATGTACCACTCTCATATGTTTGCGGATGGTCTGTCAAGAGTACTTGCATGGTGCCACCTGGATTTAGTTGAATCCCTAACGCCCCTTGGTCTGCCCACCCCAATACCGAGGGACCTTTTTCTGTTACGTACAGCTTTACTTCCGAGGTTCTACCCTTGAACTCAAAACGTAGTGGGCGGAAGCTTACCATGGGGATCTTTTTCCCCGTGAAGGTAACTGGGTGGATGTCTGTGGGGAGCAGATGCCTATGGTGTGTTCAAAGTCCTGTTCCCAGATATTGCGTTGGATGATGGTGTATGGGGACCCTGAGTCTGCCACCATGGATATTTGCACACCCCCTATGGACAAAAGACAAGAAGGATTTTTTGTACTGGAACAGTCAATACCTAAAATTTGGTTGTCAATGCAAAGAACACATTCCTCCTCATCCTCACCCTCCACCCCATCTCTGTCAGACTCCTGCAGAACACATTTAACTGATGATTTGCGAGGCTTACATCTCCACACTTTCTCAAAATGTCCCATTACCCCACAATAAGAGCATTTGGCTCTAAAGGCTGGACACTGTCTATCATTGGCAGCGTGTGTGCGACTGCGGCTCCTGTACCAGCTGTTCTTGTGATCACTGGACGCCCTGTGGTGCTTTGCCGCAACCGTGGGTGGAGTTTTGCTGTCATGGGAGGTGGTGTCTGTCAGTCTGCACACTGTGGCCTGTTTGGCACTGTCCTTTTTCGCCGCCTCCCCACAATGTTTAGACAGTTCAGCCTTTTTGACCATGGCTATGACCTCGTTGAGGGGTGCATCTCCACTGACCCACAACTTTTCTTGTATGTTGGTAATCACAGTGTTCATTATTATCTGGTCGCGTACTAAGTCATCATGAAGTGCGCCAAATTTGCAAGTGACCGCCAACTTTTTAAGTGCTGCCACATAGTCTTCTACCGATTCAGCTTCTGTCTGTTTCTGTTGAAAAAACTTAAAGCGGTCTATGGCAGTGCAGACTACAGGCTAGTAGTGACTGTCCAAATCCTCCAACGCGTGGTGAAAAATGTTGCCATCTTCGGGGGAGTCTCGTCTTTTTCACCATGTTCCCGTACACCCTAAGGCCTTCCAGCCCCAAATTATGCAAAAGGATTTTCTTTCTGCGCTTGCTTGAAAATTCCTCTTCACCCTTGTCTTCCAGAGCAGACAAATAATTTAGAAAGTACCCCTGCCAGTCTTCCCACTTCATTGCTGGTTCCCCTGGTTTCGGTAGGAAGGGGACCGGGTTTGTGAGGGAGAATTTCTGCACACACATGCTGGCTGACCGCTGTGGTTGAGGTCCGCCTGATGTTGACGGGGGACTGCCCGGCGCTGTCTGGCCGGGCGGAAGGGCAGACTCAGCCTGGTGTGTGAGGTCGTCACTCGTGTGGTATTGACCTTTGTGCTCCAGGGTCGGGTGCGTGTGGCGGGGGATGTGCCACTGTCCACAACTGCAGAGGAGACACACCCTGTGTGTGGATGGACAGGCTGCACACTAAGGTGGGTTGTAGAGCGAAGGTCTCCTATGCCCTGCTGTAGCTGGACCTTTTTGGCTGCATGGGCTTCACAGTGGGGTAGCACTGGGTGGTGGGTAGTGAAGGGATGCCTACATTTGTTCTTCAAGTAAGCACACACTGGCACTTACTGTGAAGTCGCTGGACGTTGTGGCTTCTCCTGCAGGGCGGTAGGTTGGGGTAGCTGTGCCCAGCTCCTGTCACCAAACCTGAATTGCCAGTCCGGTGGGGAGGAGCTGTGTCCTGTTCTTATGCTGCTGGTATTGTCTTCCTGCCTGGATTGTCGGTTCCCCACTCTTGCGCGAGGCTCTGCAGTAGCGTGGCCATGCAGGAATGAGGGCAGGCTTTGTACCAGCCTCGTGGCCCCCTGCCGCGCTCTCCCATAAGGTTCCGTCTGCCCAAGGTCCGTGGCTCGACCTCTCGTGCATGCATGCGGTGCGCTGGAAACAGCGTGCTGATTACCCCCAGCCTTGTTGCCAATTTGTGGTGTAAATCTGGTGTGATTAATGATAGGTGGCACACGTAGTATTCTTAAATTCACTTTAATAAATCTCCGGGAGAGCGCCGGGGTCATTGCAACACATCGATCCCTCCGTGTCAGCTCTCCGACCCCCTCACTCCCAGCATCGTCACGTCATACGAACACTAGAGCGCTACACCACTGTCTCCCGCCTCAAATTCCCTCTGCTTCAATAGATGTCAATGGTAGAAATATATTCTCATGATTCATTTTTTTTTTTTTTAAATCTCCCACTTTCCTCATCTAAAATGTTGGCATGTATGTCCACTTCCCCTTGAAAACTGTAAGGAGTGGATGGGGGCCAGGCCATGCTGCCGGGAGATCGCCCTTGGAGGTGTCTATTTCTTCTACTAAGCCAGTTTGAAAATATTACCCATTTACTTACCAGAAACCTTCATTATCCTAACTTCCGGAAGTTCTTGTCAGTCCTTACTTTTGAGGTTATTCCACCCTCCACAGCAGAAAAAAACATAAAGTAAGCTAGGTCCCAATTTTTAAGACAGCCAGCAGTGTTGTTTCTGGAGGGCACAGGTCGAATATCCCAATCTTATAGTTCTCTTAGGCCCATTCCTGCTATTCTGTCGCCCACAAAACTCAATCCTTGGTCAAGGTTTTCACAATATTAGAAGGGCAACCTAATTTCCTTGTTCACATTGAACTTTACAATTTGAATTGCAGGCATCTGTAATCACTCTTGTTTTCAATTACTTTCCATATTTCATTTTTCAATTAATTTCTAGACGTTGGTGTCTTTTTCCATAAAGTTCTTTTTATTAAGTATCCAATTCCATCACACTTAAAAACAGACCTACCCAACCCGTTTCATCCCTTACAGGGACTTCATCAGAGCAATTTGATATATCCTCCTTCTCAAAATTCCCTTTTTACATTTCTGGGCTCCTTTTGAGCAGCATTTCAGCGTGTGTCTAGTCATATCTGACCGAGCAAGGTCCCAGCCAGGGCGCTGAAGACTAGCTTACGCAGGGTCACTTTCTATAATTTTCAAGACATAAAATATCATAGGGAGAGATTGGTGGGTCGTAATGACTGTGAGAAGGACTTTCTGGACTAAGGATAATAAAGAATACTGGTAAGTAACCAGGCATTATGCCTACAGTTCTCCCTCGTCATCCCAGTCATTACTTTTAACTATAGCAAAACCATAACTGGCCTACTATTTTAAGAAGATGCATGAATACCTTTTGATGCAACACCTTTTAATGAGTGAAATTAGAGTCAGGTTTTAAGAAGACAAAACAGATTTTAAAACTCCTTCACCAAAAGAATGACCTTCTGACTTCAAATTGTCAATCCAGTCATTTTTAACAAACATATTCGAGGATGCCCAAGTAGCAGTACTACATATTTCATTCAATGAAAGTCCCTGGTACTTATCCCAGGAGGTAGCCACCCCAGTAGCTCTTCCCTGTATTCCCTCCAGAATTGGAATGCCAATAAAAATGTAATCCATGGAATCAGTAGAGCAAATCAATCTACTAAAAGTCATTTTAGAGGATTTGACTCCCTGGGTAGAGATTCCAAAGGTAATCAATGAATGATAAGATGTTGTGAAAGGCTTAGATCTGTCCAAATAAGTTGAAAGGCTACGTTTAACATCCAAAAGATGGAGTGCCTTCTTCTGAAGCTTGGAAGAAAATAAATGTTCTTGATCTTTATGTAACTTCAATAGAAATGTAGATAGAAGAGCATGATTAGGTATTAAGATCACACCATCTTCTAAAATAGAACGGTGAGGAGTTTTACATAGAATTACTCCCATTTCCTCAATCCGTCTAGCAGAAGTAACAGCTACTAGGAAAGAAACCTTCATAGTTCAATACTTTAAGTCTACTGAATTTAAGGGTTAAAAAGGGACACTTTATTGGATTATTAACGATAAGGGAACATCCCAAAAAGGAACAGAAGGTCTGTACACAGGTCTAGCAGTAGTAAAGTACTTAGTAATCATATTACGAGATGATTATCTTTACGGAAACCTCCCCAAGGTTGTCTGAAGGCTTTAAAGTCAGACCATTTCATGTTAGACCATTGAGATTTTCAAGTGGAAACTGCAAAATTGGTATAAAGTCATCCTTCAGGACCTGGAATACTGAAGAGGTGTTACAGGAAAGAGGAGATATGGGCAGAGCATTTCAACAACTTTGAAACACTCTCCAATGTTTAGAGTAAGATCTTAAGGCAGCTGGGCATGTGGTTTTCTGCACCAACTGTGCCATATGCTCAGGGAGCCCCCTATTTTTCAGCACATTATTCCAGTGGCGGCTGGTGAAGTTTGGGGCTGGGCGTGGCGAAAGTGTCAGGGGTGGCACGTTAAGGGGTCATGATTTCTTTTGGTAGGCCGATTGCCATTTCCCAGGAAACACAATGTACATGCAAATATTGTCACAAACAAACTATACACAACCTATACAAGACAATCAAGGAGTCAAAATAAAACATCACTATTATGCATTAATTATAGTGTACTTATTCATAGCTCACACACAAATATAACAATACACAGTGTGCACGTGCAAACTAAACTACATTTATGAGTATATTATTCTGAACACGAAGAGCATTTTCATAGTATATGCTCTGGGGAAATTATCTACAAGCTAATACTGCACATGATATGCTGGAAAAGTGGGGCTGTAAACATACAGCAAGCATACACAACCGGCCGGGTACACACTGAGTACACTTAGACAATAGTGTACAGTGAGAGCAAGCATGTTGCTTGGAGTTGGCAAAAATGCAGAAAGCAGAGCTAAATAAAAACAAGTCTTTTTATTTGAATGCGCCCACATAACTTGTATCCACAAATTGGTGTGCTGAACTGCCCACGCAGAAAGTGCACAAGGCATCCAAGTAGACTATGGGGCTCATTAGGATGACGGGCGGACGTTGTCCGCCCGCCATCCTGTCGGAATTCTGGACCGTCCGCCATTAGGGTGGGGGGTATTAGGATGTGCCCGCCACAGTGGCGGGCACATCCTGCATTTATAGCATTGTGGCGGTGCTCTCAGCACCGCCCGCCACAATGCTATAAATGCATAAATGCATTTGCATAAACAAAGCGGCAGGCACCACGCAGTGCCTGCCGCTTCGTTTATGCAAATGAAGGGGGGTACCACAGGTACCCCCGTGTGCAACCCCCACCCCTCCTTCACTCTGGGGGCCCACAGTGGGCCCCCAGAGTGAAGACTGCATGCCTTTCCGTGGCGGCATTGCCGCCACGGAAAGGCATTAGAAAAAAGGCATCCTAATATAAAAGGCGGTGTCTGACAGACACCGCCACCATAGAAACCCTTTTCTTCTCCGGTCGCCTTGCGACCGGGGCGGAAAAGCTGCATACGGTCTTCCCGTCCGCCGCGGTCCCGTCCGCCATTCTAATATGGCGGGGGGAAATCTGGAGAGCTTGTCGGGCGGATTGCCCCCGCCTGGCCGGCGGTGGCTACCGCCAGCCTGGCGGGGGCAATCCGCCCGACATCCTAATGGGCCCCTAAGTGTCTTGATGCAAAGCGGCTGGAGGTATCTGCACAGTCAACCATGAGGGCTAGAAATGTACAGGAACTGTACATTCTAAAGAGAGACAGGCTCTTGCACCCTGTTCAAGAGTCAACAGTGAATACTAACGTGGGGAACGAAGAAAAATATATTGAATAACACTTTAAGACTACAGGCTAACTAAAATTCCTATCTGTGTGGGCACAGCTGAGATTTTCCCGGCAAACTAACAATTACAATACCAACAGCCTTCAAAATTTCCAGCAAAGAGGCCTTGTATTGAATGGGCATGGAGCCTTGACCACAAAGTTTTGGTGGGGAGTTGAAAAGCTGGAATTGGTAGCTAGTGTGACATGTTAGCACTATAAGGAACTCATACTGATGCTAAGAACTTCAGACCCATAAGGCTCCTAATTCCGCATTTTTCAGCAAGAGCAGATGCCCTCTGTGAAGCCACGCAGGGACCATGGTGCGTAAGGTAACAGGGCACAAAACACAGTAAAATAACATCACAGCACCCCCACGCCGCATGCCGCACCAGCTGTGACCCCGGTGCCCCCTCGCTGCTGCTCGTTTTTCTACTCCGCTGCTGTCCTCATTTTCGTGCTTCCTCGTGATTGTACTTCTTCTCTGCTGGTAATGTGATACTGTGCCTATTTGTTCTGATAGTGATATTGTGCTTATTTGTTAATTGTACCCTCTGGTGTGCCCCCCCGCTCCCCGCTTCCCGCCGCTGCTCCCTCGCGGCCCGCCCCCTTTTTCTCTTCTGTACCCCCGCCCCGCTTCCGCCTCCCAGCTGCTCCTCCCTCCCACTTGGCCTCATATAGAGCCCGCGCGGCGCAGGCGAGTGTGTCCTGACCCCATGACACCCCCACGCCGCACGGCTCACCAGCTGTGACCCCGGTGCCCCCTCGCTGCTGCTGGTTTTTCTACTCCGCTGCTGCCCTCATTTTCGTGCTTCCTCGTGATTGTACTTCTTCTCTGCTGCTAATGTGATATTGTGCCTATTTGTTCTGTTAGTGATATTGTGCTTATTTGTTGATTGTACCCTCTGGTGTGCCGCCCGCTCCCCGCTTCCCGCCGCTGCTCCCTCGCGGCCCGCCCCCTTTTTCTCTTCTGTACCCCCGCCCGGCTCCCGCTTCCCAGCTGTTCCTCCCTCCCACTTTGCCTCATAAGGAGCCCGCGCGTACGCGCAGCGTTCACGCGCAGCGGGCGCGCCGATTGTGCGCCGAAGGCACACCAAAGGCAAGCCCGTCTGCGTCTGGACCACTCCCAGCACCAAGACCCCTGGCCCCGACGATGCCAATGCACCCGACGGACCTACAACACCGCCACCCTCCACACACTCAACGCCAGCCGGCCCCCCGCCTGCTACCGAGCCACCCCGAAACGCACCCATGGACCCTTCACCTGCCAAGCCTGCCAATTCACATGCCTCTGAACCTGCACCGCACCCGCCAAGCCGAGCACCAAACCACCTCAAGTGCATCCTGCTCAACACCCGCTCCGTCCACAGGCATGCCGTCGAACTCTGGAACCTCCTCGACACAACATCACCAGACGTCGCCTTCCTCACAGAAACCTGGATGAACGCCTCCTCAGCCCCCGACATCGCCATAGCCATCCCGGATGGCTACAAGATCACCCGGAGGGACCGCGTCCACAGAAACACCATCCGTATCACAACCAACTCCGATGACACCCTCACCGCCGCCGAGCACCTTCACTTCCAGATAAACACCGACCCCAAGACCACCCTCAGAGGCACCCTCATCTACAGACCCCCGGGACCACGCACACAATTCAGTGAAGACATCGCAGACTTCGTCAGTCCGCACGCCCTCACCTCCACAGACTACATCCTCCTAGGGGACCTCAACTTCCACCTGGAGAACAACAAGGACTGCAACACCGCCGCCCTGCTGGACAACCTCGCCAACATCGGACTCAAGCAACTGGTGACCACCCCCACCCACTACACCGGCCACACGCTTGACCCCCGTCTTCTCCTACAGCAAGCACATCTCCTTCAGCCACTCCACCGGACTACACTGGACAGATCACAGCTGCGTCCACTTCAACTTCAGGAGAACCACGACCCACCACCACTTGCAACAGGTTCCCCGCAGAAGCTGGAGCAAGATCACCGCCGACCAGCTCACCACCGCCCTCAGCCAGAACCCACCCACCAGCACGACGGACCCCAACGAAGTAGCCCGCAAAATCACTCAGTGGCTCACCAACTGCGCCGATGACCTCGCACCACTGAAGAACCCTCCCAGCAGACCCGGCAGCAGTAAAGCCTCGTGGTTTACCAACGACCTCAAAAACTCCAAGAAAACCTGCCGCACCCACGAGAAAGCCTGGCCCCACAGACCAGACAGCAGAACACATGACCGCCCTCAAGAACGCCACCCGCAAACACCACCAGCTGATCCGCACCACCAAGAAGACAACATTCAAAGAACGACTGGACAACAACACCCACAACAGCAAGGAACTCTTCAGCATCGTTAAAGAGCTCTCAAACCCCAGCGCCTGCAACAACGACATCACACCCTCGCAAGACTTCTGTGACTCACTCGCCTCGTTCTTCCACCGCAAGATCGCCGACATACACAACAGCTTCGGCGCACTGACCATGCACCCAACCACCGAACCAGCGCCCCCCCCACCACCACCCTTTGCACCTGGACCCCTCTCTGCACCGAAGACCCCACCCGCCTGATGAACACCATTCACTCCGTCTCCCCTACCGACCCCTGCCCACACCACATCTTCAACAAAGCCGACTCCATCATCGCACCCCAACTCCGGAACATCATCAACAGCTCCTTTGCATCCGCCACCTTCCCGGAGAGTTGGAAACATGCCGAGCTGAGCGCCCTCCTGAAGAAACCCACCGTGGACCCCACGGACCTGAAGAACTACCGTCCCATCTCGCTCCTTCCCTTTGCAGCCAAAGTCATCGAGAAGACCGTCAACAGACAACTTTCTGACTTCCTCGAGACCAACTGATCACTCGACCCCTCACAGTCCGGTTTCCGAGCAAACTACAGCACCGAGACCGCCCTCATTGCAGCCACTGACGACATCAGGTCCCTGCTCGACAACGGGGAAACTGCTGCCCTCATCCTCCTGGACCTCTCAGCAGCCTTCGACACCATATGCCACCATACCCTGATACAGCGCCTCAGCAACACTGGAATCCAAGGAGCGGCCCTGGAGTGGATCATCTTGTTTCTCGACGGAAGAACCCAGAGAGTCCTCCTCCCCCCATTCCGATCTGCGGCCACCGAAAGTCATCTGCGGCGTTCCGCAAGGATCCTCACTCAGTCCCACCCTCTTCAACATCTACATGAGCCCTCTCGCAGCGATCGCACGCCAACACAACCTCAACATCATCTCCTACGCCGACGACACCCAGCTGATCCTTGCCCTCACCAACGACCCCGCCACCGCCAAAGCCAACCTCCAGGAAGGAATGAAAGACTTTGCGGAATGGATGAAGATCAGCCGTCTGAAACTGAACTCAGACAAGACAGAAGTACTCATCCTCGGACCATCTCCCAAATCCTGGGACGACTCCTGGTGGCCCCCTGCCCTGGGCACCGCACCCAAGCCAACGGACCACGCTCGCGCCTGGGCTTCATCCTGGACTCCTCCCTCACGCTGACCAAGCAAGTCAACGCCGTCTCATCATCCTGCTTCAACACCCTGTGCATGCTCTGAAAGATCTTCCGATGGATCCCCACCGAAACCAGGAAGACGGTCACCCAGGCCCTCGTCACCAGTCGTCTGGACTACGGGAACACCCTCTACGCGGGAACCACAGCCAAACTCCGGAAAAGACTCCAGTGCATTCAAAACGCCTCAGCACGACTCATCCTGGACATCCCCCGCCACAGCCACATCTCTGGTCACCTGAAAGACCTGCACTGGCTCCCCGTCAACAAGAGGATCGCGTTCAGACTCCTCACCCATGCACACAAGGCTCTCCACGACACAGGCCCGAAGTACCTCAACAGCCGCCTCACATTCTACACACCCACCCGCCAGCTCCAAACCGCCAGCCTCGCCCTCGCCTCCGTCCTACGAATCCGCAAATCCACCGTCGGAGGAAGATCCTTCTCCTACCTGGCTGCCAAGACATGGAACTCCCTCCCCACTCACCCACGGCTGACCCTGGACCATCTCTCCTTCAGGAAACAACTCAAGACCTGGCTGTTCGAGCAGTAGCGACCCCCCCCCTCCCCCTCAGCGCCTTGAGACCCTTACGGGTGAGTAGCGCGCTATACAAATTCTATTGATTGATTGATTGATTGAGCAGACTCTATCTATGTGGCAAATGTTTCCAATACCTATGTGCTGTCCCCAGCCTCCCTTAACTCCTTGCAGATTTCTTAGAGAGGGCAATTTCAATTCACCCAGAAACTGCAAACGTGAGGACAGCTTTATTCAAGTCTACCTTGTAGAACATTCCCAGACTAGTCCATTCTCCTTGCTTTGGTGCCAGTGACCTCTCCAGGAGACTCTTGGTGACAGCTAAGGTTCCCCCACCTCCCTCCCACACACTGTTAGTAATTATGCTAATTTAAATGCTCCTTGAAAGCCTTTTTTACCCTATAGTTGTTTGAGCAGTGTTAGAAGATGGTTCTGACCATCTGACCCACCCGGATTTTTCACTTTTTGAACACGTAATTGTTGAGCTTTTACTGATGGAGAGCCTCATAAGTTGGGACTCACCCACAGTTAATTCATGATGAAAGAGGCTGCATGTGGATTTTACCTGTGTCCCCTTGGTGAGAGTAGGCAGATGCCCTGCACCCAGAGTAAGGGGCACCGGGCTGGTTACATGCGGACACGTGTGTACATGCGTGTACACAAGTGTAAGCGCTGCGCAGGGGGGATTCCTGGTGTGCGCAGCCCAGGAGCAGCTACAAATTGAATGGTGTGGAAGGAATTATGCAGAGCTGGATGGTGACATGGAATAGGCCTTATGCAATGGGAAGAAACATGGAAGGGAAAGTCAGTGTGCTTTAATGTTTTCACTGAAAGACCACTTCATTAGTCTCCTATGAGGATGGGGACTATTTCGGATAGTTCCACCTCCCTCGGGCCTACAAATTCCAGACACGCACAAAAGTCCACTGTAACTTAAATGAGAAGAAGTATTCTGCAGAGTCCAAAGTCATATCTGTATTGCTTTTGGGTCATCAAGAAATGTCATAGTTTTCTGAGTCAGCTCATAACCAGAGCCTGGCTGGGGCTGACCCTGCCAAGCTGGACTAATGACCTTCCTCCCCCAGCGGTAGCATTAGAGGCCTAGCCCTTCATAACAAGCATTCCAAGCGGGGGGGGGGGGGGGGGGGGGGGGGGGGGGGGGCAGTGGGGGCGGTCCACCCCAGGGGGCACTATTTTGGGGGCTGCTGCCTTTGTAGTTTATTTGGGGACACTCACTGACACCACTGTCAGTCAGTCTAGCTATGCCTCTGGCTTTACTGCAGCTAAACAGGCAATGAATTTGAAATAATAATGAAGGAACGGAATGCGGATTAATATATTATTTTCCATCCATGCCTTCCTGCCTCCCCGAGCGCCTGACAAATATTGAAAAGGCAGGGAACGTAAGCAATGCGGCGGTCTCTCGGGCGTGCGGGAGGCAGCAACGCTTTTATGCAGCAGTACACTACACCGCAGTGGAGGCTGGGGAAAAGGCCTGCGCGGGAAAGTGCAGTGAGAGTGGATTAATTGCAGGAAGGTGGACTTCATTTTACACTGTGCATTCTGTAAATGGCGGCAGGAGCGGCATTCGGAAGCATGGCTTCTGGCTTCCCAGCATTTCGCTGCAGGCACAAGCTTGGTGTGAGTTTTCTTATTCAATAACATTAAAGTAAGGTGCTGGGGGTTCTGTTAGGGCCTGATTCTATTGCATCTACATTATAGGCAACACTGTGAAGATTGTTGTGCGTCAGCGCAGAGGACATTTTTCTGTCACGGAATCTTTGGAAGGATGGTGGCGGAGGGTATGTGCAGTCTTTTTTGCGTCGACAGGAGTTGTTATTGTTGGGCCCGATGTTTAGAGGAATGATCCTTTCCAGTTTTGTGGAGGAGAGTTTCAAGGGTATACTAGGGAGCGATTGAGTGTTCCATGATGTACATGTTTGGATTTATGTGGCTGGGTGAATTGGAGCCAGTGGACCGACGAGGCTGCGATGCAGGAATAGGGGAGCAGTTGAGACTCGGATCGATGTGTGGGAAGGGGACACATTGCATTGAGTGTGTTGAATGCTCTTGGTGAGCAGGATTTGAGAATGGCTGCGCCCACCTGGGGAATTGTTCTGTGCGGGTGGTGGGGTGGGGCATAGGCCGTTCGGCACATGGTTCGGGCGGTGAGAAATGGGCCCAGACTGTGGCGGGGTGTGGGAGTCTCTGGCACGGATCTCGATTGCTTCGGGCCTATACCGTGGATTCATTGGAGGCAGCTGACTTGCGGATTTCGGCCGCTGCGGAGACATGTGCCTGATGTCATGGTTGCTGGGCGGGCCTTGGGAGAGCCTGTGGGACATGCTTGCCGATCACAGTCAGACAGGCTGACAGATATGTTTGGAGGTATTAGGAAGAATCACACCGGTATGGTTGGGCGAGTGGCATTGGGGTGCTGTGCGCTGCCCTCTGCGGCTGCGAGTTCAGATGGTTGGCACTTGCTTGCACTGGTTGGTGGACCTGTGTGGAGCTGGCATTCCGGTGATACATGTGAGAAATATTTGTGCCTGAGGTTTGACAGTGGTATGAGATTCAAAATTCGAGTTGAGACTTGGCCTTGCACGGTCATGGGGCTGCAGATGCCATGGCGGCAGTCTGTGGGATGGCCCCAGGTGTCAAGGGCTCTAGCTATGCCTCTGATTCCAAGTGCAAAGGCCGCCTCTCTAAGAAAAGAAGATAGGTGGAGCTACAGGTTAATCCATCAGCAGCTGTCACCTGGTGCCAAGCAGCTCTGGAAAGAAGGCAGAAAAGGGGGGAAGGGGGTTTGAGAGACCATGTGGCATGTGGTATGAGACCCCTGGACGTCGCCATTTTGAACAAACCCAGAGGCCTGGGCAGGAAAAAGGGAGCAGAGAGGTGATGGGTCACTGTTTGATAGGGCAAACAGAGACTTACTGCCAGACCCCTCCAAATTCTTTAAAAAGAGCTTGCCCAGGAAGAGGAGCTCTCTCTAGGGTGTGGTCTGCTGAGGATGACTGCTGCTGGAGCCTGGCACCATGGGCAGCTGGAAGGAAGAACCTCCAGACTAGCCCAGGACACTGACTTGCCTCACAAGGGGAGACCAGGACCAGTGAGCAGAAGCCTGGGCCTGCGCAAGGAGAAGAGAGGCCCAGGAAGAGAGTCAGGTGAAAGGCTGGGACAGGGAGCCAGTGAAGACCACTCCCTGCTGGATTCACCCTCCTGGAGATCAAGAGTGCGAAAGAAAGTACAAACAGTGGCTGTGGAGCGCCATCAGGAGCAAGAAGAGGCCAAAAGCAGAAAGATTGGTTCCCTGGGGGCTGAGATATGCCCCCCAGAAGGTAGGTGACCTTTGACCTCTGAATAGACCGATGACAAAGTGCGTGGGGCTCTGCCACCGGTCTCCAAATGGCCCAGGGGGCTGCCCCCAAAAGAAGTTAAGTCAGAGAGCACCATAGCGCTCCCCGTGAAATTGCAAGAGTGGGGTGCCAGGAGACCACCCTGGCCCCCGAAGAGACAGAGGGAGGGGAGCGCCATCGCACCCCGCTCGCAGGAGAAAAAGAAGCTGGGGTGCGCAGTCAAATCCCCAGGGGCCCGGGATACTAACTCCTGGCCCTGTAGCTCTGAAGATAAGTCGGGGAGCGCCGTCGTGCTCCCCACAAAGACTGCCAATGGGGGCCGGGATCCCAACTCCGGGCCCCGAAGACAAGAAGTTGAAGCCTGGGACCACCATTGCACTCCCCATGAAGACCCCCAGAGGGGGAGGGGCCTGAGAACCCAGCTCCGGGCCCCGGTGTGCCCCCTGGACGTCGCCATTTTGAACAAACCCAGAGGCCTGGGCAGGAAAAAGGGAGCAGGCATGTGATGGGTCGCTGTTTGATAGGGCAAATAGAGACTTACTGCCAGACCCCTCCAAATTCTTTAAAAAGAGTTTGCCCAGGAAGAGGAGCTCTCTCTAGGGTGTGGTCTGCTGAGGATGACTGCTGCTGGAGCCTGGCACCATGGGCAGCTGGAAGGAAGAACCTCCAGACTGGCCCAGGACACTGACTTGCCTCACAAGGGGAGACCAGGACCAGTGAGCAGAAGCCTGGGCCTGCGCAAGGAGAAGAGAGGCCCAGGAAGAGAGTCAGGCGAAAGGCTGGCACAGGGAGCCAGTGAAGACCACTCCCTGCTGGATTCACCCTCCTGGAGATCAAGAGGGCGAATGAAAGTGCAAACAGTGGCTGTGGAGCACCACCAGGAGCAAGAAGAGGCCAAAAGCAGAAAGATCGGTCCCCTGGGGGCTGAGATATGCCCCCAGAAGGTAGGTGACCTTTGACCTCTGAATAGACCGATGACGAAGCGCGTGGGGCTCTGCCACCGGTCTCCAAATGGCCCAGGGTCTGCCCCCAAAAGAAGTTAAGTCAGGGAGCACCATAGCGCTCCCCATGAAATTGCAAGAGTGGGGTGCCAGGAGCCCACCCTGGCCCCCGAAGAGACAGAGGGAGGGGAGCGCCATCGCACCCCGCTCACAGGAGAAAAAGAAGCCGGGTGCGCAGTCAAATCCCCAGAGACCCAGGATACTAACTCCTGGCCCTGTAGCTCTGAAGATAAGTCGGGGAGCGCCGTCGTGCTCCCCACAAAGACTGCCAATGGGGGCCGGGATCCCAACTCCGGGCCCCGAAGACAAGAAGCTGAAGCCTGGGACCACCATTGCGTTCCCCATGAAGACCCCCAGGGGGGAGGGGCCCGAGAACCCAGCTCCGGGCCCCGGTGTGCCCCGAGCAGATGGGGGAGTGCTAGCACACTGCCCCGTGGTCGGAGGAAGGCAGGGGAGTGCTGTTCCACTCCTCCGAGGTCCGCCTGGACCGTAGAAGGTCTACGTGTCTGCCCGCCAGAGTGGGTAGACCAGAAGAGAAGTGCCGGCTCCTGCGGCAGCATGCAAGGGTGCCGGCCGGGCAGGGAGCTGGCGGGAGCCTTCGGGGGTGGGCTCCCCCAGTGGCTCCCCAGGTTCCCGGGCATGGGGATTGGCTCGGGGATGGGCACTAGGTGGCCCCAGAGGAGGGGGTCACTCCCTTTGTTGAAAAAAGTCAAGGGGGAGCTGCAGGAGCAACACAGTCTCCCTCCACCCCAGCACAAATAGTCAAGTCCCCCCTAAGTCTCTTGGGGACTCCAAAGAAATAACCCCTCTTGGGCTCAGCTGACAGTCTAATTATCCCTGGGCTGGAACTTTTGTTCTGCAGCTGGGGGTAAATTACGGACTGTCTCAATGTATGGAGGGCTGTGCTGGGTATGTCTGGGAAGGGTATCCCTTGGAGGTAAAGAGGTGCAATGACACATAAAGTGCCTTTACCAATATTATCTTAATGGTGGGACTAAAAGTCACATGTGTAACGTGAAGACTTAAGCAAAGTAGGGTTATGTTGCTGGACATTCCTGCTAGGGTGCCTGGCTGTATACATTTAATCCTGTGATTATAACTGTGATGCCTTCCAGGGGCTTTAATTGCAATGCATTACAAACTTTATCAGCTGTGATAAGTTCCTCATTTAAAGTGATGTCTAAATACCTATTCTTGCTGCTGCATTAGGTGAAGAACAACACAGACTGTTAGCCCCTAAGATGTAGAGGTGTATACTGTATGAGAAGCTCAGTCAGGGTTATGTGTCACCAGGGCAGGTGTACCTATTTTAATGCTTGTTGAGATGATGGGGCGGGTCATCACTGGGAAGGTGCCCGTTGGCAAGGCTCTCGCTCCAGGTTGTGTCAACCCACTGCATTAGGGGGTAAAATGATGTGCATACATGGGAGTGGTGGTACTAGAACCCACCCCACCTGCGGGAAGGGTGGAGATGTTATGCAATGTCAAAAAGTAATTTCAACAGCTTATGTATATTTGTAAATTGTTGCATAGTATTGAATGGTGTGTGTGTTTAATGAATGTACTCTTACTTTTATAAAGCAAAGTACAGACTGTACAATCAATTATTGAGTGTTATTTCTGCATACCTGTAAATGGAGATTACTAGACTACACCACCTCTCTTGAGTTAGCCATAGACTGCTCCGCAACGCTATCCTCTGAGAGTTAAGCGCTACAATAGGGTCTTTGGTTCCCAGTGAAGCACAAATGTGACATGTTATTTGTGCAGGCCTCACAGATACTGCCTTGTTTTCCAACATGCAGCTTTCCACAAGTCACACTGTGTACCATTTTTTTTATTTTTATACTCCTTTTTTGAGCTTCCCAATATCCAATATATGTCCTGGGGCTCACTGAAGGTATTTTTTGTTAAGTTCGACAAACGCCCAACATCTTTACAAAGTCCACAGAGACAGACAGTCCAATAAAAATAGCTTCTGTCTTGAAAAAACTCTTTAGGCAGTATGAAGGAGCTAAACAAGAATCAAGGAACTAAACAGGAGTTGATTTTAACTGGCCTAATGCCATGTTTACTACTACAAACTAAGTTGACCGGGCCCAAGTTTTTAAAACATTTTTTAACAAGCACATTCCCTCGTAGTCTACACACAGGGTTGAAGGCTGCAGGGCCCCGTCTGGACTCGAGGGAAGCTTCAAGTTAGGCAATTCCGCCTCCTTTGCACAGACACACGCACCTGAAAGTGTGCACCATCTGCGCCATGAGTCTGCTGGGCGAAATTACATCCTGCATTACCTGCTGCGTGGGAAGAAGACACCTCGAGAATGCGCAGTGTGTTTTCAAAAACCTGAAGACAAACTGTGCAGACTCGATTTCCTGTCTTCCTGTGGCCTCTATCCCACCCTATCCCAACTCGTCCTCTGACAAGTTGGGAAAGGGTGGGGTGGCCATCCTCTCCACTCTCTCCCTGATTGACTTGTAGCCCCTGACACTACAGGGCTTCAGCCTGAAGTGCCCAGGGTTAACTTTACCCAGACTTCATTAGGGGCTGGCGACTGGTCCTTGAGACTGTGTCTTTGCCGAGTTGATGACCTCACAGGCCTCAGGGCTGTGTGATGGTCAGCCTGGCAAATACTCTTGACTTTGGGCCCGCCCCGGGGCACAAAGTTTATGGAAAGCATCACTGCAACAAACAGAGTGAGTGGCAGTGTGCAATAGCCCCCCAACACGGTAATTTAAGCCGTTAGGTGGTTTAATTTTTTTAAAAAAAAGAATCATTTTTAATATTGCATACATTTTGAGCCTTAAAGTAAAGGGGGCAGAACCCCAATGTCCTTGAACAGGAACTGCCCCTAAATTATTCTCTCCTGTCAGACAGACAGAGAAAACATTCCTAGAGGAAGACACCCAAAAGTGCATAGAAGACAAGGGAAGAGAGGAAGTTCCCATTGAGGAGCTACTCCCATTGCCTTCACCAGAGGAAACCAGAAGCGGTGAGGCCAGAATGAAAGAGCTAAACTAGTATCACCCTTGCTGCTTTTTCCTGACTTTTGCGAAGCACCAGAGGGATAAGAGGAACACGTAGAAATGCATAGAGGAGCTCTTAAGGCGAAGGTAGAAAGAAGGGATTCCACTCCCAGAGATCCTGGTGTAGGAAAGACTGAGGAGAACTGTGGCATGTGTGTCTTTTCTTGTGATGCAAACAGGCCTGTAAAAGTTGTCCCAAATTCTGAGCATAGTAGGGAGGACACCCATGTTGAGATGAGGGGATCACTTTGCTGAGACAATCTGCCATTGCATTCTCCTTCTTTATATTGTGATTGGCCCTTAGAGAAATGACTTGCCCAATCTACTGTCTGTTGAGTCACCAGGTTGAGGAGACCAGATCTCATCCCCCCTGTTTAAGAACGACATGTAGGACTTGAGCCAACAATGTTATTGATACCACTTGGGGGGATGGGCACTAATATGATTTATTGGAATTGTATGGATTCCTAGAGATGGAAAATATGTGATAGGAAGTCATAACTCTTTGCCTTTTGTGTGTTACCACTCCACTCCGAAGATACTTTGATGTAAATAGAAATGTTTTCATAATTTTCATTATTGTGAATTTCATTATTAAAAATTACAATTACAGTAAATGTGATTAAATTAATAAATATAATAGTAACTATGATTATAATAAATACACCCACAGAAATTTATAAATGTTTTAATTAATTTGTTTTCCTCAGAGCTAGGGGTGAATGACCTTGCAGCATCATGCAGAAGAGTTAAACAAGCACATCCTGTCCCTCTGATCCTCAGTGTATAATTAATTTATGGTCAAATATCCAACACAGAGTTAAGCTGACAAGCCAGCAGAACTTCTCATCACTGAACACTTTGTTAGAGGCAGCAGAAGTAAGGAATCACTTTCCACTGTTAGACATTGCAAGAAATATGGAAAGCAACATGGTTCCTCAAGTACAGGAAGTGCAGGAGTCTGTGTACTAGGAAGAGAGATTTACAGACTATTAAGCGAAAAGTTAAAATGAGTCAGTGATGATGCTGGAATGAGCGAGTACTAATAAACGCTTAAACTGAAGAACATCAATAAAGGCAAACGTGCATGCTGAAGAATGTATATTTTGAGGAAAGATAAAATGCTACAAGGGAACATCAACGTTTGAAAAATGAATCAAGGCCACAGAGTTTAGAGTTGACAAAAGGTTTCGAGAGTGTGCACCCATTAATTGTGATTCGATGATCTTACAAGTTTATAGTAGGGACATAGTGGCTGCAGAAGCCCATTATCATGCATCGTGTTATAGGAACTATACAAGGGTTAAAGCAAAGGGTGAAGATAATGCAACTAGCATTCAAACCAATGATCACTACAAAAATATGAGCGATGAAGCATATGATCAACTATTTCAATGCATTAGAACTATGATTATTTCTACAAGAGAGGTAATATGTGTGACGCATCAAAATGAAAGGATGGAATCCTCATGACACGCAGAGGAATACAGGGAATAGACAAATCAACCAAGAAGCATATTAGAAGAAAATGTCATACTCACAACTGGAAGAAAATGATAGCGCCTTGTATCTTCAGAAACTTGCTGCTACCTTAAATGAGCAAATTGTTCTTCCAGTCGCCCTTCAGCCTCAAGTCTTCACTGACTTAGCATGTGATAACATTGATTGACTGGACAAGACTTTTTCCTGGTAAGGAGACAACTCATCGAGTCAACGGTATAGCTGTGCAACCCAAATTGTTTGGACCACAACCTTTTAAAGCTCCTCTCCCAAGCATTGAGAAACAAAACCAAAGAACAATGACCACAACAAATATTGAAGAATTGTATGTTTCAGGGGAATGAGTTGGGCCTCGGCCATTGATGACACCTACCGAAGTCATGCTGGAATGTGTTGTCCAGTTGAAGCTTGCACAAAATAAAAATATATTCTGATGGCTACATCTGCCTGTGGATTCCTCACCGTTTGAATTACTCCTTGCGCAGCACTCCATGGAAACCTTTCTCCATAGCCTTCTCACGTTGATGAGGATGTCATAATGGAACGACTCCACTCGCAGCCCCCCGCAACGTCATTGGAGCCATAAGAAGGCCTTGTTGGCGTGCTGACGTCAGCTCCCTTTTTTCCGCGCCATTGACACGTAACAGTTTTTACCAGGGCTCTCTATTTCTGAGTGCTTCATTGTTACAGGTTCATCTGTAATTGTAGCAGTGCGATAAATGCTCAAAAAAGTCTGGTTTTAAAATGTGTAGGGAATGTGGGGGTCTTATGTCCATCACGGAGCCCCATTATGATTGTCTTTGGTGCCTGTCTTCGGACCACAACGTCGTGAGATGTTCATCCTATTGGAGCATGAATCCAAAGGCCCTCAAAGAGAGGGAAGCCAAATTCTTTATGACCAGGTGTAAAGAAGCAGAAGAGTGGCTGAAGAATAAAGAGATAGAAGTCCAAGTCACCTATTCTGTATACCTAAAAGTCATAGAGGAAGCACAAGAAGAAGCGGCGTCATGGCTCCAGATTTTGCTCTTCTAAGGACAAGTCACCGAAGTCTCACCTTCCCCTTCACCTCAGGTGACTCCAGCTCACTCGCCAACTCTGAGGGGTTCTCCGGTGCCAAGGAAAGCAGCACCTCCCCTTCGACCACACAGCCTCCGGCTTCAGTGTTTCCACGCTACGCAGTCAGAACCAGTCTTACAGCCTCAATCTGTTCCTGAGCAGGCGGTACTGGATCCATACCCACCCTTTCCGGTTCGAGGTATGGATACTTCACATTTCTTAAATACGATTTATGGCATGTTTGCCAGGGCGGCTAACCCTTCTGGTGCGTCTGTTGGCCCATGGAACTGCTATCTTACAACTTGGGAGGCTAACCACCTCATTTTGCTCAGGTACCTTTCATGCCATTCTTGCCGATGACCCCAAGTTGGCCTCTCCCGACGCCAAGGCTCTTCATACCTGTACAATCCCAGGAGGGAAGGATATAATATTCTCCAGCACCGTCGGGATCCGGTCCAGCTCCGTCTTGACTTCGCATAGCGCCTTCAACCATCCTTGTAGGGCCTTCATCAAGGCCGACACCAATACCCAAGATGAGATCTAGAAGGGAGGCACAGAGGCTTCAGGAGGAGCAAGAATTCCAGGAACAACTAGAAGAGGCAAAAGAAACCGAGATTGTTGATCTCATGTATGCGCGAGGATTCGACTTAAGAACCACCATGCCGGGAGGACTCTAGGATCGGGGGCATTAGCCTAATTAGAAATGTTTTACCATTGAAGGATTATATATTTTTATATTTTGGACACTGTACATATCTGGAAATGAGAATTGTCTACGTGATTTAACCTACTTAGCCTTGAGAAAGGCCCGGCGCAAATCGCCAAGAGGGGGCGAAACACGTGTTGGCTGTCCTTGTTCTATGAATAAAAATAAAGAAACCTCGCTGCAAACAAAAATGTTTTTGTCCTCTATATCACGATCTGGAAAGAACGGATATTAATCTTGGAAAACTGATTTAATTTTATGTGGAGATCACACTTACCACTTCTCAAAACTGTTTCCTTAATTTGAAGCCCAAGAGGTCCAGAGCTTCGAGTGTGTCTCCACCCACCAATTAATCTTACTTATTCAAGTGTTGTCCAAAGCTTTAAAATCCCTGGACCTTTGCTACCTTATCTACATTGATCTCATGTATGAGTTTGAGGGGCTTCAGGAAGCTAGTAGGCTAGGTACATCTTTAGAATGGGAACTTTCTTCTCCTAAGGGCCTTCCTTCACAGGTGGTCTCTTCTTACCACTCAATTATCAGAAAGGCGTCTGATCTTCTAGACTTGCAGTTACCCTCTGCGGAGAGTATGTCAAACACCCTGACAGAGGTTCTTCACTCTCCTTCACCTATGACAGAGCCTCTGCTCCCAATTAATGAGGCTTTGACGGAGCCCATATTAGAGGTATGGCAAAAGTTTATATCCACCCCTGCTGTGTCCAGATCGGTAACAAGATGGTACAAAGTTGCACCTGGTGATCCGTCCTTTTTATCTGCACATCCATCTCCTAATCAATCTTCTGGCTCTTTTCCATCCATTCCTGGAGATAGGGATTCAAAAAAGATAGAACAATCAGCGAAGAAGGTATTTTCATCAGCCAGTGTGGCTTTAAAATCAATGAATGCTACGTGCCTACTGGGTCGCTACATTCATGCCTTGATGTATTCGGCTACAGAGGTGATCCCTAAATTCAGAGGATGTCCAGGGTCACTTTGCGGCGGTTCTGTTGGACACTCAAGCTGCAGCCCGTCAGGTTATTCAGTCTGGGCTTGACACAGCTGACTCTGTTCCCAGAGTGATAGGTTCCTCAGTGGCAACTAGGAGGCATGCCTGGCTAAGAGGGTCTGGTTTTTCTCCGGCTGTGCAGGCCACCCTTTTTTACCCTTTGATGGCTCTCAACTCTATGGAACCAAAACAAACTCAGGGCTGCATGGCTTTAAAGACAGTAGGCCAAACCATCCAAGAGCTTCAGCCCGTCACCCAGAGCAATACTGCTGCACTACAAGACATGATAGACCGCGTGCATGCGCTAGAAGACAGACGATGGGCCTTCCGGAAGGGGAGGAAGGTAGAAATCCTGAATAGTATGTTGAGCACTGGCTACGAGACCTACTGCCTCAAGGGACATTGTTGCTGCAATTTGTGGTGGAAAGAGCGCATCGGGTGGCCGGTGCAGATGCCCCTGCCGGGCGCCAGGCCCGCCCGTTCCTCTTTAAACTTCTTAACTACAGAGACAGGGAGGTGGTGCTGCGCGAAACCCGAAAACTAGGCGACTCTTAAGTGGGTGACAGTCGAGTCTTGTTCTTTCCAGACTATACCGCACTCATGCAGCGGTGCGGAAGCAACTACATGGCAGTGAAGCATCAGCTCTGGGAACTGGAGTTGCCCCACTCCTTGCTCTTCCCGGCCCGGCTGAGAGTGGTAACGAAGGAAGGGACCCATTTTTTCAACCCCTCAGCAGAGGTGTGGTATTGGCTGGAGAAGTCAGGACTATGGGTGGGAACATGACCCCCCTGCCTGGATACTGGCAGCCTGATGGAGTGGAGACCTTGACGACGGAGAAGGCGTGGGACGCTCCAGTCTGCAAGGTCAGGCCCCATGCCGCCAAGCCCAGAGAAAATCAGGATGGAGCGACAAGATGTCTTAGAGGCAGTAGCAACTCTTGAAACTGCACGCAGTAGTGAACGCATGGCAGCCTACATACAAGATACATCAGGAACTAGTGGCTTGTCCTCCCTGTCAACTGCAATATCCGAAGATATGAACCTGCCAGTAGTAACCCCACAAACTGCAGATGATATCATGTGATCTCATAACGCTGCACTGGACTCATTCATAGTCAACTTACGCAAGTAGAGGTTTTGTTTACCTGTTTCTTTACACATGTGGTTAGACTGCACCGCACTCTAGGGGTACCACCAAGGCACAAATAGGCACAAATGATACCTGAGAAGGCAGTTGGGTGCCCGCTGAGCATAGGCCCAACTGTATCGCACTCCACACCGCGATAACTTCAAGATAGAGGCACTCCATTGCGCCCCGCATCAGAACTGTGCACTGCCCTAGACCACCAGCACGGTCATGCATCTCCCAAACACACCGGAGATGATAGGGGGAGACAGTATAGACAAGACACAGCTAGCACACGTACCCCACCAGGCATCACACTGGACTAGCTCACACTCAAGTATTGTTACAAATGTTTGAACGGACACCCACCTGGGGATACGCCCCCATTGTTATGTTGTTTACAGTTGTAATGTTGTTCTCATTGCAGCAAATTGACAGACCCTACCCCAACCGTGGCGCCCGCTTACCGGCGCGACCCCCACACTCGACACTGCAATAGCCTAACCAGCTTAGTGATGAAGCAAACTTATATAATAACATGGAATATACGTGGCATGCGCACACCCACGAGGCACTACCCTATATTTTCCTACCTCCAACGACACTCAGTGGGTATCTCCCTTTTAGACACACATGACACAGGCTGAGCTTTATAGGCTTCGCAGACGTTGGAGAGGGCAGATATACGGCACCACCTTTTCAGCGCATGCGCATGCGCTAGGCACACTGATCTGGGTGCGGGCGGGCACTCCATTCATCTGTGAAGAGGTAGAAACAGACTGAGAGAGCAGGTACACCTTCATGCATGGGAAGTTAAATGGCCAAACGATGCTGCTGTGGTCCATATATGCCCCCAATATAAATCAACCGTCACTCCTAACACAATTGTCACAGGTCCTGACCTCCTACACCGGGCTCCCTTGGCTGCTGGGCGGGGATTTTAACATGGTACTTGATGTTCACGTGGACAGATCCACTCCCCCTCCCCGTGCGACAACGGCGTTGTCAAACGCGCAAGCACTGGGAGACTGGCTCTCGAACTGGGCACTGCGAGGCCTGTGGCGCGTCCTCCACCCAACCGAGCGAATCTACTCCTATTACTCTGCAGTACATGATCTACATATACGACTAGACAAGTTGGTAGGTTCCCAGCCCCTGCTTCCGCTAGTAGCAAAATCAGACTACCTAGGGCGTACACACTCTGATCATAACCCCCTGTGGTTCCAGCTTAATCGGGAAGCTGTGCCCACATGGCAACTCCAGCTGAGCGCGCTGGAGGACCCAGACTTCCGTTCATCGCTAGGGGCGGCTATTCTATGTCTATTGATGTCTTACGTACTTTAACATCAAAGAAGGGACGGCGAGCAACGCACTAGTAGAATGGGACGCCCACAAAGTGGCGGCCAGGGGACACTGTCTGGGAGTCACGTGGAATATACGTAAGACGTTATCAACCTCACTCACACAGCTGGAAACCAAGCTGTTACAATACGAAAGTGAAGGGGAGGGGAGTGGCAGACACTCGAGCCGACTGGAGGAGCTCTGCACCTAGCATGCGGAGCTCCTGGAGCATCTGAGGTGTCACAACTATATGGTGCATACACCCCGTACGCTCGCTAAGGCTGACAGAGCAGGCCAATTGCTAGCCTGGCTGCTGCGGAAGGAGGGCAGTCACGCCCCGATAGGAGCAAAACGCACAGGGTAGGGGACCCTGGTTTACATGCAGCGTGAGATACACGAAGCTATGACCGACCACTACGCCCAACTCTACAGATCTAGAGGAAGTGGCCCCAGGCATGTCTTGGAGAGATTCTTGGACTCTATCCAATTGCCCACGGCACTGGAGGAACACAAGGAGGTGCTTTCCTTGGAAGAGATCGGGGAGGCGATAAAATCCATGGCTTCTGGGAAAAGGCCAGGGCCAGATGGTCTGCCTGCCGAATACTACAAAGCATACCGTGAATCCCTGGTGCCATTCCTCCACACGCTATACAACACAGCACTAGAGGAGGGCACACTACCACCCTCAATGCGGGAAGCGTATCTGGTCTCCCTGCTAAAACCGGACAGAGACTCCACAGTCCTAGGCTCGTATCGACCCTTGGCGATGCTCAATGTAGACTATAAAATCCTTGCTAAAGTGTTGGTGGAAAGATTAGCGCTAGTTGTCCCCCAGTTAGTTCACACTGAACAAAATGGGTTTGAGCCCGCACGATCCACGTCACTGAACCTGCGGAGATACTTCAGGGTGGCGGCTGAAGCCACACGGGAGTGGCCCAGGGCGGGATGTCTTATCCTAGACCTCGAAAAAGCATTTGACTGCTTAGAATGGGGCTACCTGTCAGCAGTGTTGTTGAGATACGGACTGGACATGGGTTTCCTCCAAATGGCTGATTTACTGTACAAAAACCCCACAGTTCGAGTACAGTTGGGCCCATACATCTCCAATGCACCAGGCAAGGATGCCCCTTGTCTCCGTTACTGTTCGCGCTGGCAATTGAGCCCCTAGCTGTGGCGATACGTGCAATGCAAGGGGATGGAATACCACTAGGGGACACGGTCCATCAAGTGTCGCTCTATGCCGACAGGTGCACAGTCAAAATATCGAGTCAATGATGTCGACTTGCAGTAATATCGACTCCTAAATATCGAAGGTAAGAAATTTCAATGTTTTGTATATCGAAGTTTAAAATAGTGACATAAAAAATATCAAAATGTTAATATATCATTGTATTATGTTTTATAAGTTGTAATTTTGTAATTTTAATGTATGGTATTTTTTTAAGAAGTATTTAAGTTATTTTAAATTTTATAAATGTTTTAGGAGCGGGATGTTGGGTTTATAATTTTAAATATGAAATTTAGTTTATAAATTTTTTTTATAAATGTTAGCGAAGGATGTTGGATTTATAGGGGATTAGTGTGGGGAGTGTTTTTAAAAATATTATTTAATTTTTAAAATTTTTTAATAGAAATAGGAAAATAAAATTTAGAATTTTTAAATGTAGTTTAAATTTTAGGAGTGGGATGTTGGGTTTATAGGGGATAAGGGTGGGGAGTATTTTAAAAATATATATATATATATATTTTTTTTACATAGAAATAGGAAATTAAAATTCTAAATTATTTTTACATTTTAGGAGCGGGATGTTGATTTTATAGTGGATAAGGGTTGGGTGTTTTAAAAATTATTTTGAAATAGGAAAATATACTTAAAAATTTCTAAATAATTATATATTTTAGATTTGAGTGGGAATAGTGAATTAAATAGGTTCAGTGTCCAGCACCTACCACAATTAAATGTAGATTGGAGTGGGAATAGTAAATTAATTAGGTTCAGTGTCCAGCACCTACCCAATTTTTTTTCTTTTTTTTAACGTTTAAAGAGCTTTATTATTCTGTATGTTGACTTACACAGCTTGTAGCCACAACCCGGAGGCCGGCAGCGCACTTAGTGATAATACTGCCCTATAGATCTCTTATACACAGCCAAATAGCCGACAACCTGGGGGTCCGGCAGCACATTAACAGGAGCAATGCATGCACAATCTGGAACGGCTGTCATCCCTATTTCAGCCTGTTCGCTTGCCTCCGGATGGAGGAAGCACACCTTCGTTACGCTGCACTGGTTCCTAGGTCTATTCAGCTAGTGTGTGCAATCGTATGTTACCTAAGGAGGCTCTCTTCCTAACCAACCCCCAATAGACCCACTTCCCACCCCATTTCCACCCCTCCCCCCTTCTAAGTCAGCACCTGCTTTAATCTACGCTCAGCGATTAGTCCATGACTTCCCCAGGTGGCTCCCACTCAGTAGAAGTCGCCAAGTTCCCGCTCTCCAGTTCAGCTTCGTCTAAGGGCGTTGGTCGCTCATCCCCTCCTACCCGGTCGTCCTTCTCTGTGTCTTGTACTCTCATATAATCCTGATATAGACTCCAGGAATTCTTGGGGCGACTCGCTGGAGGAAAAAGTTCGCTGTAGCATTCTGAGTGCGTGCAGCAGTACAGCATGTCATGCGCCCATCTTTTCGTGGTAGGGAGTGGCCCTCTCATCCAGCACATAGCAACAACCCGTCTGGCCATAAGCATGCCCATGTCTGTTAGCCGTCTCACCGCTACCGGCAGGCCTCTGGAGTGACCTAGCAGTGCTAAGGCGGGATCTGTGACCAGCTCTATGTTCAAGATCGAGCCCATTTCAGTAAATATCTCGTCCCAGAATTTGCGGATTCCGAGGCACCACCACGATAGGTGCATGAAGTCTGCAAACGGTTCACTGCATCTCTCGCATTCAACCGTCTGTCTAAGGCCGTATCTATTTAACCTCTCTGGAGTGTAATACACTCGTTGGAGATATTTGAAATGAATCAGTCTGTGTCTGCCATTTAAAGAAAGTTTCCTGGTGCTCGCACAGCAGTATGCCCACATGCCGTCATCTATTGTGATCTGTAGGTCTCTCTGCCAGGCTATCCTCGCTTTCGAATACGGCTGCTCCCCGTGCACTCTGTTAAGTCTGTATAGATTTGTGACCAATTTTCGGGAGGAGGGAGTTTTGATAACATAGGTAAGTTGCGACACCTCCGGCGGTTCCACCAGGTCCGGGCCCAAGAGGTCCAGTAATGCGCTGCGAACTCTATGATATTGAAATCGATGTAGTAATGAGGCCTCCCCCGGATCCGGCACAGCCTGCTCCCATGTTTTCACTGTGCCCTCTGAGAACAAGTCACCCGCAATGTGGATGCCCATCGTACGCATCGCTTGTATTACTCCCTTTTCCGCCATAGGAGCAAGCCACAACGTCCACTCGATAGGCATTAGAGGGGAATACAGTAACACCGTGTTTTGCGCCTGCAGTAGCGCATGCCACGCATGGTTGGTAGTCATGATCAAGTCTAAAATGCCAATTCTGCAGTCCACCAGCCGAAAGACCGTGACAGGAAGTGGACTCGGATCCGCGAAGAGTCGTTCCAAAGGAACATGCGGTATCATCGCATGCCCATGGATCCATGTATGCAAGTGCGCTGCCTGTGCTACTCTGTAGTATCGTTCCATGTCTGGAGCGCCCAGGCCTCCCAATTCATACGGAAGGGTAACCGTGGTCCATTTCACCCTGGGTTGTTTACCCCCCCAAGCTAGTTTGGTCAATAGCTGCGTCAGGTTTTTGAAAAAGGACTTGGACAGCACAATCGGTATGTTGTTAAATAGGAATAAGAATCTGGGCAGTACCACCATCTTCATAATTGCCACACGTCCCATCAAGAACAATGGCAGTTTGCACCACACCTCAACATCGTCTTCTAGCTTGCTATATGCGACGCCGTAATTTTCACGTATAAGAATTTCCGGATCAGTATGGAGCATAACCCCGAGATATCTGACTGGTTCCGTCGTCCATTGTAGCGGGTATTCCATGTCAAATTGTGTTGTCTTCGGGGTCAATGGGAAAGCCACCGATTTAGACCAGTTTATCCTGAGACCGGAAAGCGCGCCATAGCGCACCACCTCTCTCAGTACGGCAGGCAGATTAGTCTCTGGTTCACGGACATACAGTAAAGTGTCATCCGCGTATGTCGATATTACAATTTTGTACGTTGGGAAACTTATCCCTTCGTGACTGTGTTACTCCCTGAGGGCGCATGCCAGCGGCTCGGCCACCAGCGCATAGAGTAGTGGTGAGAGCGGGCAGCCCTGCCTAGTGCCCCTGCCAATCACAAAGGGGTCCGAGACTCGGTCCCCTATGCGAAGTCTAGCCGTAGGGTGGTGATATAGCGCCCCTATCATTTGCAAGAACGGCTCGCCCAGTCCCATTCTGCGCAGAACTCTCAGCATAAAGGGCCGCTCCACTGAGTCGAAGGCCTTTTCCATGTCCAGGAAGATAGCTATGGCCTTCATGTCTTGTCTTACATGTTGCATAGTGCCCAATACAGTTCTGATAATATAGGTGAGATTCCTGCTGGGAACAAATCCTGATGGTTCCGGGGCTACCAACTCTGGGGCCAGCAGCACCAGTCGTGTCGCCAGAACCTTGGCATACAGCTTGGCATCAACATTCAGTAAGGACAGCGGCCTGTAGGAGCTACATGCATTCGGCGGTTTGCCTGGTTTTAGAATAGTCACAATCAGCGCTTCCCTCATGGATCGCGGCATACTGCCCTCAGCGCAGACGTCATCAAATAGAGTGGATAAGTGTGGAATCAGCTTGTCTTTAAACGTTTTATAAAACCCCACAGTGAGCCTATCTGCCCCCGGGGCACTGTCCGAGCGCATACCCGCCAGCGCCTCCTCAATCTCGTCCTTGTGTATGGGTTGCATTAAGAACTCCTGGTCGGAATTCTTTAGAAAAGGTAACTGTATATGACCTAGATAGTCGTCGATATCATCCTCAATGCTCTCTGTTCTAGAGGCGTAAAGCCCTGAATAGTAAGTCCTAAACTCTTCTACTATCTCAGATTCCTCCGTGAGGAGCATACTGGCTTCCTACTCCAGCTCTGGTATCACCTGAGTGCGTCTGGTGTTTTTCAGCATCCGGGATAGGAGGGAGCCAGGACGTTCTCCCTCACCGTAGGGCCGGGCTGTCGCATACTTCCCCATGTGTCGGACTTTCCTATCTGCTACCTAATTATATTCTACTATGAGAGACTTAATGTCCTCTGTCACGTTGGCGTCCGGTCCGCCCAGCTGTCGCTTCTCCAACTCAGCTAGCTGTTTCTCTAAATATAGTAGCCTCTGGCGTATAGATTTGAGTACACTTGAATGTTTTGACATAGTTATGCCTCGGATACACACCTTGAACGCCTCCCATACTGTTTGGAAGCTATCAACTGACCCTATGTTAGTGTCGAAGTACCTCTCTATCTCTTCAGCTAGCTCGCCCCTAAATTGATCATCTAGTAAGGAGTACGGGGGAAATCGCCATGTGAAAGGTGGAATTCTTTTTGTTGGTGTCTCCAGAATCAGAAGCAGTGGTGCGTGATCAGAGAGGGTGCGCGCCAGCGCCGCACAGGACCTGACGACTCTCATAACCGAGGAGGACGCCAACCAGTAGTCAATTCTGGTGTGTATATCGTGAAATGCGGAATAATGTGTGTAACCCCCTGCATTGTTTTCCTACTTCTCCACACATCCACTAGGTCTAGTGTAATGAGCTCAGTTCGAATTTTTTGTGCTGCAGCCGAGGGTCTACGAGGTGGGCCTGATGACCTGTCGAGCTCTGGGTCCAACACCAGGTTTAAGTCCCCACCCCAAAGCATTTGTGCAGTAGTATATGTTCGGCAGTACTGAGCTAAGGTATCATAAAAGTCCGGGGAGTTGTAGTTGGGACCATACACATTAACCACAATGAGGTCGTATCCCTTCCCTGTACATCTTGATATTAAATAGCAGCCCTCCGGGTCCGCTCTCAGCAAAGTCAATATTAATTTTGATTTAGGATTCACCCTCTGCAATACACCCCTGGAATGTGTCATGAACCCTGCAACCGTGATGTTGCCCACCAGCCCTCTACTGAGAAGCATTTTACTTGTGAGCGGGAGGTGCGTTTCCTGAATGAGTGCCAAATCTACGCCGTGTCACTGCAAATAGTTCATGACCTTTCTAAGTTTGCGATGATCATTCAGACCCCTCACATTCCATGTCAGAGCCCTAAGTGTCCCCGCTTCCCCCTTTGGGGTTACATCGTTTGCACTAGACATCTTAGCAGTGGAGCAAATCGGCGAATGGCAGCAGATTTCTCAAGGTTAGCTTAGACAACATGAGCAGGAAGAGCGAATAACATTGTACTCAAATCTTCCCCAACCCCTCCACCCCCTCCCACAGCAGACCCCCAACAACGTGGCCCAAAACCAAATCACACAACTTGGTGTTTAGAACATCAACAGTGCATTGCACTCGGGGACCAAGGTCGCCTGACAGCCTATAACCCTCAATGTTCTCAAAGCGCTTTGTCAGGCCCCCACCCTCCCCCCGCCATGCACCGAATCGGTATGTCCAGAGCTGTTTCATATTTCCACATTTTACCCAGTAAGGTCACCTTCCCCTCCTCCCTCCTTCACTATCTCCGTTACCCTCCTTGTGACAACTCAGTTCAACATTGTGCAGGCTAGTCCGCTTCAGTTTTACCACAAGTACCAGGCAGATATTGGGACCAATGCCACCTCCCTTTACTCGTGTCTCTACTTATCTGCCAGAAGGCTTCAAACAGTGGATCGGACCACGTCCTCTCCGCAGAGCGGAATGTTCGAGTAGCCGGAGAACCTCCGCACCCAGTCGGGCCTACTGTAAAGTTAGGAGTTCTTGTTCATTCCTGCTCGTCTGGATGACTGCTTTCACCATCCTCCAGGGTTTCCGTGTTGCCTTGTCTCTGCTCTCTCGACCATCCCTTCATTGCCTTCTGCAGTTCTTTTGGGTCCGTGAATATATGCGAGTGTCCCTTTCTGTTGACATGCAATTTGGCAGGGTACAGCATCGCGTAATCCAGTCCCAGTTCCCTGAGGTGTTTCCTATGTGGGATAAAGTGTTTGCACGCTTCTTGCACTTTTGCAGTGAAGTCCGGGTATATTGTTATTGCCGACCCTTCATATTGGAGAGCCGATTTGGCTCTAGCCAGCCTGAGGGCAGTGTCCCTGTCGCGGTAGTTGAGCAGTTTAGCAATGATTGGGCGGGGAGGCGCTCCCGGTCGCGGTTGCGGGCCCAGTGTTCGATCTGCTCGTTCCACCACAAACATTGCCGAGAACACCCCCTCTCCCAGGAGGGTGGTGAGGAACTTCTCTACAAATAGTTCCATTGTGCCAGTTTGCGTGTTCTCCGGCAGGCCCGTTATGCGAAGGTTACTTCGTCGTGAGCGTGCTTCTAAATCCTCCGTCTTGTCTTGGAGGGACCGCATCAGGCTATCCACCCTCTTGTGCGCCGTGTCTAACTCAGTCTGCGCCTCTTCGACTTCTGTTATTCTCCTCTCCGCCATGTCGTGTTTCTCGGCATGTTTGTCCAGGCGTTCAGCCATGCGGTCCATCCTGTACGTCATGGCGTCCATTTTGGTGCCTAGTGCAGATATACTGGACTGAAGACTTTGTTCCATAGAGCGCAGCATGCTCTTGATATCGGAGTCAGCCACCTGTTCTTCCTCCGGCTGTGTGACTGCCCCGTGTTCCATGGGAGGGCTTTGCCGCTGCAATCTTCTCTGCGCGAAGGGAAGCCTACTTTGCGTCTTGGTTCCTTTGCCCATCGCCATGGCCGGACCGCCACCCAACTGCGGGAAGTCTTGTAACAGGGGAGACCATTCCACGTCTGTTCGACCCACCGCAGGGCAGGCCGCTACACCCTTCCCAGACGCAGGGTCCCAACTATCGGTATCAACCTGGTGTCGGGCGTCTTCCTCTCACCGCATTGCCATTAAGTTCCAGCCCGGCCCGGCTCTATGCGACCACTGTGGGCGAACTCAGTACTCCACCAGGGTCTCGCTGTAGCTGTAACTGCGACCCCCCAGCTTCTCTCCTGTAGGCCTCCAATCGTGTCCCCACTCCAGGAACCCGGCTCTCGGCCTCACCGACACCAGCACTACCACTGCGCCACTCCCCTCCGCTGCAAACGGCGTCTCCCGGCCGCGTGGCATCTCTTCTGCCTCGCAGGGTCTCAAGGGCGCGGTTGGAGGAGTAATCTTCCTTCTCGAAGTAGCGGCGTCAGCTCCTAACCTTCCGTCTCCACAGTGGGGGTCCCGGTTCACGCCTCCGGGTGTTGCCCCCTCAGGCCTCCGAAGCGACCGCACTCCACGTATCGCACGTCCGTGCACGTCACCCAGGCTAGAGTCTCGCTGGGGACCGCGGCTTGCGGCCTGTCAGCGTTCCGCTCCACGTTCGTGCCCCGGGGTGTCGTAGCTCCGCAGTTTTAGGGTCGCCGGAGACCCAGCAAAATCCGCCGTCTATGGAGGGAGTGTGGGACCCAGATTGTTGCTCAGTGACAGGATAATGCAGGATATTTAGAGGTGCATGGCGGAGCCTCGGGTTTAAGCGGCCATTTTAGCTGCTGGCAAGCTCCGCCCCCCCCAGCACCTACCCAATTAAATGTAGATTGGAGTGGGAATAGTAAAGTAAATAGGTTCAGTGTCCAGCACCTACCCCAATTAAATGTAGATTGGAGTGGGAATAGTAAATTAAATAGGTTCAGTGTCCAGCACCTACCCCAATTAAATGTAGATTGGAGTTGGAATAGTAAATTAATTAGGTTCAGTGCCCAGCACCTACCCCAATTTAATTTAGATTGGAGTGGGAATAGTAAATTAAAAAGGTTTAGTGTCCAGCACCTACCCCAATTAAATGTAGATTGGAGTGGGAATATTAAATTAATTAGGTTCAGTGTCCAGCACCTACCCCAATTAAATGTAGATTGGAGTGTGAATAGTAAATTAATTATGTTCAGTGTCCAGCACCTACCCCAATTAAATGTAGATTGGAGTGGGAATAGTAAATTAATTAGGTTCAGTGTCCAGCACCTACCCCAATTGAATGTAGATTGGAGTGGGAATAGTAAGTTAATTAGGTTCAGTGTCCATCACCTACCCCAATTGAATGTAGATTGGAGTGGGAATAGTAAATTAATTAGGTTCAGTGTCCATCACCTACCCCAATTAAATGTAGATTGGAGTGGGAATAGTAAATTAATTTTGTTCAGTGTCCTTCAAGTACCCCAATTAAATGAAGATTGGAGTGGGAATAGTTAATTAATTATTTTTATTGTCCAGAATTTATTGTAAAATAAATGTTTATTATAGTGGGAGTAATTTTTAGTTAGGTTTAAAAGAATATTTGTTATAGTTAAGTGTCTAAAGAGTGTAATGTTTAATTTAAAATGTATTTAAAGTCATATTTAATATAATGAATTTTAAATTTTATGTTATATGTGTTAAAATAATTATTCTTGTAAACATACTTTTTATATGTTTAAAAATGTTTTAATTTTTTTATTTAAAATTTTGTAATATATATATGTATAAATTATAAAAAGATACACATTTTTGTACATTGGTAGTAATAGTTATTTTAAGGTAGTCAAAAGAAATTACACAGTTTTTTTTAAAAACAATTTATTATATAATTCAGAGGGGCCGATTCCGATCCGGTAAAAAGCGCTCCGAATAGCCGTTCGGAGCATTTTTCCCATACGAATCGTACCCTGCAACGTCCCCCGTACGTACGACGAAGAACGATTCGTACCAGGAGCTGGACTCCGTACGAATCGTACAGAGACCGTATGGATCAAATCCCCGTACGAGTCTCACTCGGAACCCGCTGTACGCGACATCTGTACGGTCCGCGGCTGGTTTATACGACCCAGCAAGTACGATACGTGTCGGGTACGCACCATACAACCCTTTTTCTACGGGAGCTGAAAACTGCCGTAAAAGCAGAGTTCGCGCCGAAACAGGTATGGTACAGCCCCCCCGGGTATGACGCGTACCCCCCATGATCGCAGGGGTACGGCGCGTACCCCTGCAAACATGGGTGGTACGCGCCGTATACCCAGCGTACATGGGATACGCACCGTACCCCATGTATGCTGGGTGTACGGCGCGTATCCCATGTACACTGAGTGTATGGCGCGTACCCCCCATGATCCCAGGGATACGCGCGGTACCCCTGCGATCATGGGGGTACACGCCATACAGTGTGTATGTGATTGTGCGCTTTTCCGTATGAATCGCCCTTACCTGACGTGGACCGTACGACTCGCGTCCTGATACCCCGGTCTGGATCGTACTCGTCGGGTCGAACGGCGTGTGTACGAGTCGTACGGAGACGGCTCAGGAAGCGATTCGTACGGACGGTAATTTTACCGGATCGGAATCGGGCCCAGAAAGTACATAAGTCAAAGAAAATATTTATTATAAATAACAGTATAAATGTTTAACTAATATATAAGTATTTGTATTTTTTTATTTTATACAAATTATTTTTCATTTGTATAGTTGTTGAGACAAGTACATTATAGGAACATAGAAACAGTATAGTCAATGAAAATATATTTAACATTTGAATATATTTTGTAAATATAGTTGGATGCATTTTTTTTTTATTTTCAAAATTTTTATTAGTATATATTTTGTTATATGTTTTAGATATTACTTTATTGATGAAATCATGGTATACATGTTAATATACATTTAAAGAATATGAATAACATCATATATTGTTAATATTATACTAAACAGTTTTTACAAAATAACATTTTAATATTATATTATGAATTATATTTTCCATATTATTAATATTAATATAGTATTATTAATTTTAATAATTTTTAAATGTTTGCACATTTATTTTGTTGAAAGAAATCAAATGTATACATTGTTTGTCTTATTTTTTTCCATATATATTTTTTTACAAAAATAATATTAAATATTATAATGTAATAATACGTAATTTTTATAATTTTACAATATATGAAGACAATAATATATTTTTTAATACATCATATACGTAAGTAAGTAAGTAAGTAAGTAAAGCTTTATTCGATTTTCATATAAAATCATAAAAGCACAACAAATACATCAATTGAAAATACACAGTCACAGTTAATACAAAAGCTGCTTACTTATGCACATTCACTTAAAAAACAAGTGTAAGAAACAGTTAATACAAAAGCTGCTTACTTATGCACATTCAATTAAAAACAGGTGTAAGAAACAACCGGATAATAAATTTTAGTTGTTATGAATTTAAAGTGCAATATCATCAAACAGCAACAACCTTGGGCATCGTGGAACCAAAAGGAGGAATATTTTACCACATGGATTTACGATACTTTATAACAGTTCTTAAAAATCATGAAACAGCGAAAATCAAGTGCTCATCTTCTAATCGTAACAGTTTTGAAAAAGCTGGCCTGCAATTTCTTAAGCCCCATCGTTTTAGTAAAGGTTTCAAATATACTTTTCTGGGGTTAGAATAAAATGTGCAAAAGAACATTATATGCATATTAGATTGCACTGCGATGTTATCGCATGGACAGATCAGCTTAGTGGATGACCAGTTGTTCATGTCAGGTAAAGTTACCATACAATAAAAAATCCCAAGACGCAGGCGGGACAAAAGCATTCGGTGATACGGACTAGGATCAACATTCAGGTAAGTTTGCAAGCCTTCATTGGGGGTAATTTCCTGGAAGTTTAAGATGGTATGTTTATGTTTTTCGGAATTCCATCTCGCAGTTTCCAGGTGGATGGTTATTATTTTTTTGAGAGCTGATCTTGAAACACCCTCCATGGATCTCGGGTTATCATAATATTCTGGATGTCCTATTTCAGTAAGTAATGCTCTTATATATGATAACCATCTAAAATTAGCAACCCCATCTAGGGCTAAGCAATCTTCTAGAAGGTCCCTGTTAAAACTGGCTTCATGTGTTGTCCACACCTTGTGCCACAAAAGGATAGGGGACATCTTAATGATGTCGCTAAGATGTTTAACTCCTGTCTCGATGTGCGTCATAAATGAGGATGTGGTTTTAGGTACTCCCAATAGGTAGCAGATGAATTGATTTTCACAGCCCTGCAGGGATTGGTCCTTCTCGGTGCCCCATAGGCCCGCACCATAGGTAGCTGTGGAAACGCATTTGGCCCGGTAAATCTGGGTCAGCTCCTTGATTGGTTTGCCGCCGATTCTGTTAGAAAAAGCGCGCAGAGAGCCTATGGTGCGAATGAAAGCCAATTTTCCTGCTGCAATCGCCGGCTTCCAGCCGCACCGCCTGTCGAACAGAACTCCTAGGTAGCAAAACTTATCAATGGTAGCTATTTTTTGTTTATCCAGAAATATGTTACAAGGAGCCCTCTTAAGCTTTCTGGTGCATGGCATAGTGTATGTTTTGGAGATATTAACTTTAAGGACTCTTTCCTGCATGTAACCCGCAAATTTAGTAACCGCCCTCTGTAGGCCGACTTGAGTCTGGGACATTATGACCGCATCGTCGGCGTACAAGAGGATTGGTACTGGTGAACCTTTCACAGTGGGGTAATCATTCGGGGAAAGGGAAAGGTATTGACCCACTGAATTTATATAATATGTAAATAGCCTTGGGGCCAAGATGCAGCCTTGTCTAACCCCTCTTGAAAGTGCAAATTTTCCAGTACATTCCCCCTGTTTGCCATATCTCACTCTTGCCCCACAATTGTTGTACAGCTCTTTAACGAAAGTGATTATACGGGCGTCAATGCCCATATCGCCCTGCGTGGACCATAATAACATGTGGTCCACGCAATCAAAAGCGGAGCTTAAGTCAACAAAAGTTATAAAAAGTGCTCCGCCTCTAGCCTGGGTATATTTGGAAGTTAAGAGGGACAAGTTTAAACACTGTTCGGATGTCCCTATACCTTTCCTAAACCCATATTGCAGGTGTGACACTTTCATTAGACCGTCCAATAAGGATATTGGCCTGTAGCAGGTCGGGTCGTCTCGGCTGCCCTTTTTAAAAATAGGGACCACTATGGCATCCGACCAGGTTTCAATAAACCCCTTTCGGTTTCCCTTGTTCAGAATATTTGTAAGCAGGGGAGCCCAGAAATCCGGTTCAGCTTTATAAACGTCTACCGGGGTGCAATCGGGCCCCGCTGCTTTACCTGGTGCACTTTCCCTAATTGCGTCCTGGACTTCTCCTAATGTAAAAGTTAGATCTATCGGGAATGGGCAAACTAAGTGGTGTGTATCTCTACTATTGTCTATACTTTTATCTACAATAGGGCTAGGCCCTAAAGGGAGGATAGTGTCAGCTATCTTTGGATGCTTATACAATTGCCTGAAGTGGGTTAGTCATATTTCACCAGTTATGGCGAGGTCTATTTTGTTACCACTAACAATCGGTCGGTATAGGGTTTTAAATAGCCTCCAAAACTTAGAGGTATTTTTCTGTATGGAGGCTTCTCTTAGTGTTTCCCAAGCTTGCTTTTTTAAAGCCAGTCTTCTTTCTTTTATTGCGAGTTTGTATAATTTCCTGGCCTTGCGTATTATATGGGGATGTCTTGGTTTCAGGGCCAGGGCTACTTTTAAGGCTTTTAGTGCTTTCGTGCACTTCCCATTGAACCACCCTTCGCTACATGTTGGGTTATTTTTAGTTACACGGGTCAGCATGTTTTTAATGCGGTGTTGAATGTTGGCAAAGGCTGACATAACAGTAGTGGGCTCCTCGTGTTCCTCCAAACAAACATTAACATCAGCGGCACAATCAGAGATCAGCTTTTTTAGAAACACACTGGGTACAATCTTATCCCATTTTACCACGTAGCCATTGGTTTTAGATAAATCGATCTTGTATGGGTACGTGGAAGGGATACCCTTGTTGTCATGACACCCTTTTACATTTACGCCAATTATCAAGGGATGGTGGTCGCTAAGTGCATCTTTTCCGATTTCCCACGAAGTTAAAAACCCTGGGTTGACATGAGTTATCAATATAAAGTCAATGGTCGAGTTACAACCTCTGCCAAAGAAGGTTGGCTCGAAAGGCACAGGCAATGGACAAATCTGATTTGCAAAAGAGAAATCGAAATTAAAAACGATACCATTTAACAACGACACCATCTTTGTGTGAGAGAAATGGGTTGGGTCATCCGCCCCAAAGTCTGCCAGGCCACACAGGGGTGAATCAGAATGTGAACAAATAGTACAATTAAAATCCCCAACCCATATTATTTTTGCCCCCTTAAAGAGGTCAGCAGTGCGAGTCAACTGACACAACATATTAGACATAGTAGACTCCATTTCACTATTGGACATGTTGTTGTAAAAGTTCACCAGTACAATTTTCTCATTCTGACCCCAGTTAAAAGATAGGATTTGAAAGTAGGCGCTTGAGAAAAATTTGTGAATCTTGACCTCTGCCGTTGTTGAAACATTGTATGTGGCCTAGTGTCGTGATTCACTAGGACTCTAGTACGCACTACAACAAATTATTGTTTTTTGGCTTTATACATTCGGTTTATTTTAAATCATTATCTCAAAACCAACAGATATATTACATTTACGTATTTTTCATCATTAACATCGTTTGCAAGATCAATAACAAGTTCATAACAGATAGTTTTGCATAGCAACGAAAGCAACAGTTTGTCAACACACAGGTTTACCAAAAGCAAGAAAAAAACAAAGAAAAAACCCAATGCATTTCGGGGCGTTTGCCCCTTCGTCGGGGGTCTGAAAAAGAAAACAAGCAAACAAGGAGACTATTATTTATCAGTTTCTCTGAATACTTGAATATTTAACCCTCAAGAGTTTTTATATTAGAGCTTACCTAAATAACAGAGACTAAGCTGAAGCCTGCGTGTGGTTTGTATTGTCTTTCCAGACAAATTTCTGAAACACCAAAAATAAATGATCATGAGGAGTCTATCCAAGAGATATCATTCCTACAATGTGTATGCGGGAAAGTGAAGCTTTTAAATTACCTGCCCGAAAGTCAAAGTTGCATCTGTGAATGGAAGAAATTTTTTTAATTTTTATAGTATAATTGCAACATATAGCACATATGCGTTTTCATGAAATTGGAGTTACAGGGCTCACCTGCATATCAAACAGGTCTCGTATACGCGAAGGAAACCTAGTGGAATAGATAGCTTCCATCAATATGCTGTTCAAAGAGTTTAAATAGATAAAGCGGGTTCACAAGAAAAACAACGTCCTTTACCTGCGAGTCTAACCGTGGAGACTTCGACCTCGCAACTGTTTGCCTTCACGATACTGGTAAAACAGAGATACAGATACCACGCTTTCATCTGAAGAGGCTGGTTGTTGTTTCTTGCCAGTGAACCTCCTTTTGGCATAAACTTCTGCCCACGTGTATGTCTCGTTAAGCTTATAATCGATGGTATCACGCTTACATTTGCGTAGCTTAGTTTCCTGCAACTCTTTTCCATATTTATCAAGACGTGTGTTAGTGTCTTCCAATATTCTTGCCCATTGTGTTTCCTCCAAACGCTCAGATAATTCACGTTTTACATTGAAAATGTCTTCCTCTAAATCTTTTATTGTTTTGGCGAGTTCCTCAACTAGTAACAGAATTAGGTCCAAAGAGCACTTATTTAAGATCTCGAACCATTTTTCCATGAATTTTGGATTGTTGTTAACATGTTCAGATGAAAGCGTGGTATCTGTATCTCTGTTTTACCAGTATCGTGAAGGCAAACAGTTGCGAGGTCGAAGTCTCCACTGTTAGACTCGCAGGTAAAGGACGTCGTTTTTCTTGTGAACCCGCTTTATCTATTTAAACTCTTTGAACAGCATATTGATGGAAGCTATCTATTCCACTAGGTTTCCTTCGCGTATACGAGACCTGTTTGATATGCAGGTGAGCCCTGTAACTCCAATTTCATGAAAACGCATATGTGCTATATGTTGCAATTAAACTATAAAAATTAAAAAAAATTCTTCCATTCACAGATGCAACTTTGACTTTCGGGCAGGTAATTTAAAAGCTTCACTTTCCCGCATACACATTGTAGGAATGATATCTCTTGGATAGACTCCTCATGATCATTTATTTTTGGTGTTTCAGAAATTTGTCTGGAAAGACAATACAAACCACACGCAGGCTTCAGCTTAGTCTCTGTTATTTAGGTAAGCTCTAATATAAAAACTCTTGACCGTTAAATATTCAAGTATTCCGAGAAACTGATAAATAATAGTCTCCTTGTTTGCTTGTTTTCTTTTTCAGACCCCCGACGAAGGGGCAAACGCCCCGAAATGCATTGGGTTTTTTCTTTGTTTTTTTCTTGCTTTTGGTAAACCTGTGTGTTGACAAACTGCTGCTTTCGTTGCTATGCAAAACTATCTGTTATGAACTTGTTATTGATCTTGCAAACGATGTTAATGATGAAAAATACGTAAATGTAATATATGTGTTGGTTTTGAGATAATGATTTAAAATAAACCGAATGGTATAAAGCCAAAAAACAATAATTTGTTGTAGTGCGTACTAGAGTCCTAGTGACTCACGACACTAGGCCACATACATTGTTTCAATATTAGTTGGCAGGCACTAATCTGGTACAGCACACGTATCGTTATAAAAGATTTAAGTCACAGAAAAAACTACGAGTGCAATACCCTTCTTCATTCATGTTGTTGAAACATAGACACAAAGCCCACCCTTCTTGTGACCCTGTGCTGACGGCTTAGCCGGGGAATGAAAGGTTTGATACCCAAGCAAGTGTAGTTCTTCAGAACGCCATGTTTCTTGAAAGCACAGGATATCATGCTTGTGTATGGTGTCTAACCAGGCTTTGTTGGTGACTTTGCTGGCTAACCCCGCCACATTCCATGATAGAAGAGAATTGGAATGGGGTACACTGCTGGTAACCACATGTAAGCTACCTATACTCGCTACAGATTTTTGCATTCGCAGAGATGGTGTGTTTGAGGTGGCGCGGGGAGTCATAGGGAAAGGAGGGTTATATCCCATATGACATCTTTGAGCTGGGAACAAGGGTGTTGTGGGACCATGGGGGCCTTTTGAGTGCCATTTATTCATAGGATGGAAAGTTCTGTTCCATGCTGGAAATTTATTAGGCGGTGGTGGCCTCAACATAGCTTCAGGGTAGAAGTAACTTAGGTTATGGGTTGCAATCCCCCCCTCGCCCTTCCCAGGATACCAATCACTGATGTATGTGACCAGTCTGTGGTCTTTAAAATTGACTATGATCACATCACCTTCAATGTCCTTAGGTCTAGTGCCTACCCAGTTACATCGCCTGGCCGAAACGATGTCACCATTTAGGTGTGGAGGGAGTGGTCTGTTTTTCCTCAGCCAGTAGATAACCTTATTTTTAAAATTAGCCTGATGTTCTGAGGTGCCATCTGGCGGGGGCGGGACACCTGTAAGTACAATAACATAGTTTATGCACTCTGGCGGTAGGTCAGCAATATTCCTCGGTCTTCTTTTTGAATTATGAGATATATTAACTGGAGAGTTTGTATTAATAGGGCGACTATTTTGAGACCCTGTGTTAGGGCGAGGCATGTCTTTACTTGTGATGTTGTTAGATGAGACAGTTTTGTTGTTAGTTTTGTCGTTGGATTTACTATTCTGCACGGGTTTGGGGATCCCAGCTATAGATGTTGAATTAGCTTTAGGGGTACCACTCACAGGCTTGGGGTGTTTAAGTTCTTTAGTCGACTGGATTGTGTCACTAAGAGCATTTGGTTTAAGGCAAGGTTTACCCTTCTGCTCTTGAAGGATTTTATCAACATTCTCCCCTAATCTTCTGATCCTTTCAGTGAGGGGGAGGATCAGGGCCTTTATGAGACAATCAATATCATTTAGTAACCCTGCATAACTAGGAACAGAAATAGATTTGGAAGTCATGTCTTTCGTGGTATCTGCTATCCCTTCCTTTTGGGGAGTGGTGTGCGGGGTGTGTGTGGAATTTCTCGAAGGAACAATTTTCTTTTTGGAAACAATCTTCCTTCTTCTCTTCCTCGGTGGGGAGCCGGAGGAACCCTTAGGACGCTTGGTGGAGACCTTAGGAGATGATCTGAAAGGCTTTCCATCAGGGATACTAAAAGGGTATTGATCAGACCCAATTGGGGTAAATACAGGAGAAGGTATATTTTTATCGTAAAGAAGGGCTGGTTCAAATAGAGGAGTACTTAAATCTATAGTCTGAGTGACTGTTAACTGGGAAGGAATAGAGTCGGAAATAAATATAGTGTCCTTCTAGTCAGGGGACTTCGTCTGAAAAATGAGAGGGATGTCTTCTGTAAGAGAAGGGGTGTCAGCGTGTTCTTTAGGTGTAGTTAAATCTATTAGAGGATAACTGCGTCCTGGGGCTGGAGGGGTCTTTGCTTTAACTTCTCGATAGAGAGACGTCGCCCTGCTCGTTTCTCTGCGAGTGTAAGCTCCCTGTCGACTTCGTTCTTAATTTTAGCGAAGAATTTATCCAGCGGGCCTAAAATGGGAGACCCTAACGTTCCTGGAGCAGGGGTTGCCTCGAAGGTAGACATCTCGATGGACAAGACGAACAGGAGGCAAGGGTGTCAGTGACCTTTTATAGGGTAAAGCAAGTGGCAGACACTACAGTAAAGAAGGCGACACAATAAGAGCTACTATATCTCAAAGGTCTAGATTGGTGAAAAACAGAGACAAAGAGAGTAGGCCCGGCCCGGCCTCTGTCGGCCCCGGACGGCCACAGACGGTCCCGCCGTTGTCCCGGGCTTCTCCCGGCGCCCTCCCGCGCGCTACCGCGCAGCGGGATCTACGTCACCTTTAAGTAGTTCACTGTTATGGAGACTAGCGGGTGGGCGGGGCCGGCAGGGAGAGCAGCCCAGCTGGTCACAAGGGCGCGCAGGGACTCCTGGTCCTTGGAGTCCCTGCTGGTGCTCGCAGCCCTGCCGGTTGCCGAGACAGTGCCCCTGGTGGTCAGTCGCGATGGGTTGCAATCGGCGGGGTCCGTGGGCGATGCGGGACCCGCGCAGCGGGTCCGGCGAGGTCCAGAAATCCAAGTGTCACGGAGGCGCTGAGTTCACAAACAGCGCGGTGGGGGAGGAAATGCGCTCACTCCCCGGTATAGCCGACTTTTGAATCCAGGAGCGGGCGGGCGGGGCCGGCAGGGAGAGCAGCCCAGCTGGTCACAAGGGCGCGCAGGGACTCCTGGTCCTTGGAGTCCCTGCTGGTGCTCGCAGCCCTGCCGGTTGCCGAGACAGTGGCCCTGGTGGTCAGTCGCGATGGGTTGCAATCGCCGGGGTCCGTGGGTGATGCGGGACCCGCGCAGCGGGTCCGGCGAGGGCCAGAAGTCCAAGTGTCACGGAGGCGCTGAGTTCACAAACATACATCATATACAAATTGAAAACAATTGGAAACATGTTTTAACAATTTTTAAATTATTATTTATTGTTAAATAAATTATTTAGTCATTTATTTACCTATTTTTGTGTTGATAGTATTATTTGGGTCTTTTATTTTGTAACCGCTCTTTGTCTTTTTGGGTCATTTGGGAAGATTCAAGCTCGCGGTTGGAAGCTGCTTCGCGTCTGAGAAGGTATGAGTTATTTTCTTTATATTTTAACTATTTTAAGTGTGTTTGGGAGGTAGTAGTTTTATATTTAGGGTGTGCAGAGTTATGTATTAGAAGTTATGATGTTTGTAGTCGTTCATTTATATATTAATTTTTCAGCGTGTTTTAGATTTACGGCCTAGTTAGAATCATTGTGTTTGTATGTATTTAGTTACTTTTTGTGTTAATGATGTATGTAATGGTGATTGAAAATGTATAGTTTTAACTTTTATGTGGGTGGGAATGTTCATTTTTCTATTCTAGGTTTTTGGAGAAAGCGTTTTCGTTTCCGGAAGTTTCGCGTTTTTTTACTAAAAGGAAGTGTAAGTTTTCTCAGCTAATATTTATTTTACATTTTCTTTATTATTCGGGTTTCCTGGAGCGGTTTTTAATCTTTTTTTACGTTTTCGGGTTTTTGATGGATTGTGGATTATTGATTTTTTGGGATGTTCGATGGATTTTGCACAGTTGTATTTTTCCATTTTGTTGGGGTCTATTTTTATTTAATATGGATTTATAACTACCTGGTTTATTTTGGAGAAGTTGGATTTTCAATTTACATCCCTGCAAAAGGTAAGTGATTTCAAAATAATTTTATTGTGGTTTGGGAAATGTGTCATTTTTATATAGTTGTTGTTTTGTTATATAATTATTTTGTCTAGCTATTTAAAAAAATATTTATATATAGGACAAAATAATTTTTTTTTTACAGGAAAAGTGTATGTTTATATTTTAGAGATTTTTGGGCTCGTTTTTAGTGTATATATATTTTGTAATTTTAGATTAGGGTTTTGGCAATCATTTTTAAGTATTATAGTCCTTTTGATGTAGGATATAGTTGTACTTGTTGTTGTAAATATTGGTACATTTGGACAGTTTGTCGTGATAGTTTAGGTTTTAATCGTAAAACAGATTGCTCCATTTTTAATTCTTGAAAACTTTGTTCTTTTTGTATTGCCATTAGGAGTTTGTGTAGGGTAGGATTTGTTTGGCCAGTTGAAGCTAGGAAGGCATTATGCCAACCCTCAACTGCATTGTTTGTTTTGGCTTCTTGGTTTAGGGTTGGTAGATATACATTCCACCAAGGGATTTGGAATTTTGGTTGTCGTCTACGGCCTGATCTGTGTAGTCTCCCCACCTAGGTGTCCTCGAAATAATCTAAAAGGGGAGCTAGTTTTTGTTCATTTTTAGTGTAGAATGGACTTTCTATTAAAATGTTATATTGATCAGCCACGTCTGTGACTGGCACATATGCTAGGGCTATTAGGTGTTTTATTTGGTATGCAAATGTGATGTTGGTTGCATACTCAACACTTAGGGGGTCATTAGGATGCGGGCGGACTTAGTCTGCCTGCCATCCTATCGGTCTTTGGGACTGCCCGCCATAAGGGCGGGGATCCTGTGGGGGGCACTAGGATGCGCCCGCCATTGTTGCGGGCGCATCCTGCATGTTTAGCATTGTGGCGGTGGGGCTCTCAGCACTGCCCGCCACAATGCTAAACATACACGAATGCATTTGCATCAACAAAACGGCAGGCACCGCGCGTGCCTGCCGCTTTGTTAATGCAAATGCAGGGGGGTACCACAGGTACCCCCCTTTGTACCCCCCACCACTCCTTCACTCTGTGGGCCCACAGGGTTCCCCCGAAGTGAAGACCACAGGCCGCCACGGAAGGGCATCTATCCTGGGCCATCCTAATATGGCTGGTGGTGTCAAATAGACACCGCCACCATGTTAGACCTTTTCCGCCCCGGTCTTTCAGTCACCCCGCCATACTAATATGGCGGAGGGCATTTAGCTGAGGCTGGCGGGCGGATTGCCCCCGCCAGGCCGGCGGTGGCAATCCGCCTGCCATCCTAATGGGCCCCTTAGTGTTGATTTTTGTAAATGTCTCCATAGACATTGGTTGAAGTGGAAATAATATTCTTGTATGGATGATGTGTGAGGGGATATTTTAAGGATGGAATTTATCATTGCTGGTTCAAAGTCAATTACTGTTTTTAGGGGAAAGAAGTCTGTTGTTTCTTCTTTTATTTTGTTCAACATTTCTGTGTATGTTGAAGTTTGTTTGTTTCATAACAAACAATAGATGAATGGAATGCAAGTGTTATGGTATTGTCCATGTATAGTATATAATTGATAGAATGGTTTAGGCCATATGCTAAAAGTGCCATTCATCATCCATGTTCGGCTTTCTTTTAATTTCTTTATATTGTTTACTGTAGAAAACATAATTATCCTTTTATCTTTATAGTTGTTATCATAGAAGATAAAATGTTCATCATTATGAGTTATGGTAAGGTCAGGGGGAATTATTACCTCTTCAAAAGTTTTAGGTGTTGGCCTTGTAGATTTTTTAGGTCTAGCTATAGTTCTTTTTATAGAAGCTATTATTGGTAATTGACCTCTTGCTTCTCTAGGTAATTTAGGTAGTAGTTCTTTAAGTATTACACTTGTTGGTAGTTCTGAGGTGCTGCTTAATTCTTTAATATGTTCTAGAGTAGATCTAACCTCTATTTCTGAGATATTAGGTGGATGGTTGTGTAATACTTAGAACATTTCCAGTTTACTTTAAGGTCTGTTTGCTTTTCTTGAGTATAAATATACCCATATAGCACAACAAAAATTCCCCTTTCTGAGATGTAATACATTTTGCATCTTCAGTCATTGTGGACTTCTTAATTCTAGAAAAAATGTATAAAACATTATAAGAAAATGTATTGTTATTTTAGGCATTAGTTATAATAAATGCACTTTTATCATATACTTACCAATTATAATTTAGTTGAATTTGGATGTAGTTTTGGTCTTGTTTGGTCAATGCTGTTCTGTATTTTAGTGGTCTGTGGAAATAAAGTTAAGTATATTTTAGTGCATGTTTAAATGTATATTTGGTGTTAGCATTTTGTAGGATACAATATTTTATGATTAATATGTTGGATTTATTTTATAAACATTTTAAACAAGTATTACAAAAATAGAAAAGTTATTTAAGGAAGTAAAATTTTAACATTGTTATATATTAGGCATGAATTATAGTACATGTGTATTTATTAAATACTTACCAAGTGTTGATTATTTGCAGTTCAATGTCGATGTTTTCTTAATTTTTTGCTGCTTTTCTTTTTTAAGAGGTCTGTGGAAAGAAAGCAAAGTATGTTTTATGCTATGAAGTTTATTTATATGTAAAGTTGGCCTTTTTTAGGACTAAGTTTACATTATCTGTGTTTTCAATATGTGTTAACATTTGTTGACAATTTTAAAAGTAATAATGGAGTTTGTTTGATGGTTAGAACATTTTAGCAGTTTTCTTGTCTTTTACTTTGGGGTCGATTCCGATTTGGGAAAAAAAATCGTCTGTACGATTTGTATCCGGAGCCCTCTCCGTACGAATCCTACCCGTCCGTCCGAGTCGCGTAGTACGATCCGTATTTGGTCAATCCGTCCGAATCGTCGTGATCCGTACGTATTGCAAGGCTGAAACTGTGAACCGTTCGACTCGTACACATGCCGTACGACCCGACGAGTAGGATCCGTACCGGGGTATGAGGACGTGATTTGTACGGTCCACGTCAGGTAAGGGCGATTCGTACGGAAAAGTACACAATCACATACACATGTACGGTCCGTATACCCCATGATCGCGGGGTACGGTGCGTACCCCTGCGATCATGGGGTGTACGCACCGTATACCCAGCGAACATGGGATATGGTGCGTACACCCCATGATCGCTGGGGTATGGTGCGTACACCCCATGATCGCTGGGGTACGGTGCGTACACCCCATGATCGCTGGGGTTCGGTGCGTACACCCCATGATCGCAGGGGTACACACCGTACCCCTGCAATCATGGGGTGTACGCACCGTACCCGGGGTAGCCGTTCCGTACCTGTTTCGGGGCGAACTCTGCTTTTACGGCTGTTTTCAGCTCCCATAGCAAAAGGGTCGTACGGTGCGTACCCCACACAAATCGTACTTGCCGGGTCGGAAAAAGCAGCCGCGAACCGTACGGATGTCGTGTACAGCGGGTTCCGAGGGAGATTCGTATGGGGATTTGATTCGTACGGTCTCTGTACGATTCGTACGGAGTCCATCTCCTGGTACGAATCGAACTTCATCGTACGTATGGGGGACGCTGCAGGGTATGATTCGTATCGGAAAAACGCTCCATACGGCTATCCGGAGCAGTTTTTACTGAATTGGAATCGACCCCTTAGAAGTTGAAAAAATTAGAATAGTATACTTACTTTTTTGGTTTGTTGTTTTTGCAGGTAGAACATGTTCTTCTTTTTCTTATAGTTGGATCTGTTGTGGCAATATAAAGAGATAGAAATATAATTTAGTGTTTATGTTTAGATGATAAAATGTAGGTTACATTTAATTTGACAGTTTATTTAAAAAGTTTTATTTACTTACTTTTTGTTATCTGTAGTTGGTTTTGTTTCAGATTAGTCTTTAAGGTGTAGAGAATTTGGCAGAGTTTCTACTTGCTGAATTTTCCTTGAAGGTGTTAGAGTTTTCAGTTTAGTTCTTTATATAGTGAGTATTTAATTAGTTGTTGTATGTCAACGGTCAGATATATTTAAATGTGTTTCTATTGGTTAGTTTGAATTTTTTTAAGTTTAATTATGTTAGTTCTATGTGAAAATCTAATGTTGAGATTTACTGTGTTTTTCTCATTTTATGAAGGGTATTTTGAAGGTATACTGTTTTTAAAAAGGTATAATATTGATTTTAAGTTTTGTATATATTTAGTGTGTTTGTTTAAAATGTTTTCGTTTATGTAGTAGCTTTAATTAATTTTATTATACATTAACGAAATATATCGTTTTATTTGTGTTTGTTATGTATATGAAATGTTATATGAGTGTATATTTTAATTATTTAAATTATAGTGTGTAAAATGAGTATTTATTTGTATTTTTGAGTTGTCGATATTTCAGTTTTGTCGATAATATTGATGTCTATATTTTTGTTTTTGATATTTTTGATATGTGCTATGTTTATTTAAAAGTGTCGATATTTTTAATTTTGTTATGTGTGTTTACGATTTTTGTGTGGTCGATGTTTTTGCTTTACGATATTGTTTACTCAATATTTATGTTGTTGTATAGTTAAATATAGAGAGTCGATTTATTTGTTATCATAATTTAGTACACGATAATTTTGTATGTCGATTTTTGTAATTTCGATATTTTGTCAGTGATTCATGCCGATGACCTGTTGGTATATTTGAAGGACATAGAGAACATACCTAACCAGCTGGCTCGCCTACTGCAGAACTTTGCCACCATATCGGGGCTCCTAGGAAATGCGGGCAAATCCTGCATTTATGCATTCGGTGAGGGACACCTCGACCCGGGGTACACCCTTAGCGGTACACGAGTACAGTGGAAGGAGTGTACATTCCGCTACCTGGGGATACAGATATACCGCCAACCAAAGGACCTGTTCGACCGGAATCTGGGGAGGGCTATAACGGCGATTAAATCGCAGGTGCGCTTCTGGAACAAGCTACCGCTCATGACAACTGTCAGGGTAGCGCTCACTACAATGATCATGTTCCTCTGACTCCTGTACTATTTTGCCAATTTACCCCTATTTATTCCAGCAACCTTCTTTGCCACCCTCACTAAACTGCTAAGGGACTTTATCTGGGGCAACGCTCGGCATAGACTGGCATTAGCAACATTATATTTGCCTACGGGTCAGGAAGGCCTGGCTGCGCCCTGTTTTGAACACTATTACCTTGCCGCCCAGCTGCAGTGGGTTGCCCGCTGGCTTGCAGACAGAGGTGGGGAGGACACAGCAACAATGCTACCGCCATGCTCGCTGGAACATATAACTAGATTCTTTCACCCTGCCGCCAGTGTCACGCTGCCAGAGCTGCTTCTATTGGCGGTGGCATACAAATGCTACCGTAGGGCCCTATACCTAACCAAAACTTCTGTTCCCTACACACCTGCAATTCCACTGAAGGGATCTTCTAGTGGAGAAGGAGTACTCCTACATTAGCAGAATGGCGGGATACTGATATACAAACCCTTGGGAATTTATACAGAGATAGCACGCTCATACCATATGAGTTCCTAGTGGCGGAGGAGGGGCTTCCACCCGGGCAGTTTTTAGTGTACCGTTTCTTGGTGGCGAAGCTGACAGCTAAATGGGGGGATATAATCACGGAGCCCAACCAACACATAACCATACAGTATCTACACATTATGGGAAGAGGAAGGCACCTTGTTTGCTGGTTTGCGGCGTCACTCCAAACACAATCGATAAGCCTAGAACCACTCTGCCGCAAGTGGGAACTAGACCTGGGGTGGCAGTTAGCAGATAAGGAATGAGAGAGGATACTAAAAAGCCCGGTGCGTATCACCAGAAACATGAGATTCCGCCAAATACAGTTATTCATTGTGCATAGGGCATATCTTACACCCGAGCTGATTAACAGGTATTTTCACCACAACAATGCGGCTGGTCCCAGGTGTAGTGAGCAAGGAGCAGGCCTACTACACATCTTATGGAGTTGCCCTAGGCTAGGCACATACTGGCATACAAACAACAGGCTGTTACAAGACTGTACAGGCCACACTATCATTTGAATGGCATGTGTACCTCTTGCACCACTTCAGGAGGACCCGTGCGTTAAAGGTGATGTCCCGATTCCTAGATTTGGGACTAGTGGTTGCAAAACGTCTCTTAACAAAGAGGTGGAAAGCGCAGGAACCTTCACACACGCGGGCGTGGAGCTACTTGCTTTTGGCATGGACTAAGGAGGAGGGAATTGCCATTCTGAGGGAATAAACACTGGGGCTACGGAAAGAACCCATGGCAGCTGACTGGGAAGGAATACTCAGTGTGGTACAACAGATGGAGCGGGGGACCAGGGAGACGCCCTGAGAGAAAGGATATTGAACACACAGGAGGGAAGGCTCCCGCCACTGGCACACTGCTGTGATATTCCAGTACGGCTACACCTGTTGGTTAAGCTCCTGCACACAAATAGTTGCCGCTAATGTACAGTTACAATCACTACGTAAAATATGGCCACTGGGTACGAGGTGTGGGGAGGGGGTGAGGGAGTTAAATGTATATATACTGGTCAATGCTACTTTTGTTATGGTTTTCTTTGTTCTTCTTAATGTCATCTGTTTAAACGCCCAAGGTGAGAGAAATGGAAAGGACCTTTTATACTGTCATGATGTTAACACACTGCTATTAAACTGTAACCTCTGCGTTTTGGAATATGACTCCCATATCAAAGTCAACTTCGCGCCTGCTTGAGTGCTCCCCTTACCAATTTCGGTACGATCAGTATGCATGTGAACCCGAAGTCAATACAACTCCAGAAGTTGGTGAATGATCTCATGCACAGTTGTACGTTTTCATGTAAGTTGCCTGTCATGTCCATGGAAAAACTCAAATCAATAAAAACAGATTTGAACAAAAAAATCAACACTCACCAATATGACGTTGATCTACAACTCTACTTGAACTTGGGTCTGCTTAAGACATCCAACACTTCAAACAATGCTTGTGAATCATTCAGATCTGGATGTCCAGCGCCTACCTAAAGTTCAACCCAACCAAGACAGACTTGTTGTTATTTGCCAAGAACAATAAACAAGATACAGCACAAAACTGGTCCGTTTAAATAAACCCTGATGGCTTCATCCCAAAACTTTCATCAAATGCCTAGTTGTCGGAGTAAGCCTCAGCAAGGCCTACCAGTGCAAGGGGTTCGCCCTTCTCTGCACAAGTCCTCAGACCAATAGGAAGAAGTTGGCACAGAAACTGGAACAAAAAATACAAAGTTTTATAAACCTCATGAGGTGGAACTACATTCACACAGCACCCTTCGGTAATGTATGAAGTAGCACCTCGAACAGAAGGAGCATGGTCCTTTTATACCCACACAGGGGCTCAAAAGAAGGCGGTACAAGTACAGACGAAGGTTTTATGTACATATAAAGTCATATAGAAATGCACAGTCAAAAAGTAGGATGAGTTAACAGTTTGCCAATGCTAGTACACACATCCTGACATTTACATCCTACTAACACATGCAAGGACAGCTGCAAACTCAACTGAGCATGTGCAAATGTGGAAGATGCTAAATATAGTTTGTTTCTAGGCCGATTACAAGAGCAGTCAACAATGAGGGAGGACAGAGCACATGGTGAGCACGTGGCAGCACATGGCAAACAAAATGGCTGCCCAAAATACAAAATGGAGTCCACAAAATGGACAAGATACCCTCTAAATAGAAGATGCTAACCCAATCACTGCCAATTTACAACAGACAACCCTTTTAGCGTTAGCTGAAGGCATTCGTTCCTCTGAGGTAATCTAAATATTCATCCCGTACATCTATTAGCATTATTTCGGCCACCTCTTTATTCAACATTTGTTCGGCCTTTGTTTCTGCAACATTCCTTTTGGCAGGTATACAAGCAGAGATGCAAATGGAGCAAAGCATTGGACCACATTGGATACATACACAGCATGTAAAAAGTATCGTAATCATTAAACACAGGATAGTCAGTAGCTTCCAGCCCTAAGCAGAAACAAGAGTCCAAAACCATCCAGCAAAAGTCCAAGTACCAGTCTCTGGATGAATTTCTGCAGCAATCTTATGCAGTTTTGATATTGCGTCATATACTGAAGGTGAGTGATCCGGTATGAATACGCAACAGCTGTTACCGATGATGCAACATGCACCACCTCGATCAGACAGAACCACATCTAGAACCATTCGGTTCTGGAGAGCTACAATTCTTGCAATTTGCAGCTCCTCTGTAATGTTCCCAAGTGCCACAGCTGTCTAATTGGTAACAGCTTCCACAACTCTAGTCAATCGTCTTATTTTCCTACTGTTTAATGCAGCACCCACAAAGAAGAACAAACCTAAATTAAAATCGACATATTGTTGCAGAGTAGTGTCAGTTTGGTCTCCTTCGTCAGCACTTATTGTCCTTTTGTATCTATTTCTAGAGATATCATAGAACAATTTAAGGTCCGGTGATATGATGCAGGTGCCAGAAACACAGGGGGCAATAGAAAGGACACATAGCACACACCTGACCACCCAGCAGGTAGATGATGATATCCTTGTGTCCCAGGGGCTCTGAAGTGCTAGGAGGTTCGACCACCGGTGCTGGGGTTGCCGGCTCAAAGAGAAACACAGGGGCTTTAAGTAAGGGTTTCAAGGAGGGTTTTATTGTAATATACGTTTTCTTCATGTAATCCGAAAGAAGTCTCTAGTCTTTAGATAACTCTGACTGTCGTGGTGCCTTCTGGTCGTGGAAGTCCTCTTCTTGATCCGTCTCAGCTCGAGGTTCCCACGTGGTACCAAAAGAAAGGAAATTAGGAAAAGGCGAATTACTGCCTGCACTCGGGGAGTAACACAAAGGACCGGGAGTGAGGGAAGACGAACCCGGGTGAAGTGCTCAGGTTACAAACGGGCGTGCTAGAGGGTGCTCGTGCTCAGGGAAGGGTTTCACTGGCAGGGAGTTTCACACAGGGGGCTGTCTCCGCCTCCAACTCAACCCGCGACCCGGCCCCGTACCTCTCTTAGCCACGCTCCTCCCGTGGGCGCGTGGCAGGGCGAAGCGTCCAACCGTTGGCCTCCCGGCTTGTCGTTCACGTCTGCTTCTCTTCCTCGTTCTCGCTCCACGCTGCTCTCCGCCTCGATGTCCTCCGCCAGGGAAACGCCGTCCGCCCTCGATCCGGTGCTTCCTGCTTTTGACGTCACTGGGGGCGTGGCTCCGCAATCACCACATTCGGCCTTAAAGGAGCCGTACACATTCACCCCGGTGGGCCACTCATTCTCGGTGTCTCCGTCTTCCTTGTGCCATGTATCAGTCTGCGGCTGTGGAGACAAGGCGCAGGGTGAAAGGGGGGTGGCGCACCACCAGTCATTAGAGTTAAGGGTCTCTTGCAAGTCAGACCCGTGACACCTTGGCTACCGCAGACAAAATAAGTATTATGTGAGGCTATAAAACTACTGTTATTAACACCTTCAATAGTCAGAATTACAGTACATTCCCTTTTCCCCACTAGATCATAGATCTGCTTTAGCTCTGGTAGCTCTGGTAACAGAAATCACAAATTGTTACTGGTAAAAGTTCTCATATTTGTGAAGACATTAAGGGGCCCATTACGATGTCGGGTGGATTGCCCCCGCCAGGCGGGCGGTCCATATTACCACGGGGATGGCAAGCGGGCAAAGTCCGCCCGCCATCCTAATGAGGCCCATGGTGTTTAAATACTGTCCGGTTGATACTCTTCCCATTCCCATTTGGTCCTTTTGGCTTGAGGATAACCATCTTTATCTTGGTAGCATACTTTATTAAGGCGAAAAAGAAGCCCGCCTACTGTACGTCTTCCTGATGCAAACAAAAGCGCATACCAAGCTTGAGAAGAACCATTTGGGGAAAATGGAAGAGGAATAAAAGGTGTTCTTCCTTTCTTTTGATGTGCAGGTATCATCCCACACACCCTACAGTTGGTAGTATTCGTGGCATTATGAGTATGATGCAACATCTGGATGAATGTATTGTTTAGGTAGGATTGTCGATGCTTCTGCTAGTGATACAGAAGCGTGAAGTAGTGATGTTCCATTGGTACTGGAGTAGTGGCAACAAACAGCTGTTGAGCAGGAGCCACTTTCTCAACAAACCAGGTGATTATTGCCATAACCACCAGAGCAACAACAAACCCTACAGCACAATGATTCTTTTGTTATGCATTTTAGCAACAGCGATAATTGATATTTCTACAAACTCGTTGAAACAATCGTTGGAGCTCTTATCCCTGGGCAGCCGCTAATTTCTTCACTGAGGGTCAAGACGGTTGTCACTACACTACGCAGGACTGATCACCCCCCTGCCATATCGGCGTTCCGTTTTACTAACCCAGGGCGGTAGCTCAACCAGTATTTTTCGGTAAAGCAGATTCTTCCCTTGGTCTCAGTTGATATCGGGATTCTCCAGCGATCGTGTGGTTCGGGAAGACTCCTTCAGATTTGTCAGATGAAATAACTTGGCCTTTCTCCGTTTCCAGGATCTCTTGATGATCAGTCAGCACAGCAGGTTCCACCAAAGCAGGCGACACACGCTTACAGTGTGTGCTGTGGACCCAGTTCTTCCGGTTTGAACTGCTGTCCTCGTGGCCAGAAGCACTTGCTCGGGTCCTCGCTTTTCGGCTCCAAGCTGTTCGACCTCTCGAAGACTTTGACCATAACGTGGTCGCCGGGTTGGAGATCGTGGGCCTCTCCTGTATATCTGTCAGGAAAAGGAAGAGCTTCTCGAACCTGTTGATGAATAGAGATCAAACTGTCAGTTAACTGTGCCAAATAATCATTCATCAGAACACACGGTACATCATGTATGGGGCGTGGCTTAGGAACTCCCCAAATGTTCATTGGTCTCCCAAATATCACCTCATATGGTGTAAGGCCAGATCGTGAGTGTGGCACCGATCTTATGGACAACAATGCCAGAGGTAGTGCATCTGGCCATTTCAGAGACATGGAAGCCAGTATTTTCACCAACTTTAGTTTCAAAGTAGCGTTGTACCTCTTCACTAATCCTGCTGATTGTGGGTGGAAGACTGCATGGAATTTCTGCTTGATCCCTAATCCTTTCAGGACATGCTCAACAACTTGCCCAATAAAATGAGGTCCGTTGTCACTCCACAAAAGTATACAAACACTGTATCTAGGGAAAAACTCCTTAAGAAGCACCTTAGCTGTAGTGAGAGCTGTATTATCCTTTGTAGGGTATGCCTCTATCCTTTTGCTGAAGGCACATACCACCACTAGGACATATTTTAAGTTATTGCAGCGTTCAAGTTGGATGTAATCCATCTGAAAAACTTCAAAAGGTACAGTCGGTGTAGCAAAGCCTCCTTTAGGACTTTGTGTCCCTTTACCAGGATTATACTGCCAACAAATCAAACAGGACTGTACAACTCTCTTAGCTGTGCTGGCAATCTCAGGATGCTCCCAAACTCATGTAAGCAATTTCGTTATCGCTAGAGCTTCAACATGTGCCAGCCCATGTGCCATTTGAACCATAGGTTATAAATAACCTGCAGGCAGTTTCCATCTATCCATGTCTTTGTTGCGCCAACAACCCTCATCGTCCAATATTCCTTCTTTGGCCCATTGTTCAAGTTCTGCTACAGAAGCTGATCTCTGTACATCTAGTACTTCCTATCTAGCATCATGCCATCACTCAGCTTGTGACTTGACTACGTACATGGAAGTAGTGCTCCTTTGCATCGCAGTCTCTCGAGCTACGCAATCTGCAAAGGCATTACCTTGTCCTACCTTATCAGTCATTTTCTTGTGTGCGCTACACTTCACAATCGCTATCTTCTTCGGATATGTCAGTGCAGTCAAAAGGTTATGCACTAATTCTCCATGCATTATCTGGGATGTAAGAAAGCCTCTTTCCTTCCAAAGCAGGCCAAAAGCATCGGCCACTCCAAAAGCATAGCGGCTGTCTGTATAGATGTTCACACGCAAGTCAGTGCTAAGTTCACAAGCTTGTGTCAGAGCTATTAGTTCAGCTGCTTGGGCTGACTTCTGTAGTATGCGAGCTGTTTCCACTACTGTCTGAAGTGTGGTAATTGCATATGCAGCTGAGGTTGTGCCATCTGGTAATTTCAAACAGGACCCATCAACCCACAGTTCCCCATCTACATCTGAAAGGGGCGTATCTTGCAAATCGATGCGACCCTTTGTCTGTTCCTCAGTAAGGAATATACAATCATGAGGCTCCTTTGGCTGAGACTGAGACAGGATATGGCAACAAAGTGGCTGGGTTTAGTTTTGCACATCTCTTCAAGGTAATATGAGGTGCTAACAGTGTCAATTCGTATCCTGTGAAATGGGCTCTAGTTAAGTGTTGTGTCTTAGTCTGATTCAAAAGGGCATCTACTGCATGGGGTACTAGCTCCAACAGTTTATGTGACAAAACTATCCCATCACTCTTTTTTTTTTTTTTTTTTTTGGAAGACCTTTATTGCATATGATACAGTTACACAGCAGTGTGCCTACAACCCATTGGGAGGGCCGGCCGCAATCAATTCAACAGCGAAGAAGATGGATCATATAATTAATGGCATCTGGCAATATCGTGCAAAAGGAGCAAAAGTCATTGGTAGCCAGTGTTCCAGGCTCATCCCATTTCCTGCAGCTGTATCACACATATTTAAATGCGGTCTCATTTTGTGAGTTTTATAACCAACAATACAAAAACCCCAACACCCCTCCACCCAAACATCCCCGGTTTCTGGTCGCAGTAAGGTCCTGTGGTACTAATGCGGAATGGTCAAGCAATTTACAACACGCTTTAGTTCAAGAAAGCAATTGATCAGGCCTTGCAGTCCTCGATCGTCCAACCCTGCATTCATCACTGGTCATTGGCTGACAAAAGGAAGGGCCACATGTCAAGATAGTAATTTCCCAAAAGATCTCCCGCACAGAGGGGAAAAGGCAGCATACAGCAGGCACCATCGCAGTACAGTTACGCATACATGTGGTTACACAGATCCTCCCCCACCTGCCGATGGACCCCCGCTCCCACTACCAGTGCTGTCATCATCAGCCAGGGAAAGCATATATGTTGTATATGGGGCCCAAATGTCCTGCGGTCGCGATCTCGCCGGAAGACTCTCATAATAGCAAACCAGTTGATCCCTGCAATATGCCATGTCTGTCAACCACTGTTGGACATCAGGCGCCCTCCTCCCCCCCCATACCATAGCAACCCTCCGTTTAGCTATCTGTAATGCCAATACTATCAAACACCGCACACTCGCCGGCACTCCAGAGGCTATTCCCAGCAAGCACAGGTGTATGTTCAACACAACCTCAGTCAACGTCATGTTAGTTAGTGCCTCAGTCACGGCAACCCAGAAGGCATACACACGTGCACATCCCCAGGCCAGGTGTACAAAGTCCGCATCATCCTCACCACACCGGACACATCGAGCCGTATCACGGAGACCATACCTAACCAGCTGTACTGGCGTATAGTACCATTGATGTAGAAATTCATAATGAATGAGACGAAAATTGCCGTTGGCCACGTAACCCCCAGTCATGGAGCAGCATTCAGTCCACTCATCATCAGTTAATGGTTCTGGTAGGCACTCATCCCATCTAGCCCTGGCCATCACCGCGCCTCCACCCTCGTCCTCCCGTGCAGCTCGGTACAGTCTAGAGAGCAGTTTAACTCTATCTGTCGTGGTATACAGCAACTGCAAAGCACCTAGCGCCAATGGTTCCTCTGGGTATGTAGGATATAAGGAATGTATGGCAGCCCGGAGTCTGACGTATATAAACGTAGACATAACTGCGTTTGGGGAACGTTCCGTCATAGCCTGTAAATGAGAGAAATGAGGCACCTGGGAATAGATCCCCCACAGTGTGGAAAATCCAACCAAGGATACAGAGCATACAACAATCCACAAATCGAGTATCTGCAAGAAGTGCCTTGTAATCCAGGTAGCATATTGACCAGTCGCTTCAACCTTTGTCCAGTCCATCCAAACCTCCCGCCATAGATAAGGAAACACAGCGACCTTCCCCAAGAGCTCCAGAACTCCCCAATCCCCCCTCCCCCCACTTCAGCACCCCCAACCTGCCAAAGCTGTCCCCAACCTCCCATCCCCCAAAACCCCAACAGTGCAAACATAAGTGTGTGGGGATCTCCCATATGAGGGGGCGTAGCGGCACACATCTCCCGCCAGTAAACTAACGAGAGAGCAGACCGTGCAAGCCATTGGGACATCCCACCCCTCCCACCCCAACTCCACACCATCAAGGATTTCAGTAAGTCAAATTTGCACAGCGTTTGGCAATTGGCATAGCATCGTCTCTATTTGCGCCTTAGTGCAGCACTCACTATGGTTAGAACATTTCGCAAATGGTCATTCTAGTACAATAAGCACCGCCCCCCGAGTATCGCCATCAATCGTGCAAGTTCATAGTGGCGCCTGGAGCATGTTAGACCAATGCAGTAATCACCGCACCCGTGAGTCACCCAATGTGCGAACCATATAACACAGTTAATATCAGCTGCCGCATAAATCTTGCAAAGGAAGCTATTTTACACACAGTACAAAGCAAGGGATCCAAAGTTAGCGGGGAAGTGAGCAACCTGAAACTGAGCAGCAGCCCATTCCAGAGTAAATGTAGATCAGTAATGGGTCACCAGTATATGAACAAACACTCAGACCACCTCGTCCTGTAGGTCCTCCTCCCCATCTCGCTGCACATTCGAGTCCCTTTGACGTTTTTTCTGTTTTTTCGCATAGTCCATGGCCGCCTTAGGGGAGGCAAAGATTTTGTTGTCCGATGGAGGCCCAATCCAAAGGCGAGCCGGATACAACATGGCGTACGGATATTTTCGGCGCGAAGCAGCTGTTTCACCAGGGCAAATTCCTTTCGCGCCGTTTGCACCGCCACGGTGAAATCGGGATAAAATTCAAGTTTGTTTCCTTGATATTCAATAGTACCTTTCTCCCGTGCAAGGCGCAGTATGACATCACGATCCTTATAGTTAAGAATGCGAGCAATAATAGGACGCGGCTGCGCCCCAGGAACTGGTCGTTTTGCCAGAGAGCGATGGGCCCGCTCTACGATGAAAACTCGTGACAGTTGGTCAGATCCAAAAATGTCTACCAGCATGCGCTCCATGAAGTCCTCCATCCGACCAATGTTCGTGGATTCCGGTAGGCCCGTAACACGTATGTTATTGCGCCTGGACCTCCCTTCCAACTCCTCGTTCTTCGCCTGGATCACCGCCAAAACCATCTCCATATTAAACACCTTAGTTGTTACCGTGGCCAGCCCGTCTTCCATGGCAGACACTCTCTGCTCGACCTCTCCCATCCTTTCATTTTGCCGGTCAAATTGTGTCGCCATATGGTCGAGCCTATGATTGACCGCTTCCATGGTGCCCTCTATGGACTGCAGCGTTTTTTGCATCGCCACCAATGTGGCTTCCAAGTTCGGGGTGCCTCCAACCGCCCCCGCGGACTCTGCATCTGGTGGCACCTGCGAGGAAGACAATGCCATCTTCTTTGTCTCAAAAGATATTTTTGGCTGATTTCTTTCCGGCCTACCCATGGTCCCGTCTCGGGTTGTAACCAAGCCCAGCAGCGGTATGTCGTGGGGCAGAAGCAATCGAATCACCCCCACAGCACAGCTCTGGGCAGTATCCAAGAAGTGGTAGGCCAAGAATGCACCCTGGCTCCCCCGCCGCCTCAGTAGCTATTCCGTGGCAGGGATCGGTATCACCAAGGTAGTGGGCCAGAGATCCTCTCCCAGACCGCCCCGGAGCTTCTCTGCTACTGTCCACAGCAGTCAGCGGCCCCCCGTATGTGTGCGGGTGACAGCACTCCCCCAGCTCTGCTCCGCCGCCGTGGTCCACTCCCCGCCCGCGTCCCCGCCGGCCGCAGCTCGCACGGTGCGGCCTAGTGCGGCCCAGCGCCGCCTCCGCAGCCTCGGACTCACCTAGATCCCCGCCCCACTCACCGCTACCAGCAGGGCCAGGCTCCAGGCCGTAGGGTCTCCGGTCTCTCTCCATCCGGCGAGGCGTGCCCACACCGCCTCCAGTGCGGGCCTCCCGTCTTCCGAACCGCACCCTCAGTCAGGGAGAAAAGCCGCCAGGCCCCAAAGCAGCCGGTGGGCACAGATCGTAGGGCCGCACGCCACCAGTCTCAGCTCCGGCGCAGCTCCCCTCCTCCTGAGAAACGGCTCTCGCGTTCCCCTCGGCAATCGGAAAGCACTTCACTCGTTGCCGAATTGCTTCAATCGTTGTTTGCCATCAAGTTGGCAGTTGTGGATGGCAGGATGCACAGGATATTTTAGCGGATTTTAGACGGTCCCTGCAGAGCCTCATTTGCCCTCTAGCGCCCCCCCAACTATCCCATCACTCTGACGTATGGACACAGCTGTTGCTGCAACGGAACGAAAGCACCCAGGTAATGCACGAGCAACAGGATCCAGAACCGCTGAAAAGTATGCACAGGGACGCTGCTTATCACCATGTGTCTGCACTAAAACTGACAATGCGCATCCATCTTTCTCATGTACATAGAGTGTAAAACCCTTCGTATAATCTGGAGTGCCAACACTGGTGCATAGCAAAGAGCTTGACGTAACTGATGAAAAGTATTCTGACATTCAGTTGTCCATGGAAGGGGCACTGGAGTGTCTTTGGTCAAAAGCGCTAACAGGGGTCTGACAATGTGCGAAAACCCTAATATCCATTGCCTACAAAACAAAGTCAGACCAATGAATGCACGAACATCTTTCTTAGTAGAAGGTACTGGTGTCTCTAAGATTGCTTGATTGCGATCTGAGGTAAGTGCACAGCCCTCCTTAGACAGAAGGTGACCTAAGTAGGTTACCTTCGGTCTACAATATTGCAATTTCTTTAGTGACACTTTGTGATGGTGCGATGCAAGAAAAGAAAGTAAAGACAAAGTACATTCCTCACACTGTTCAGGCGTATCGGCACAATGAATGAGAGACACTCCTTTAGGTAAAACAAAAGAATCAAGCTGTCTTTTCAATGCTTGGCTGTCAATACTAGGACTCTCAGTATACCCTTGAGGAACTCTACAAAATCTGTACGATCGATTATTGAAAGTGAAGCCACACAAATATCTGCTATCAGGATGAATAGGGATCGAGAAGAAAGCGTTCTTCAAATCAATCAGGCTAAATGTAGTCGCTGTCAGGGGAACCAAAGTAAGTAGTGTTGTTATGTCAGAAACCACTGGGTATTGTGGTACTACAATCTTGTTAACTTTTCGTAAATCAATAATGAATCTGTAAATCCTAGAATCAGTATCCTTTATCAAAATGGGCAGAATAGGACTGTTACAAACATTGTAAAGGACTTCCTCCACAACCCCACTTTAATCAAATCATGGACAATGTGAATGAGTGCTTCTTGCCTTCCTGAGAAATTTTATATTGAGGCAAGCGTGGCAATGCAGTTCCCTCCTTGACACTTATATGCACTGGTGGGATAACCATCTGGCCTACATCTGTGTCTGAAGTAGCCCACAAAGTACTAGGGAGTGAAGCTAATGCAGTATCCTCTTTAACAAGACAAGATCTCTCAATTGTGGGGTAATTGTCATTCAAAATAACACGCACTACTTCAGGAGAACATCGTATCATAGCCCTGAAATACTTGAGCATATCAAGACCCACAATATTATCTGGTATGTTTCAAGAAAGCAAAAATGGACATGGAGCAGTGAACTTATCAACATGGAATGCAAGTGGTTGTGACAGTGGGCTGAGGGAAGGCTTTCCATCGAACCCTTTCGATGTAATGGTTGAGCCAGACAGGGGAGCCCTTGGAACCAATTGTTTAGATAAGGCGCTACGAGTAGCTCCTGTATCAACCAGAAACTGATCAGTAGAACCCAAAACATGTGCTGTAACATAGGGACCCCTCTGATCTACTGGAACTTCAACTAATTCCTTACCCCATCGTAGGCAATCCTATGCATAAGCAGAATCTTGAAAATCAGATGGCACATAGTCAGACATTTGATATTGGTTCCGTCTATCAAAAGTGTTAAACCCATCCTGTCCACGTGTATTAGCATCAAACCTGGCACGATCATTCGTGCTTCCTCTAGGCCCTGAATATCCTAAACGATTTCTGATTTGTCCCCGACCACGTGAGCACTGCTGAGCACGTGGTACTGGACAATCAGAAATCCAATGTCCAAACTTCTTGCAATATGCACACTGGTCAACAGACAAATTCGAACGAGTATAGGAAGGAAAGGACGAACCATAAGATCCACGTCCACCTCTATCATTACCTGTAGAAGGGGGACCATAAGCCTGAGCCAACATAACGTTCGTTTTCAACTCTTTAGTCTTTTTATCCTCATTAACCTTCGCTTCTAATTCCTGGCGTTCATAATACTGAGCCATAGTCAAAAGAGAAACCGGAGAAGAGGTAGTCCATGAACTCTCACTGGCCTTTAGGTGACTAGCTATTCCTGGCAAAAGGTTTGCAACATATTTATCGACAAACAGATGCCTGCCCGTGTCATCTGTCAATGACTAGCCACTAAAATCGTGGCATGCCTCCTCAAAGCGTGTAAAGAAATCTGAAACCGATTCATCTACCTTTTGCTTATACTATGCTAATACAGTCCAATCTATCTTTTTAGGGGGAATAATCGCCTTTAACTTAACTAATATAACTGTAGGGAGATCTAAAATCAATTTACACGGTTTCTGTGCAGGCTCCCGCTCTACATCCATTTGTTCTAACTCTTTCCATAATGCCCCAAAAGTAGCACAATCATCAACTTTACGCACAGTTCTTCACATGTCAGGCGGCAATATCAAGCTGAAAAACAAATCATTATCAGGCAAAGTCATGGTACAAGAGCTAATAGCACCCTCAACTTCTTCATAAAAAACTGCTGGATTTTGCGCGGATCAGGCAATGCATTTTTAAGGGCCATAACATCCGCTCTATTCCAAGTAGTATATACCCAATCTTAAATAAAGTAACCCTTTGAATTGGCAGAACTTTTATCATCATCTGTTCCCTTGCCTCTAGGAGGAACATACAAAGGCGTGGCTTCCCGCATAGGTTTTGCATGAACTATCATAGTCTTTTCTGTTCCGAAGATAGAAGCTTGTGCCACGCCGGTCTGAGATGTTTGTTCAGCTGCGTCTGCTGCCTTTTTTTCCTCTCGCAAACGGACTGCATCAACACGTAATTTAACCAAACGCCTGATAGAGTCAGCCACCTGAGAAAATAGAAAAAGACCATCACGCATTTGCTTACAATCATTTACAATATCACCAGGCTCCAATTCCTCAGAAAGTTTCCTAAACCGTTCAACTACTTCTGCGGCAAACACCTCTGTAAAATATACTTGCTCCCTTTCCTGCCAATTCTTCATGTCATCTAAAAGTGCAGAGACAGTATCACAAACGGCTTTGCGAGCAGCAGAACTAAGCATCGGACTTATGAGGAGCAGAAGGGAAAATATACGGAGGAGGAGAACGATCTAACAACAAGAAATCATCTTGCGGTTTATTAAGGATAGGATAAAGGGGTTGCCTAACAGCGTATTGGCCAGTTACCTGTAAATGGCACTCCCTATCCTCTCTCTCTCTTAGTTCTTTTGTTTCCTTGTTGTTTAACTCTAATGCTTTCGTATAAATGTTCTTTCAGTGTTCTTTTTCAAGCAAGGCTTGCTCACGCTTCATTCGTTCAAGCACTTCTTTCTCTCACATTCGCACACAGTCAAACATATCTTGCCTAGTCTTTCGCTTAAACTGTCATGATCGCGCTGCGTTGTCATGATCGCGCTGCGCAAAGAACTACAGTTCCCGGCATGAAGCGGTGGGGAAACTACCACTCCCATGCTCCTTTGCTGTTCTCGCAAGACTTGATCGCGGAAGCATAAGGAGGAAGACTTACAACGCTCAGCATCGGGAATTCCTCCGGTCCGAGCTGTCCTTGAAGAAGCGGTTCGTTGTTGGGTGCGGTAAGGGTGCTTGCACCTGGATACTTTCACATTCGCCTTTCTGGAAACGTTCATGTTCGTGTTGGTGGCTTCGTTAGTGGGGGTTACCCAAATCTTAACCGGGGTAGCATGGCATCAAGCGGGCAGGCCAAACTTCGAGGACATGTGAAGCATTCACGCAGTACCCACAGACGACACACCAATCACACCACAAAAGAGTCACGACACCACCTTTGGTTGGAAAAAGATTACGTTTAGTGATGTCTCCAACCTGCAAGGTAAAAAGGAACAGAATAGTGGTAGTCACATCAAGGCGCCAACTGGCACCAGAGCCAAGTACTTCAGTGGGGGATTATTTACATGGGACAAAAAGAGTTGAGTCCAAAGTCCATGCTGAAAGGAAAAAGGATGGTTAATTAAACACTAGACCTGGGGCCACTCTGGCGGGGCCAACTCAGGCTCTCATCCTTAGGGGGTTGGCTGTAATTGCAAACTCCAACATTATGCATAAACACACTTCCTGCGTTATAACGCCAAACCCCACCCCTGTAAGGGAAAAACCAGAGCATCACAGCACATTTAATAATAGACAGGAGCACCTGTAATGAATCAGCCTGTCTGGCCCATCAATCTGGTACATAAACAAGGGCCTGGAATAACACCTCATACATAACCCCTTGTAAGGGAAGCCCTCATAGCAGCCCGGCATCTAATAGCATGCGGGTATAACCATAGGTCCCTTAGGCCTCCTTCGCAAGTTCTACAGGGCAGGTCACCACAGCACCTTAACACAGCAAGGTTTCCTCTATCATAAACCTAGGGGTACCAAACATCAGGCGGAGTAGGCCTAAATCAAGGGACAGACCACCCCTCAATCCAGAATGCACATATCATTAGAGCTCCGGCAACATCACATTAGGCCCGGAAGGTAACCAACTCATTAGGTGGGTGTAACCCTTCATTCAGCAAGGTCCGGGCTAGTCTAATCACCTCCACCCGGGGTCATTAACTGAATCCTGGGCACCTGGGTATAACCACTGCCAGTTCCCAACCCGCAACCCAAACCTCGGCAGTACCATCAGCATACCAGCTATACATAGGAGCCAGGCCTAACCACCAGGGTCATGTAGGTAGCGTTCACATTAGCACTAGGCCCAAACACCATAGCCCGGAACATGAGTACAGGAGCATGGGGCAACAGACCTACAACAGCGCTGGGCCTCCTCTCTCCACAGGTGCCCCATATTCAGACGGGGGGGTCATGCCCTCCACAAAGACCTTTACTCAGGGCACCCTGCTGGGTTCGGTCCCCACGGGCAGCTGCATACAGGTTGATAGGTCTTTTACTGATTGAGTCCCCTCCAGGACTCGGAAGTCATGTAGGTCCCTCCCAGGGTGGCTCCGCTCGAGCTCCCACTCACCGGCTTCCCCAGGGCTCTGCTTTCGCCTCAATGTGGACGCAGGACACACGCGGGGCTCTCCTCCGGGGAGGGGGCAGGCACCGGCAATATGCCTCGAGGCCCCCCCTTCCTTGGGCGTCACTCGGGCCTCTCCTCCTCAAGGGGGCCCGGGGGGGGGGGGTTCAATGCGGCCTCCGGGCGGCACAATCGGGCTCCCTCGTCCTCGCTAGCCTCGCAGGCACTCTGCTCCTCTGGCCGGCTTCGTATGGTAGGCGGGGCTGGCACCGACAGTGTGCCCCGGCCCCGCCTATGTCACCGGCCCCTCACTCAGGAGCACAAACCGGCGGGGTGGCCTCCCGCTCCGGTCGCTGGCAATCGGGGCTCAGTCACGGGGGGCCCGCACCAACCCTTCACCTGGGTCCCCCTCCCTCACGGGGGCCCAGGGCTTCACGACGCTCCTCTTCCTGGGCTGCTCGCGGGCGGCCAATCCCTGCGCGGCCTTCCAGGGCACGGCTGCGCAGGCCAATCCGTGCGCGGCGGGGGCGGGCCGATGACGCGGCCAGGCCCCTGTCACATGACGCGAGTGCCTGGTACCGGGGGCCGCCGCGTCGATCCACACCACAGCGGGGGGGCCTCCCTGACAGCGCCGGACCGCGGCGGTGATAAGGGGTAGGCTCCCTTTATTTAATTATTTATATGGCGGACAGGGCGCCAAAACGAGGGTAGGCTCCTCCAGCGCTATTCCTCCTCACAGTCTCCTCAGCAAACGGCGCAATTCACAGCGCTCTGCTCCTCCCTCTGCCCACAACCTCAGCTCCTTCCTCAGACCACGCAGAGGGGGGCAGGAATTTAGCACTTCTCCAGCGCTTCACCACACAGCGCTATGCAGGGCACAATTCAAGTTTCTAGCGCTTCACCATTATAGCGCTTCCCCAGCTGTACAGTTCAGTTCAACGCGTAACTTCGCCCAGCGCTTCTTCCCAATTATAGTGCTTGACAGGCAGTGCCTTACAAGGGGGTGACAGTTCCTAGGGGCATACTCTTCCCCAGATGGCGCTTTGAAGGGGCCACAGTTTCACAAGGGGGGCGGTCAGTCCCATAGCAGTTCCTCAGGGGCACCTTCCTCACCTCCTGAGCACTTCTCCACACAGCGCTGACGTGGTACCTGGTCCAAACAGCTTCAGTGACCTGGGTAGGGGCCCTCCCTTGTCAGGGGCCCATGGGGACAGCAGAGTAGGGGGGTTTTAGGGGTACGGGGCCCAGCTCACAGGCCCATGTGGCGGTAGCACCTCGCAGCAGGTCCCCTCTCTGTCTTGTCCCAGCGCTGACTGACTCTCTGGTGACACTTCTCCCTATTTATACCCTCCTCCCAGGCAGTGCCATGACCTTCTAGAATGTTGGCACATCTAGCCTAAACTGGTTCTAGGGGAGGGGGTGAGCACCCTGGGTGCCAGGCTTTCCCTCCAAAAGCTAGGGGTAGCTGGGTAATATTATCTAGACCGCTGACCTAACGCAGTCAGGTGGCACTACCCAGGGCCATGGCATCCATTTTAAGAACACAGTACATTTTAGTCAGGTACATTGTTAAAATGGGGATTGTTTTCTGCACACCATTTAATAACATTTAATCTTACAATAGGGCAACTCTTACCACACATGGTCCATACACATTTAATACCATGGGGGAGTCATTCAAATTAGGGGGGCAGAAAACAAAAAATTTGGGGGGGAAAAGGCCAAGTCCAACACAACTCCCCCCCAGCCAAAAGCCAGGGTAGACCGATCAATGCCTTGATGGGCTTCCCTGCTTGGGGCGGAAAAAGGTGGACGCAGGCCTGCAACTACAGGAGCACCTGCAGTCTCTCCTCCACTCTGGAACCCAATGGTTCTCTCTCGCAACCCTCTCCTCACTAACAAAACCACCCCACTGGTGTTCCCTAGTGGGATGTTTCACCTTCCTAGAGTGGGAGGCTCTAGCCTCAGGCTTGTAATTCTCTTGAACCACTCTCTTCTCTCCAAATTGCCACTGGTCCACCCACCTGGGGTCTACACCCTCAGACTGACCAGCCCTTAGGGGCGAGGCTCTCCTCCCCCTACTTCTCCTCCTAGGGTTCCTCCATTTCCTACGCCTGGGGACACCCTCACACAACCACTCTCTCCCCAACCTGGAGTCGAAACCCACAGGCTGAACCGGTGACAGGGGCGAGTCCTCCCTCTCCCTGCACCCCCTCCCAGAGTTCCGCACCCTCCTACCCGGAGAAGTACCCCTGGGAGTCACTTCCGGGGGGACTCTGGTTTCAGATGTCCCTCCCACCAGGGCAGGCAACTCCTGTCCCTGGCCACCCAACCCGGGGTCTGCGCCCTGTGGCTGAGCTGGTGACAGAGAAGAGACCTTCCTCCCTCTGCACCCCCTCCCAGAGTTCCGCACCCTCCCACTGGGAGTGGTACCCCTGGGAGTCAATTTGGTAGGGACCTGCATTACAGGAACCCCACCCTCCAGGTCAGGCAACCCCTGAACCTGGAACCCCAGTCCAGGATCTAGACCCTGTGACTGGTCAGACCCCCGAACCACTGGAGCTCTGATTATTGATGCTCCGGGTTCTCCTGACATAAGGGGATCCCTCCCTCTGGATGACACATCGGGACAGCCTAGCCCCCCAACCTGGGGTTCTCTTAAAGAACACTCCAGGCCCGGTGACCACAGCTGGGGCACCACGGGACACCTCCCCGGCTCACTCCCTTCAGGATCACTCCCCTCAGCCTTCCCAGACGCTCTGGCACTTACCCAGAGGTCTGCCTCCCGTGCAAGTTCCCTGGGGTCTGAGAACCCGCACTGCAACAGATGGTGACGCAGTCTTGGGAAACAACTCCTCAGCATGTGCTCCCGGATAATGGCATGGCACAGCCCTTCCCAATCCTCCACTGCTCTCCTCACCACCCAATCCTCCAGTACAGTCCAACACTCCTCCTCAAACTCTCCCCAGGACTGATGGGACAGCTTTCCCCTGCCCCTGAACACTAACCCGTCCTCCTCTTCCGGGGAATCCGGCACAGTCTCCTGGGCTTCGGGAGTGGGACTCCTTGCACTGGACCTACACTCGCTGCCACCACTGGATTCCACCCTCCTCGGTGAATCCAGACTCCTAAAACCACTCTCAGGGGACAACCTACCCACCTGAGCAGATCTCTCTCTGGCGAAGGCCCTCTCCGCCTCCGCCATCCTCTCCAGCGCTAGGACTTTTTCAGTCTCTAGTCGCTGCTCTTCTACCCTCAGCTGCGCTAAGCCCTCGGCATGCCTGAGCTTTGCCAGCGCCAGCTGATACTCCCTCTCTTCCCTCCTATCTACCCACTCTTCTGGGGACAGGGAAAGGGATGTGGCAGTGCCCCCGGGACTGGACCCAGTGCGAGACTCCCTCTCTTCGGTGTCCTCCACAGCTACTGGCGTCTCTGCCCTGTTAAACTCTTCCTCCTCCTCATCGGAGTAATTACCTCCCAGGGTTCTGGATGGGGAGCCCTCTCTCTGGTCTCTAACCCACTGACCCTTCAAAACCTCGGGGGGTAGTCAGACAAGTCCCCATCAATCTCTAAGGGCTCTCCCCTCTTGAGGGCCTCATAGAGAAACAAATTTCTCCTAATGTTCCCTACTGGGGGTATCCCTCTCTCCAGGAGGAAATCTATCACCTCCTGTTCGGTGTACTCCATTAGTTCTACCTCCTCATAAACCAACCCCATCGTGGCGAGGACTCTCGGGACACACCCACAGTGGACCAAGGGGACACAGTTGTCAAACACTTTCAGGAGGAAGCAATTTAGCAAACAACAATAATCCCCACAACAAGGCTCGGATTACATCCAAAGCTCTATTTGCAGTGTAACCCGTGGCCGCTGTGGTACTGCGCAAACACAAGTCCTATCCCACCGCTTGCCACCAATGTAAGAAATGGGGGTTACCCAAATCTTAACCGGGGTAGCATGGCATCAAGCGGGCAGGCCAAACTTCGAGGACATGTGAAGCATTCACGCAGTACCCACAGACGACACACCAATCACACCACAAAAGAGTCACGACACCACCTTTGGTTGGAAAAAGATTACGTTTAGTGATGTCTCCAACCTGCAAGGTAAAAAGGAACAGAATAGTGGTAGTCACATCAAGGCGCCAACTGGCACCAGAGCCGAGTACTTCAGTGGGGGATTATTTACATGGGACAAAAAGAGTTGAGTCCAAAGTCCATGCTGAAAGGAAAAAGGATGGTTAATTAAACACTAGACCTGGGGCCACTCTGGCGGGGCCAACTCAGGCTCTCATCCTTAGGGGGTTGGCTGTAATTGCAAACTCCAACATTATGCATAAACACACTTCCTGCGTTATAACGCCAAACCCCACCCCTGTAAGGGAAAAACCAGAGCATCACAGCACATTTAATAATAGACAGGAGCACCTGTAATGAATCAGCCTGTCTGGCCCATCAATCTGGTACATAAACAAGGGCCTGGAATAACACCTCATACATAACCCCTTGTAAGGGAAGCCCTCATAGCAGCCCGGCATCTAATAGCATGCGGGTATAACCATAGGTCCCTTAGGCCGCCTTCGCAAGTTCTACAGGGCAGGTCACCACAGCACCTTAACACAGCAAGGTTTCCTCTATCATAAACCTAGGGGTACCAAACATCAGGCGGAGTAGGCCTAAATCAAGGGACAGACCACCCCTCAATCCAGAATGCACATGTCATTAGAGCTCCGGCAACATCACATTAGGCCCGGAAGGTAACCAACTCATTAGGTGGGTGTAACCCTTCATTCAGCAAGGTCCGGGCTAGTCTAATCACCTCCACCCGGGGTCATTAACTGAATCCTGGGCACCTGGGTATAACCACCGCCAGTTCCGAACCCGCAACCCAAACCTCGGCAGTACCATCAGCATACCAGCTATACATAGGAGCCAGGCCTAACCACCAGGGTCATGTAGGTAGCGTTCACATTAGCACTAGGCCCAAACACCATAGCCCGGAACATGAGTACGGGAGCATGGGGCAACAGACCTACAACAGCGGCACAGGGACCGCTGGGCCTCCTCTCTCCACAGGTGCCCCATATTCAGACGGGGGGGGTCATGCCCTCCACAAAGACCTTTACTCAGGGCACCCTGCTGGGTTCGGTCCCCACGGGCAGCTGCATACAGGTTGATAGGTCTTTTACTGATTGAGTCCCCTCCAGGACTCGGAAGTCATGTAGGTCCCTCCCAGGGTGGCTCCGCTCGAGCTCCCACTCACCGGCTTCCCCAGGGTTCTGCTTTCGCCTCAATGTGGACGCAGGACACACGCGGGGCTCTCCTCCGGGGAGGGGGCAGGCACCGGCAATATGCCTCGAGGCCCCCCCTTCCTGCGGCGTCACTCGGGCCTCTCCTCCTCACGGGGGCCCGGGGGGGGGGGGGTTCAATGCGGCCTCCGGGCGGCACAATCGGGCTCCCTCGTCCTCGCTAGCCCCGCAGGCACTCTGCTCCTCTGGCCGGCTTCGTATGGTAGGCGGGGCTGGCACCGACAGTGTGCCCCGGCCCCGCCTATGTCACCGGCCCCTCACTCAGGAGCACAAACCGGCGGGGTGGCCTCCCGCTCCGGTCGCTGGCAATCGAGGCTCAGTCACGGGGGGCCCGCACCAACCCTTCACCTGGGTCCCCCTCCCTCACAGGGGCCCAGGGCTTCACGACGCTCCTCTTCCTGGGCTGCTCGCGGGCGGCCAATCCCTGCGCGGCCTTCCAGGGCACGGCTGCGCAGGCCAATCCGTGCGCGGCGGGGGCGAGCCGATGACGCGGCCAGGCCCCTGTCACATGACGCGAGTGCCGCGGCCTCAGGGCCTAGCGCGGCCCCTTCTTCACTTCGGCGGCCCTCTCCTGGTACCGGGGGCCGCCGCGTCGATCCACACCGCAGCGGGGGGGCCTCACTGACAGCGCTGGACCGCGGCGGTGATAAGGGGTAGGCTCCCTTTATTTAATTATTTCTATGGCGGACAGCGCGCCAAAACGAGGGTAGGCTCCTCCAGCGCTATTCCTCCTCACAGTCTCCTCAGCAAACGGCGCAATTCACAGCGCTCTGCTCCTCCCTCTGCCCACAACCTCAGCTCCTTCCTCAGACCACGCAGAGGGGGGCAGGAATTTAGCACTTCTCCAGCGCTTCACCACACAGCGCTATGCAGGGCACAATTCACGTTTCTAGCGCTTCACCATTATAGCGCTTCCCCAGCTGTACAGTTCAGTTCAACGCGTAACTTCACCCAGCGCTTCTTCCCAATTATAGCGCTTGACAGGCAGTGCCTTACAAGGGGGTGACAGTTCCTAGGGGCATACTCTTCCCCAGATGGCGCTTTGAAGGGGCCACAGTTTCACAAGGGGGCGGTCAGTCCCTTAGCAGTTCCTCAGGGGCACCTTCCTCACCTCCTGAGCACTTCTCCACACAGCGCTGACGTGGTACCTGGTCCAAACAGCTTCAGTGACCTGGGTAGGGGCCCTCCCTTGTCAGGGGCCCATGGGGACAGCAGAGTAGGGGGGTTTTAGGGGTACGGGGCCCAGCTCACAGGCCCATGTGGCGGTAGCACCTCGCAGCAGGTCCCCTCTCTGTCTTGTCCCAGCGCTGACTGACTCTCTGGTGACACTTCTCCCTATTTATACCCTCCTCCCAGGCAGTGCCAGGACCTTCTAGAATGTTGGCACATCTAGCCTAAACTGGTTCTAGGGGAGGGGGTGAGCACCCTGGGTGCCAGGCTTTCCCTCCAAAAGCTAGGGGTAGCTGGGTAATATTATCTAGACCGCTGACCTAACGCAGTCAGGTGGCACTACCCAGGGCCATGGCATCCATTTTAAGAACACAGTACATTTTAGTCATGTACATTGTTAAAATGGGGATTGTTTTCTGCACACCATTTAATAACATTTAATCTTACAATAGGGCAACTCTTACCACACATGGTCCATACACATTTAATACCATAGGGGAGTCATTCAAATTAGGGGGGCAAAAAGCGAAAAATTTTGGGGGAAAAAGGCTAAGTCCAACACGCTTGTGTCTGTTTGTTTTCGGGGTCGGAGCCCCTTCCATGTGATGTGGATTTGTCCTGGTCGGTATTGTCGGCCGACGGAGGTAGTGGATGCTGATTAATCCACGGAACCCTTTAAAGCACTTTTGCATTGTATCTGTTTTGTTCTTCCAATAACATTGAGGGGATCAGAGAGTTCTTGGCTCCCGTACTTGATTCCTGAACAGTGAGCATTACAGTAACGGAGAACGTCCTTGTGTGAGGTTAACATAGGGACCACGTAATTTTGTTTATTTCCACAGTAGATGGATGGGGTAAGATATGTATGGTGTTTAATCCCTCTGTCTTTTTTTTTTTTTTTTTTTTTTAAATTTTTGAAAACCTTTATTGTGCATGAAAAAGAAGGACAAATACGGGCCTACAACCGTCAGGCCGGCCACGAAACAGTTGAGCACGAGAGCAAGCCATTTAGACCCCCCCAGCGGTATCAGGCAGTGTAGCAACAAGTAACAGCAGTTACACAATATTGAATCATGCCGCCAAGGAGAAGGAGCAGTGAAGGTTAATTTTAAAAGTTTTTTAAACATAAATCAATAAAATTAAGTCAAGGAGAACTGAGTCCATACAGTCCGCTTACAGTACATACAGGCAGCAATAAACATGGCAATAATGAGATCCCTCTGTCTTTTGACTCCTTTTTTTAACAGGGATTGATCAGGAGTGGTATGCTAAAACTCTCGATCCCTGTGAAGTGTTCAAGGAGTAAGCTAGGGGTATGTTATGACTTCATTAGACAATTGGTGTTAACTATTGTGTATGCTTGCATAACAGGAGGTTACATGTCACTGTTGATTTTGTATTATTACAGCAACACCTCTATCCCATCATCTACCATCACTTACCTCTCCCCTGAAGGTTTCTTTTTCTTTACACGTATATAGTAAAGGTTAGGTGGCACTTGGTATTACTGTATGTAGAAATGTCAGAAAAGGAAAGTTATTCATGAGTTTTTGTTCTCTTTTTGTCTTTTCCAGATCTCCCTCCCTGCTGTCCCCTTCCTTTCCTTCCTGTTTCCTAACATCCCCCCACAATATCCCTCGCTTAATCAGTTCAATGTGCTGTGCCATAACGGCAATTCCGGTCATTGGATAGATTGAGAGGTGGAACATAATCTTCAAACCGATCCCGAGGACGTCCAGCATAACATAAACATACATTGTTCCACATACTGAATCTTTCGCAAATCAAATGACACATGCATAGGCCAACGCAACTCAGGATCCTCACGAGTGTATTTATTCTATAATGTGCTAATAATTGTCAATACCTCACTGACCACGGCCAACGTCCCCCCTGAGTGGAAACTGGCAGCAGTGAAACCACTGCAAAAAAAACAACTTCCCGACCCCACCACACTATCAAATCTACGACCCATCTCATTACTTCCGGCACTGTGTAAAATCACAGAGTCGATGGTAAATAAACAGCTTACACATTTTCTGGAAGACAGTGAAGCAAGGCATCCTAATCTAGCCGGCTTCAGGACTCAACACGGAATCGGCTCTCCTGTTCACTACTGAGTCTATCCGCTCAGCTCTGGACCAAGGTAAGAAGTCCGTCCTGATCTTATTAGATCTGTCGGCGGCCTTCGACACGGTCTCACATGTCATCTTAATAGACCAGCTAGCAACATCTGGCATCACAGGCACAGTCCTGGAGTGGATAAAGAACTTTTTGAATGACAGGAGGCAAGTGGTGACCCTGGGGGACTTCTGCTTCAGTGAGAAACCACTGCCGACGGGAGTACCTCAGGGTTCCAGCCTGAGCCCGACATTGTTTAATGTCTACACCGCACCCCTGATAAAGTTGATATCGTCATTTGGCATGGATGTAATAGCATACGCCGACAACACGCAACTGATCCTGGTAATGGATAAAGAAAACCAGGTATGGGAGGAAAAGCTCAAATGTTGCCTAACGGCCACATTTGACTGGATGCGGAGAAACCATCTGAAATGCAACACAGGCAAAACTGAGATCATGCCAAGAGGCCCAAAAAACGAGTTTATTCCCAGATTATGGGGGCCAGAGAAGGCAGAAATACCGCCTCACACTACCATCTCGGCCCGTAACCTTGGGGTAAACTTTGACACTGACCTGTCCTTTAAACAACAGGCGTCAAAAGTGGCAGGCACATGTTTTGGGGTGATAAAGGGGCTGAGGAAGTTCTTTGACTTGTTGCCTATTGAGGCAAGGAAAACGGTCATGGTTGCACTGGTGACATCACGTATCGACTATTGTAACAGCCTATATGCTGGCACCAATAAAGTGGTCACCCAAAAACTCCAGATGGTGCAACATGCAGCAGCAAGGCTGGTTCTAAAATGGCCGAGACGATCATCAGCAACCAAGGCCCTTAACACACTACACTGGCTACCTATAACAAAAAGGGTTCTGTTCAAAGTGTTGATAATTACTTTTCGAGCTGTCCACGACTTAGGCCCACTATACCTAAGGAAAAAATTTGTGAGCTACTGTGCAACACGAGCCCTACGATCTTCAAATGCAAATCTGCTGACCGTTCCAGAGTTTAGACTCAAAACTCGAGGCGGTAAGTCCCTGGCGGTACTAGGTGCAAAAGCGTGGAATACTTTCCCCTCACATCTGAGAGCATTGGACAGTGAAACAGAGTTCCGTAAACAACTAAAAACCTGGATTTTCAAACTTCAAGACACAATTGCCAGAGACCTAGGGCTCCATTAGGATGACGGGCGGACTTTGCCCGCCCGTCATCCCATCGTAAATCGGGACCGCCCGCCTAAAGGGCGGGGGTCCCGACATTGGCATTAGGATGCACCCGCCACAGTGGCGGGCGCATTCCTCAAATTAACATTGTGGCGGGCGGTGCTCACTGCACCGCCCGCCACAATGTTAATAACAAATGCACGCATTTGCATAATCGAAGCGGCAGGCACCGCGCGCTGCCTACCGCTGCAATTATGCAAATGCAGGGGGGTACCACAGGTACCCCCCGTGTGCCACCCCCCTTTGGCCGTCACTCTGGGGGCCCACAGGGACCCCCCAGAGTGAACACCGCATGCCTTTTCGTGGCGGCATTGCCGCCACGGACAGGCATTGAAAAATGCCTATTCTAATATGGCTGGCGGTGTCTGATAGACACCGCCACCATGTTATCCCTTTTCCGCCCCGGCCGCAAGGTAACCGGGCAGAAAACAGGCGGGCGGTGTTTCCCACCGCTGCGGTCCTCTCCGCCATCGTAATATGGCGGGGGGGGGGAATGCAGGGAAGGATGTCGGGCGGATTGCCTCCTCCAGGGTGGCGGTGGCCACCGCTACCCTGGCGGAGGAAATCCGCCCGACATCCTAATGGAGCCCCTAGTGTGATTCCTGATCTGGTCAAGTCAAGCAGTAAGGCAACATTACATCGGTTGGCCATACATGGGCGCCTAGATGATCCTTGGAGCGATTGTTGCGCGATATAAATTGGCAATTACATTACATTACTGTACATTATCGAAGAAAGACCATACTTAATATACATATCTCTATTAGGCGTCCTCTCCGGGGGGGCCGGTTGTGCTTCATCAAGTCTCAAACTGGTACCACTACAAAAGCAACACATCCTACGAAGTGTGCTAAAAACAGGGATGCCAAAAATAGTGCAAAATATGCAGTATTATAATCAAAGTAGCACTTAAGGTACTCTTCGTACGTTTTGCTTTTCTTAGCATTAATTTCTTGATGTATGATTTCAAGACTTGCTTCTGGATCACTTCTAGGGTAGGCTGAGTTAGCCATCACTCAGGGAGGTAGACTTTCCCCATACCTCCTGAAAAAACGTATTGTCCTTCCTACAGGCCACTCTTGGCCATTTCCTGGATAGTTAGGAGCGCTGGTTCTTGTATGCAGGAGAGCTCCTATTCTGTCCAGTTTGATTCTTATATCCCTTCTTCTTGTTCTTCCTAGGGTAGGGTAGCAGTATCTGAGTTGATCTCCTTGAAGGTTTGCAGAAAGCGGATTTGAAATAGGAAGACATAAACTGGCATCTGTAAATTCAAGGAAACAAGAAGTGTTTCTCTTTAATAAATAATTTCTGCAGTTTCTCCTTGAGTTCTGATCCAAAAAGGTTTGTACCTCCAAAGGGCATGCTTAATGTTGTAATTTCTGCACTGAATTTGTATGCCATTCATATAAAATAGTTTCCTCCTTGCTGCTACAATTGCTCCTTCAGTTAGGGTGGGGGGTCTTACAACATCAAATGAAATGTCCAAATGGAATTTGATCTGCTTTTCAGTTGCCTCAAAAAGAGAAGTATACTCTACTCCATCCCGAATAACCTTATAAAGATCCTTAAAGTCGGACATCAGGGACTACGAAGATTAGGTGTGATAAATTGTAGCCTACATAGCAAGAAAAGAGCCAGAATACGATTTCTTGAGTGAATCTTTTTTATCTTTCTTGTCTTTTAGAATACATACTTTGGCTTTGTCAGTGTGTCCCACTAAATTGGCTACCAGTGAATCCACCACCACAGAGTCTGGCATATTCTTGTCCATTTGTTCAAAAGGATATAATCTGGTCATAAATCTAGGAATGAAAATCTTGTCTGGCTCCTTCCATTTTCTGAACATATCAGACATGTTCATGGATGAGAAGATCTAGAGAAGGAGCCTTTTGAAGCTGCCTTAGAACAGGATGCGCCACTTAATAAGGAAGGCGGAACTCCAGAGGTTCTCATGTTCCTCTGCAGGATCAGAATCTGAAGAGGATTGAATCTGATGGGGTTCACATGCTTTAGAGTACATGATATGTATTTATTGGACCCCTTCACTATAACTAAGGCAATAAATGAATCCTATATATATTGCTGACACTGGTTGCTTGGGGCGTCAGTCAAACGATGCACACTGCTGGAGTTCCCAATAGCTATATGGTAAATAAATGGTGAAATATATGGACTATAACCCCACAGACCCTACGGTTTAGTGTGCCATTTGTTTCCGGTACATGCACATTACTTTTTTGTTTTTAGTTTATTCGTTTTCTTGTTGGTGTCCTATTCCTCCTTTCACTCGATAATTTTGATTGTAATTAGGTTTTATTGGTCTTCTTCTTCAATATGCATCTTTCGCAATCCATGGGAGGGAACAAAAACGTATAAAACCCTTTAAAGGCTAATGTTTAAAAAAACAGAACAGGATCTGCTGAAATACTACAAGCTTCTTCCACAGAAAAGCTCATTTTTACTCCTTATTCTTACAACATTTCTAGCAATCATCAATATATTCCCATCTCTGGTCTGAGGTACCAGGCTCCTTTAACTCTTCTTCTGAACTTGAACCAGAAGAATCAGAGACAACCCGAGGTGCTATTGTTCTGGGAGGAGCCTGAAACTACTTCATTGTCTCCAAAACAATCCTTCTTCTGGACTTCTCAAGTGCAGGATCCATCTTCTCACGCCTGGATCTTTAAGAGTGAAGGGGAGAGTGAACTAATGAGAAGGGTGAAGAGGAATCTACACGCTTCCTCTAGTTGAGCGCGTTCCCATTTTACATTTGCATTACACATAGGTCACTCCTACTACAGCCAACTAGAGTAAACCCCATCAATAGGATTTTCTTTAAAAAAAAAAAGATGAGTGCTACCTGGAAAAGAAAGCTTGCACATGCTCAGTCCTTCCTATTGACTGTGTATGCGCACTGCACTGACACTGCCTATCTTGTTAATCCATAACATGCTTTACAGAAAAAGTGCAATGGACTGCTCAAGCCGACACAAAAGGCCTGGTTAGATCACATCAATTAAATATGAAACAACCGTCTGAACAAATACAAGACGCCCACCTCTCCTTCATCAGTCAGGTATTTTACTTACCTTGATTTTCATCGCACACTGACACCCCCTCTCCGGCGCTTGACCTCTTAAATGTATTGGTACACCCACCCATCAGCTTGCAAACTCTGAATTGCGTTGTGCTACCCATGTCACTCATGTGCCCAGCTCAAAGTGACACAGGACAGGGATCAGCATAACCCTAAATCTAATTTTAGATGTCCACTGGAAGGTAAGGGTGCCCCCTCCTGACACCCAAGCTGACTCTGCTAAAAATGTAGGGTTTAAATTCGATAACAAAATTTCCTTCCACAATCAAATCATTTCAGTGGTTGAAGTGTGTTTCGGCATCCTACGAATGGTACAAATGTTTTGGTACTTCCTCACTTTTCCAAATAATAATAATAATATAATAATAATTCCTTTATTTAGATATAAAACATATCTTTAAAAGATTGCACAAATCACATTGTGTACAGTTTTAAAAATAAAAAATGATTGAAAGAGTAGAAGAATTCAGCTGGCTATGTTAAAATCCACCTAGCTCCCAGCTCTTTTCCCGCCAGCTCAACATCCAGTGTCTTTATTTAAATATAGAACACTATCTTTGAAAGTTTTTCCCAAATCACATTATGTACAGTTTTGTGAGAAAAAAGATTTAAAAGGGAAACCCGTACAGACATAAATAGCATTAAAAAGAATTAAAAAAAAAAAATAATAATAAATTAAATGAGTAAGAATTTAAGCTGTTTTATAAAAGGTGACCTGGCGTGTCACAAACATCTCCCATCGTATTCAATTGCAAAATCAAACCGTAGAGGGTACGTACGACAGAGTTTCGATTGGTGTTATTAGCCCCCTGGTCGGTGGGAATTCTGTTACAGAACATTAATTAGTCTGAAAGGCCAGTGGCAATGCCGTGGCAGTTTTCTTGATGTTAAGGTAGCGATACGCTTGTTGAATAAATTTGGCAATTTTTATATTTAAAACAGTATTGTCCGTGCACAAAGCGGCAATGATGGCATGCCTGCAGGTCCGGACCCCCAACCTGTTCCATTCTAACCTAAGCATGCGCCTGCGTTGGGAATTAAAGGTGGGGCAGATACAGACCACGTGCATAATTGATTCTATCGCTAACCCACATCCTCTACAGGTTGTGTCCCCCTCTGTGCGGCGCCAGATGGGTAGATTTTGAAGAAAGCGCCAGTCCCCCATTCTTAGGGCGATAAAGCAGCGTTTTAAATGGAGTGAAAAAGTGGTGGATAAATACTTAGCTGCGGATACTTGTTTGTAGGAGTTTACTACTGCCCAAGAATGGCTGCGTTTCGTGAGGAGGGCTTTATCTGTAGCGAGAGATATCGATCTCACACATTTTTTAATTGCATTTTTAAAGGCACACTGGCTGGGATTTAGGGCCCAGAGATCAGCGGCTGACATCTGGTGTATATAATCCTTCAGGAGACAGCCAAATGATCCTCCTGGGTTACTCTCATAAATTTCTTTCCAGACTAGAAATTCTAGTGTGCCAGATTTGGCCTGTCTTAGTTTGTGGCAGAGCTTGAGATATGTACCAAGGTTCTGGGAATCATAATTTGTTAGCCCTAACTCTAATCTAATCTGTGCTGGGGATGCAGAGCTTGGCAGATGGAGTACTTTTTTGTAAATTTTTGTTGTGTATTTATTTAAGACAGTGTTCATTTTACCTTTGAAGGTCTCTATACCATATGATAATGTGGGGCCGATCTTTGCTCTTAGGACTTCTAATAGAGGGAAAAGGGTTGGGCCCGAGAGTTTCGCCGACAGCTTGGACAATGATACCATTAGTGCTGAGGCTTTGGCTGCAATCACGTTACTCTGCTTTACAAAATTACCTCTGGAGTCCAAGTGGACGCCTAGGTATTTGTATGATTGGCCAGTACTGAGGCTTGTTTTATTTAGAGACCAGCCGCCACCTCCATAACGTTTCTTGCCAAAGGGGACGATCAGGGTCTTTTTCATGTTGACTTCTAGTTGATTAATCGTCGTGTATTGCATCAGTGAGTCAAGGAGCCTTTGTAACCCTACCCTTGTGAGGCTGAACAAGGCCAGATCATCGGCATATAAAAGGTTACATAATGCCGTGCCTCCTACTTTGGGCGGGTGGCTGTTTACTTTATCTAGGGTGCTTGACAGGTCTGCTATGAAAAGATTGAAGAGAAGGGGGGCCAGCACGCATCCCTGCTTAACTCCTCTTGAGGTCATGATTTTTCGCGAGAGATGCGTGCCGGACCCTAGCTTCACTCGAACCCAGGTATTAGTGTGCAGTTGGATAATGGGGTTTAGGATTTTGTCTGGAATTCCCCACCGCCTCAATTTTTCCCAGAGTAGCGCCCTGGGAACTCTGTCAAATGCAGCTTTAAAGTCGACGAAGCAGCAAAATAATGTCCTAGATGTTAAAAAGGCTTTGTCGATGATGGTGGAAACTGCTAATAAGTTTGTCATGGTTCCCGAGTTGGCAACAAACCCAGTTTGGTTCAGTGGAATCAGGTTGTGGTCCTTTACCCATTGCCCAAGGTCCTCCAGAATAAGCCCGGCATAGTGTTTCGCCTCTATGTCTAGCAGGGCCAAATAAGATCACAGTGGTATTGGCTCTGGTCATGTCCAGATTGGATTATGCCAACGCATTATATGCAGGCCTTCCAAAGTATCTTTCGAATAGATTCCAGACTGTTCCGAATGCGGCAGCCCAATTGGTTCTTGGTCTTCCAAGGCATTTGTGCAAGTTGCATTGGCTCCCTATTGAGAAACGTATTCTTTTTTAATCTTCTCTATTAATGCATAGAGCTCTCCATCGGTCTGGATCAGATTATCCTTCTGCCAGGATTGCCTTTTACAGCCCAGCTAGAGTTTTAAACTTATCTAATAATTATCTGGCAAACATCCCTAGAGTTTACCTGGCTACTGCAGGTGACCATTCTTTTTCTTTTTCTTTTCTGGGTCCAGTTGGTTTGAACAAGCTTCTTTCAGATTTGAGTCAAATAAAGAATGAAGCTGTTTTTAAGAAAAAGCTTGAGACCTGGGGCTCGATGTAGGTAAATCTCATTTACCGACTCTAGAATACAGAATTTTACCGATTCGGTATTCTAGATTCGGTAAATGAGATGTAGGAAAAAAATCGGTAATTTTTACCGAATCGGTATGATTAGGTAATTACCGAATCGGTATTTACCGATTCGGTAATTGCCATTGATTCCTATGGGCTTTGAGGCCCATAGGAATCAATGTCAATTACTGAATCGGTAAATACCGATTCGGTAAAATTACCGAATTGTCAAGGGGGACAGGGTGTCACTTTGACACCCTGTAGCACCCCTGATTCTGGCTTGTGAATCTGAAGAGGATTGAATGTAAGGGCATGTATGCGTGTCACATGGCACAGGTGTACATGCACAGATGTTCATGTACACTGGAATTCGTTATTTACCACAAAATATTATTTCGTGGTAAATAACGAATTCTTAAGGGCCTGTGGCACTGTTTTCAGTGCCACCTACATCTAGATTTACAGAATGGGTAAATTTACAGAATGGGTAAATTTACCGAACCGGTAAATTTACCGATTCTGTAAAATTTAAGCCCCCTACATCTGAAACTCCAAATACCGGTCGGTAACGGCCAAAATCGGCCGTTACCGACCGGTATTTGACCACCTACACCTGACCCCCGGTCTTTTCTAGGTAATTTTCATCTGTCATGTTTTACATTATAGCGCTGGGACACTCTTGGGTAGCTGAGCGCTCCATAAATCTCTTTAACATAACCCAAGACAGGGGTCACCTTTCTCCGTTCCTGTCTCAGCTATTATGTAGGAGAAAGAAACAGGAAGCAATGGGATGCTATTTTTTAGCACCCTGTGTGAGTAGTATATAGCTTACTTCCTTTCCTTTATCCTGTGAGCGGTAGAAACACCTCAAAAGTAATGACTGGGACGAGGACGGAGAGACATAGGGATAATATCAAATTCTAAGTTCAGTGACTGAAGGCACAGGGAGAGTTTCATTTGTCCAAGATGAAACAATTTGTAGACCCAAGCTTGCAACACACTGCTACTTGCTCTAAAGGCTAAACATTTACCACTGTACTGCATTCTGATGACTGTACCATGTGAGCAGGCCCTTCACCGCTCCCCTATATAATATCCATTCAATGTTTTTAGCCACACCTATTAGCAGCTTGTAAATCTGAACACTCCCAATGAAAGCAGAGAAATACATAAAAAGGGTTTGCCCAAGAGCATACAATTAGGCCAAATGGCGGTGCGGGGATTAAAATCTGTTTGTTCTGATTCCTAGTTTCCAACAAGTCCACTAGACTACAACTGGGGTGGAAGTGATTCTGATAGACCAGCAATGAGGTTGCCCTTCCCTGGGAAAAGTCGCTATGTTATGGGCCCTGCCCAGATTTAAAATACAGTGTTTACTTTCATCATATTTAGGAGACGTGATGAAGCTGAGATTAGATGTCAAATAGCTTGGTTCATGGCCAAAACGTACCAACTGGAGTAGGTCCTTTGGTAGTGGGGAGTTAATGGGCATTAAGCGCGTGGTAGGTACTGATATTTACCACTGGTGTTTCAAAGCTAAATACTGTTTCAGTCTATTTGGATACCAGAGGCATTCATTTTCTAACTTGTCTCTCAAAATTTGTACTAACAAGCACTCGAGGAGATGATAAAGGGATTCAACTCAAATCTAGTATAAATAGTTAATACATTCGATTACCTCAATCATCAGCTGAGTTATCTTTTCGGATGCCCTGATTTAGAAGATGGGATTTAGAATCATAACCCCCAAAATGTGCTTTGTGACTTATAGCCACCCAGCTGCCCTATAAACATCTTTTGATGTGTCCGCATCTACAATTTGTCTCCACAAGCACAAAGTGTTCCGTGAAGTTTTAATGTAAAGTGGCTACCCTGCTTGGGCAGTACATCACTAGACCATGACTGTGAGGAACAGGGGAGTGGGGCTCTCTTAGGGGTGTAGCTATCAATAGTATAGCAGGTGTTGTACAGCAGGTTCTGGAGCCCAGAAGTGTTATGGGCCTAATGGAGAAGCAGCTATGAGACCACTGCTAGAACCACATACCAGGCTGTACTCAGACGCTACCACCAGCAGCCGAGAGTTAAAGTGATGGAGAAGGCCATCAACAAAAAACTTACCAATTTTGAACTACACCACTTACTGGAATACATCCAATCAGGATTCAGAAGTAACCATAGCACCAAAACAGCGCTCATTGCAGCCACAGACGACATCCGAACCATGCTGGACTGAAGGGAGACTGCAGCTGTCATCCTGCTCAGCCTCTCTGCAGACTTTGATATGGTCTTTCACAACACACTCATTAGAAGACCCCCCAACATTGGTTGGCATCTAAGGACCCACCCTCCACTGGATAGACTCCTACTACATGGGAAGAAAACATAGAATCAGACTACCTCCCTACACATTGTAATCCAAGAACTTGATCTGCAGAGTCCTCCAGGGTTTATCTTTCAGACCCTATCTACATGACTCCTCTCGCCAAAGCATCACCATTATACCCTATGCCAACGACATCCAACCTATCCGTTACCTGATGGACAGGACCACAACCACCAGGACCAACTTCACCAACTGCATGATCACAGTAGCAGAATGGATGACATCCAACTGCTTGAAGCTCACTCCGACAAGACGGAAGTACTGGTCTTCGGAAACCAGAACGCTCCACGGGACTCTACCTAGTGGCAAACAGAGCTAGATCCAACACCCACCGACCACACCAGAATCCTCAGACTCATCCTGGGGGACAAACTGCCTAGTGCGTAGAGTGCACTCATAGGGTATGCACTCAGGTGTGAGCAAGAATTGCTGTGGTGCAATCGGGAGTACTTTGTCAAGTATGTATGTATGTGTCTGGTATTTGTAAAACGCAAACTAATTGCCCCTAGGGGTCTCAAGCCACTGGGAAACATCGAGAAGATTAAGTGAGCATTGCCCAGAGTCTCAGGGTGCTGTGCTGAGCTGCTGCAGGCACCAGGGATCAATCCTTGAGCCCCGTGCTCTGGAATCAGCACCTCTGGCTGCTGCACCACACCTCTCCCTCTAGCACACTCTGATCCGTGGAATCTCAGATGAATGTGCTCTATTCTATGGTTTGGTCACCCAGGTACATTTCTTTTTATTTTGTTGAAAGATGTCATTTATTTTTATATCACAATTCATTTGTATGAGAAGACAGAAGGTGATAGTCTATTTCTTTGTAAATAGTTGAAACAAGCATGAGAGGTACTTTATTTATACAAATATAAGTCAGCCAGCAGCATTTTGCATACGTTAAAGTTGATAGAGGAGTTTTTCAGGGACATATACATAAATGACCAATGTAATCCAACCTACATTGAATCAAGATATTGGTTACTGTCATGTGCAAGATGCTGTGGATGTAAGGAAACGCGTTCAAGATCTTGAGTTGGCCAAAGCACATACAAGACACTTTTGTCACTTATGTTTTAAGTTGTAGAATGGCATCAAGTTGGATGTCCAGATTGAATAGGGTCTTAGGAGGGGATGTAAGAGGTTGCATAAATTCAGGCCAGCAGGCCATGAACCAGTAAAGAGAAACCTTAGTTGTTAACAGCACTTTGGTTTTGGTAGGATTTACCTTCCGAAAGTTTGAAGACATCCACTAGCATGTGAAAGTAAGGTAATTGGTTAAAGTCCATTTTGTGCAAGGTTCATATTTCACTTGTATTAGAAAGGCTAAATAGGATTTGAGTGTCATGAACATACATATACTGAATTAAAAAACATTGGTGCCAGGATTGACCCATGTGGGATACCACAGTACAATTGCTTAAGGGTGGAATAAAAAGGTGGTAACTTAGTGATCTCCTAACAGTCAGAAATTATGTAAACTGTTTGATGACATGGCAGCCCGTCCCCATCTCATCTAGGTTTTTGTCAGGATTGATTGATTTATGGTATTGAAAAGTGATGACATATCTAAAAGTACCAGTGCCCCAGGTGTTGAAGACCATCCAAAACCAATAGGGTCAGCATTACTGTACTTTGTTGTGTCCATAATCCGGCTTGCAAAGTATACAAAAGACTATTGTCTTCAACAAGTTGCTGGAACTGTTTTAAAAATTATTTTTATAAGATTGCAAAGTAATGGTAGAAGAGAAATTGACATAAAGTTTCTGAGAGCGTGTGGGTCAAGGATGGGTATTTTAAAAATAGTTTTCACCATACATTTTCCCATGCAATGGGGAAAATAACTTGGCCTAAAGAAGAGTTGAACAATTCAAGCAGTTGAGTTTTGAGAAGAGGGAACATTTAATGAATTTACCTGAATATAAGTTGGTCTTATTAGAGCTTGTTACATTGGCATCCAGCTGGTGTGAAACAGTTTATGGTTTAAATTGTTTTATTGGTAATTTTGCAACAATAGAGTACAATAATCATCCCACCGACATCCACCGGCGGGTGGGGTGGGGGGGGGGGGGGGCAACAAATGTTGTGAAAGAGTTTAAACCATGGGTACTCACAAACATTTTCCCAAGGGCCCGCAAAGTTTGGTATATGGTGACCAAGGGCTGCACTGATGCCAGCGAGGGCTGTAAAGTGGGTGTAGGGGAAGCAAAGCAAATATATATATATCTAGCGGCTGTCTTTAAAAATGAAGGTGTTCCAAAAATGAAGGTGTTACTAATGTTAAGGGCCTACTTACTTCCTTTCCCTAACTGCAATAAACCTTTAAATAAATGCTAGCTGTATATTTAACTTTATTTCCATGTTAATGCTGAGTCGGATAAATGGCAGCCCAGTGCTGTTGCTGCCCAGGAGGCCGCATCTAAAGTCTGTAGGGCCACATGCGACCTCCGGGCCGTACTTTGAGTATCACTGGTTTGAAGTAAAGTTTGGATGTTGTGAGTTTTCAAAGAAAATAAATCCGATATAGGAATGTTTTCTTGCCTGAGCGTTGTTGCATAGCACTTTAATCTTGCTATAGAATTGAGCAAAATGTTCTCGTATTTGTTTGGAGTCTTGAAAGGTAGCTGAGGAAACTGAATGAGATTATAATTCTGATAGAATATTAAATAATTCTTCCGATAGGGACAAAGCTTTGGAGATAGAATCGGATAAGTAGGCTTTTCTTGGGTTTTCTTGAGTTCTTTGGTTATAAATACATATGCGGCAGCTAGGTTTATATATTTTATTATTTTGTTTATATCATAGTCCCTACACCGGTGGTATTCAGAGTATGGCCTGCTGGCTGTCAGCGACCCGGCAGACCTTGCTAAATGACCGGCAGACCTTTTATGTGCCCCCCCCCCCACCCCCCTTGGGAAAGCACATCAAAGCTGCGGTGCACCAATTCACCCGAGGCATTCTGAAAAGAATGTATGACTTTGCAAAGCATACATTTACAGCACATGCCTTTACAACCAAGTTTTTACATCGCAACATCCTTTACAACACATCCCATTACATCACATAACATTACATCGCATTTTTAGAAACTACCTTTACAACGCATTCCATTACATTGCATTTAAGGTATGTATTGGATAGTATAGGGGTAAAAATTACTATTCTAACTCCAGGGGGTGCAACAGTAGGGTAAGTGTTGGATAGTGTAGGGGTAAATATTACTATTCTAACTCCAGGGGGTGCAACTGTAGGGTAAGTGCTGGATAGTGTAGGTGTACTATGTGTTGTAATGGTATGCGTTGTAATGCTTGCATTGTAGTGACATGCGTTGTAAAGGATGTTGCACTGTAATGACTACGTTGTAAGTGTAGTGCGATGTAATGACTGCGTTGTAAAGGTTGTTCGCCTTCTGAAAACACAGAAGAGGGCCGAAGAAGCACGCACAATTACAACATCACTGTGCACGCTCCATTGGCCTCTTTTGTGTTTTAATCAATCAATCAATCAGGATTTGTGTATCGCGGCTGCTTCACTTTTGAGGGTTTTAAGTTGCTGTGGGGTCCTTCTGCTGGATTCTGCTGCCTGTTCCTATTGGTTGAACATCCAGGTCTTGAGTTCCTTCCTGAACTGTTGGAGCTATTTAGCTGCTCTACGGTGTAGGGTGTTTCAGGTCTTAGCTGCCAGGTGGGAGAAGGAGCAGCCTCTGCTGTTCGCCTGGCAGATGCGCTGGGTAGCTGCTTGAAGAGGGATCTGGAACGGAGTTCTCTGGTACGTTGGTGGAAGTTCACTAATTTGTTGAGGTACGCTGGTCCTTTGTTGTGTAGTGCTTAGAAGCGTGGGTGAGCAGCTTGAGCTGGCATCTCTTCACAACTGGTAGTCAATGGAGTTTCCTGAGGTGAAGGGTGATGTGCGTCTGTCTGGGGAGGCTGAGGATGAGTCTGGCTGCTGAGTTCAGGATGATCTTGAGCTTCCTCAAGAGTTGGGTGGTGATTCCTACGTAGAGGGAGTTCCCGTAGTTGAGTTTGCTAGTGGCAAGAGCGTGCATGACAGTTCATCTAGTGTAGGGCGGGAGGCATCTGAAGACCTTCCTGAGCATTCATATGGCGAGGAAGCAAGCCTAGGAGAAGGCACAGAGCTGCTTCTTCATGGATAGCTGGCTGTCGAGGATGATGCAGAGGTTGCAAGCGTGTTCAGTGGGCTTCGGGGTAGGGTCCAGCTCAGGTTTGCAGAAAGGCAGTGTGTGACCTCACATGCCTGGCTCTGGAGGGAAGAAAAGGCCCTTTAAAAGTCAGCTGTTGCACATTCACAGCTGACTTTTAATAAGCTTTCACCAAGGTTCTTGCCAGGCCAGCTGTTTAGAGGACGCTGTGTCCTGCAGCCTGCTCCCTTCACGCTGCCAACCTGCACTCCTCACTGCCCACCAAAAGGAGTGCAAAGGCAGAAGTGGGCCTACCGTGGATCGGGCCAGGCTGCTCCCTCCTCACCACCCGCCAGCTCTTTCCCTTCTTTGCTGCCTGATTGCCTGCTCCCCCCTCACCGTCAGCTAGCCTGCCCACTATGCTAGGCAGCCTGCCCTCCGTGATGTATGGAGTCTGCTAGCAGGTCAGTGTGAAGAAAGGAACCCCCTGCTCTTGATAGCAGTTTCAAGGGCAGGGAAAATACTAATGCATTAGAAATACCCGTGGCAGCTACAGAAATCAACTCCCAATGAACACAACAGGGCCAAGCAAACATGAATATATTGAAACCTTATTTATTATTATGGTGACTACTATCTTAATAGTAATTACAATTCCTAGAAATGTGTATAGGGTTTGATGGCAATGGTTCTACTCATATCCTTAAAATCATCATACGACAACAACAATTACACCTTCAAGCAATCATTCAGTCAAACAACATATACTCACAATAACTGATGATGTGACTACACATTAGTTAGTCAAGAATAATCTTGGCATATTACATAAATATATCAACAGTAAACGATCTTTAAACATGTCAAAAATAGCATAGAGTAAATGACAATGGGAAGGAGGTGGTGGCTTATATCATTGGCTATTTCTTCATATGTTACATTCTACACGCATTTCAACGAATAACACACCTTCTTCAGGAATGCAATTATTTATTGTTGAAGGTACATGCAAATATACTGAATGTTATTCTTAGCCCAAACACATACTTCTACACACTTACAAAAGATTAAAATATGTTGGTTTGCCAGCAGGTGGCCAGTAGCAGCAGGCATTTTCCCTCGCATCAGGACGGCATGCCTTCCTTGCCCTCTACCAGCCCGTCATCTTTACAACTGGAGACAGCTGCAGGGCTTCACAGGTAAGTGGCAACCCTTTTTAAAATGTCTTCTAGTGTGGCTTTATTGAATGTTGAATGGTAATAAACAGGGTCAGACTGGCATAGAGGACAATTAGGCAGAGCTTGACAGACTGGTCTTTCAGGTCAGTGTGTGGGCTCATTTTATGGTGTTTTGTGGGCCTGTTTTATGGTCTGCTGGGCCAGTTTTTACTGTTGTTTTCCCTGATATTAAAACAAACATTGCCTGCAGCAAGCTCACATCTATTGAGTCTTCCCCATTTTGAAAAAAAACTTATATACAGCATGTCTCTACAAGTTCAAAACTGCCCTTATTGGCAAACAAGACACTTTGTTTTATCTATCTAATTCATTAATAGGAACTTCTTCTATTATTTTGGTGCCTGGGCCATTTTTCCGTCCAGTCCAAACCTGCTCATATAAAATGATTGCTGACAATAATAAAGGTGACTCAATTACCATGTCTGGGTGTCTGCAGAACCCGGGTAGGTGGGTGTCCTCGTGGGGCACTGCCTCTTACTGCCTTGGCCCCCACCTCACCCCCTGCTAAGCAAAGGGAAAGTTCTGAAGCGGTTCATAGCTGTGGTTCCTGAAATTGAACACTTTGTAAACAGTAGAGGCCAATCATTTCTAGAACGAAAGGATGTGAAATGGCTCACCATGTTCCATTTTCTTTCAGATCTATTTGCACACTTCAGTGCTCTCAATCTGATGCTGCAATGCAAACTACAGCCTGTGTTCTCTGTGATGAATGGTATTTACTCATTTGAAAGAAAGGTTGTGCTATTCAAATAACAACTGGAAGATGTTGAATTTACTCACTTTCCAAAACTATTGCCTGTGACCCAAAGGTTTCCAAATGCAAAAGAAATGCTATCAATGCTAACATTTAGTGCATGTCTTGAGGAAACTTCAGGGGGGCACAAAAGGGTTTTTCCTAAATTCAGAGCCCTTATCCCTCTATTCAGACTGGCTGACAACCCCTGGATGGTGAGTGCATGAAATCTTGAAGTTGTTGAACTTGTGGACATGAAAAGGGCAGAAGCAGAAATGGAACTGATTGACATGCAGCACAATTTAGCCCTCGCAGCATCTTTTTTAGGTCAGGCACCAGAAGAGTCCTTGAAAATTGCACACTCTGATAAATGTCCTCTACGTTTTACAGTGGCCCTCTCAGAACTCAGTTTGGCAGCATAGGGCAACCAGGGGCTACTGGGCACAAACATGGGGTTGAGGCCTTTGACTCCTGATGTCCTATGGCCTGACCTACTGTGGATCCTGACAACTGGACTCAAACAGCACGCAGCAGCAGGAATAAACCAATCTCCAGCCAAATACTTATTTTTGTACAAAAAAATAAATATTTTATGTAACTCTGCTCACACAAAGGAAAGTTACGGCATTCACAGACAACAACACATTTACCCTTTGAGGTCAGGGCTCTAGTGTTTTACTGGCAAGTTCCTGTCCCACCCTACCCTCAATCGTAATCAACGTTATTCCCCATTTACTGGTGGCCGCATCCAGGAAATGCGTACTGACGGCCTTTAACTCAACAGTCCACTCTGACTAATTATAGTCCAAATTGTCTTAGTGGTGTAGCGCTCTTAGCAGTGAGTCTCCAGGGCCTGGTAGACCCGTCACACTCTTACCCACTCCGGCAGAGAGGAAGCACATCTTGAAGGGTGCCTTGTTCTTAGCCACTCTCAACAGCTCCGGTCCTCCTCAGGTTAGTCAGCTGCACGCAAGCCTCGCAAAAGCATTCAGCAGTGCAGGCTCCCCTCTGAGCCTAAGCAGTTATGCTCCAGAAGCTATCAGAGATGTTTGTGCACTCCTCCTGCTGGGGAAGTCTCCACCCTCCCCAAGGGGGGGGGGAAATACCCATCCTCCTGATCTCAATCCCACTGAGGGAGCAATCCTTTTACTGCATCCTTACTCAATCCTCAGGTCAGGTCAGATGCAGATGGCACAATTACTCCCAGCAGCCCTTCACAACATACTGGGTTGACATGTCACTTCCCCACAAGGCTTCGGCTTTTTCCGCTCAGAAGATCTTACCATGGTGTCTCCAGGCATACGGGTCGCAGCTACGGCGTCACACAGGCTCCAGCCCTTCTCTACAAGGCAATCTTTTCACAGTAGCCCCTCCCGGCACATGTGGTCCCAGCAACAGTGCTGCAAAGGCCTCAGTTGTTACCGCATGGCAAACACAGTGATTCAGCACTTCAATCAATCAAGATATACATTTATTTTGCCAATATAAGCAACGAAAAAAAGGCGAATGAATTCAGCAGCTTCTTATTTCTTGATTTCTTTATTGAAAAATCTTCCTAAAAACGACCATAGACAATGCGTTTCGACCCAGAAGGTCTTCTTCAGGGCTGTCACAATAGTAACAATATTTCTTAGTTCATTTCTTTGCTTTATATTAGAGTTTAGCTTGGTCCCTCGTTCCAGGATAAGAGTGCCCTTATATTCTTTTAAAATCGTTCTCAACTTATTGTGGTTTATCCAGTATTTTCTTAAATGGATTGTGTCCCATATATCATTCTTGTAGGGCCATGGATTTGTTGTCGATAATTATTTGGTGTAACATGGGACCGCTTCCTTCGCGTAGCTAAATCGTGACCAAGCTAAACCCTAATATAAAGCAAAGAAAAGAACTAAGAAATATTGTTACTATTGTGATTGCCCTGAAGAAGACCTTCTGGGTCGAAATGCGTTGGCTACGGTAGTTTTTAAGAAGATTTTTCAATAAAGAAATCAAGAAATAATAACCCGCTGAATTAATTCGCCTTTTTTACGTTGCTTATATTGGCAAACTAAATGTATGTCTTGACTGATTAAAGTGCTAAATCACTGTTTGCTGTAAATTTATAGGATTTATCTCCTAGGAGGTTTAAGGGGTATTGAGCCTCTGATTCTTTGCACTCTTGAATTTTGTGAAAACATTAACCTTTATACATTAAGATAGGTGCCTTTACAATTACCCCATACCCCTTGTTTGTTTCTCTCTGTTAGTGCATGGCAACCTTTACACTACTATCTTTACTGTAGCTCTCTCCTGGCATACTTGGGTTACTGACTCAGTCTGCACAAGGGCAGCAATCCAATCAGTACAGCAGTTGTCTCCTCACACCTCAGGAGTCCATTTAACGGGTCTCCCCACTGGACCCCGCTCACTCCAATGCTCTCCTTTTCCTCACAGGGCACGTTGGTCTTGGCAAACAGTCAGGGGAAGGGCAGGTGCTCCAGGCTCCAGAGCAGGTGGTCTTGGTTTATCTGGTTGAGGTCCCCTCATCCAGCTGGGAGATTATCAGGTCTTAGAACCTACTTCTGGACACAGGCAGAAGTATTGCAGAGCTTCTCCTCCTCACAGCCTGTCTGGCTGCTTGGCAGATGGCAATTTTTAGGGTCCCAACTTCCCCTTCTTATAGTCCATTTCCAGACACCAAATGTGATTAGAGTCTAAATCTTCGATGTTTTATGTTGGGGGTACAACTTTTTTGAAAGTACATCATTCTATCCCTCTTCCTCTTGAAAAAACGTCTCTCATGGCTATAAGATTCTTGAGCTAATAGTCCAACAGCACAGGCCATGCTAGTGACTGGAGTTCACACCTGGATGTCGGGCACAGATATATGTGTATCAACAGGTTAATCCGGGGCTCCCAGTCCCACTCTCTATGATTCCCTTAACAGCACCATCTCCTTCCTCAGATGGGTTTAGGCCCCTTCCTTGTGATCTCTCACTGAATCAAGTAGTACCCTTTCAACTGCACTGGGGGAGCCTCGCTCTCCCTCTTCCAGTGTGTCCCACCGAGCTCACAGGAAGGAAGCAATACAGAAATCTGTCTGGGGTAATTCTTCTAACTCCTTGTGTCTATACAAGGCAGTTCTTGGCCTACCAAAATGGAACCAAGGGTTCTCTATGTAATGTACCATTAAAGGCACACTTGCACTCTGTGTATGTACACAGCACACACACTGTCCAGTACTGTTACTTACATGTATCGTGCTACCACAGACACATACATTCAGCACACACATTCACTCTGCGTGCACTGCTCAGTATTGTAGCATTTCTGTGTTGACACTTGCAAGCACACATGCAGCCAACAAACTGTTGAGCTGCGCAGCACTACACCCTTTATGTACTGTACTCCTTGCAGGTACACATACACACACTACATGCACTTACCATGCACACACTGCCTAGCACTACATCCCGGATATATACTGTACTCCTTGCAGAGAATCATACACACAGTACATGCATTCACCATGCATGCACTGCACAGAACTGCTCTATCCCTGTATTTTACCCGTCTCAGGCACACATGCAACCATTGCAGAGTCACCAGTCCTGCACTTCACAGTACTTCACATCTAACTGATGTAGGCCAAGGGTGAGTGAAACACAAAGCAGTAGAACTTTTTGAGTGAGCCTGTAGACCCAACTCCAGTGACCCAGAATAAAAATGACCTGGTCACTCTTACAGATCACTGTATGGTATGCTGCCACCACCACACTTGGGCTGCTTTACTCCTGGTGAAGGCGGTATCCTTTTACCACTATGAAGGTAGAGCTTTGGGCACCTCTCCTGGTCGAACAAGATCAGAATCTGTGAGACAGGCCTATGTCATGGCACATACACAGGATTTGTGTTTGCCTATGACAACAAAAATAAATCAGCATTGGGATCCAGACATCAGTACAGTTGGGCACGGCGGGTAAGGGTACATGTATTTTACCTTGCAGAGGACTTTTCAGTTGCAACAGGCCCAGAAAATAATTTGTATGTTTGGGTCAACATATGTTTCTGAAAGTTTATTTTGCACAATGGGAGTGGTGAAAAGAAAACTCAGAAATAAACTTAGAGATTTACATTTGGATCAGCACTTGAGGCTTGTCGTCTCAGACACAATTCCAGATTACAGGATACCACTAGGAGACATGAAATGTAAAATACATTTCCTAGTATATGTGCCACTAACTTATTTATTTGTAGGGACCAGTTAAACCTCTGCTGCATTGGGCATTTCCATGTTGAGATTGCTAGTGTGTCTGATAATAAAAATGTATTATCAAAATGTCAATAGAATACATTTTTAAAGTGTGCATATCTCTGAAAGGTCAGCAATGGGTTTTCACTTCTACCTCAGTTGTTTGAAAAGCTCCCGCTTGTAGCCTTGGAGTTGGGCTTCCATACAAATCTGCTTTTGAAATACAGCATTGTCTATCAACGTTTTGAAAAGGTGGTGATTTCTGTTTGCCTCTAATATCCTGGAACGGAACACCCACCTAAACCCCACCCCAACCTGCGGTTCCATCTGTGTGGCTCTCAGTCTCAAACAAGACCATACTTTTGGCCCCAGAGAAAAAGTTTGTGAGTACCCATGCTCTACACCAATGTTTTAATACTCTGTGCACTGTCGAGTCAAGTTTTTATTGTTTCAGCCAAACAAGCCATAGCAATTAAAATGAAATAAACAACTCAATTTATCATCAACAATTCATCAGATAAAATACTATGGTACAATTAATAATCTTTTAAAAACTGTGCAGTTCACTTAAGATCATCTCAGTTCATATACTTAAAATGTATCTCTTATTTCGCACACAGATGACAATATTTCCCCACTTTTTGTTTTGATACAATATAAAATAAATTAAAAAGACAAGCTACCTATTTGCTAGCCAATCGTTTTGCCAATTCACATTCTTTCAAACATAATACCCGTGACATAACTTGCTGACCCTGGCAACCAAAGTAATTAATACTTAATGTATAAATAGTATGTATACATGCTTGTGTGCTAAATTAGTTTATGCAACTCCATTAAAAGATTGTCCAACTTGCCTATCAATGTTCAAGTTTAAACGTGCGACTGATCTTTGTTTTTATGCTGCGAAGATATAAGATGAAACAGCCATTATGATAGCTCTGTCATCTGTTCTCATACAGAGAGCCTCAGCCTCTTTGCAAGTTCTAATATTAGATTTTAGGAAGATTGGTCGCAAATAATATCTACGGATGTGTTAAGTGAAGTGACACAGCAAGAGAAAATGTGTTAACGTTTCGTAGCCTCCAAGGGGGCAAGGGGTTTTGCTCCATTCAATCACATGGTAATTTCAACCATCTTTGAGTCACAAAAGCCACTGGTAGAGTACCTACTGTAAAATTAAGATAAAGGACTATTTTTCCTGCTGGAGAAATGTTGTCAGACCATCAATTGAACCCAATTCTTGATTAAAAGAAAGGTAGGGCTTTGATAAGGGCCCTAGGTGTTTCATGTTTAATCGTAGTTTGTAGTGCCAATATGCCTTTGTTACCACATCTAGGCTGTCCTTTGTGATCGTTTCAGGATGAGGACAATATTATTTAAGCCAATAGTGGTCAGAACGTCTGACAAATGAGCAAACAATGGTAGCTTGTAATAATCTTGCTACTTTATAATATCTTGCAATGTGAGTCTATATGATACCAATTTCGGCTTAGACCATATGTGAAACCAATATCTTAGGGGAGCCAGTGCAATGTAGTCCTCAATTTTGACTATACCTAAATCCGTCCTCCAAGCCAACATTGGTGTATCAGGCCCATGTTGTAGCAAATGACGTGTGAAATTATTTTAAGTGATTTGAATTTTGGCGCGATTCCTCAGTGCCATATGTAGAGCAGGACTTGCTTTCATTTTATAGGCTAGGATTGCTGACTTCACTGAATGTTTGCCCAATGAATTTGCGAACCTCAATATCCCTCCAGCTTGCTGTGCCAATATGATTGTACTTTTCAATTGCTGTTGGGACCACTTTAGTTTATCATCCAGTCGTATACCAAGATAATCGTAAGTGGATACTTGTTTCAAAGATGTTTTATAAACCTTAAAAGTGGCTTGCAGTTATTGTTTTTGATTTAACATCATATATTTAGTTTTATCAACGTTAATGGACAATTTCCTTGCTGTACAGAAGGACTCCAAGCCTTCCAATAGTCAATGCATTGATATTTCCGTTCTGGCCAACAGTACTGCATCGTCCGCAAAGAGCAATATTGGAATGTAGTTGTTGCATCCTTCCGTTACATCCAAATTAAGATTTTCAGAGCTGCAACAATGTCCTTTAGGTAGCAGTTAAAAAGTGTTGGGGCTAACACACAGCCCTGTTTGACACCTTGCTCGATTGGTCTTTCGGTTGTATATTCCCCTCTTGTACTGTGTCTGATTCTTGTGGTGTTACCAGAATGCAGAGCAATTAAGAACTTCAAAATGTCATCAGGTATGCTCATTCTATTTAAAATGTGCCACAATGTCGGGCGATCAACTCTATCAAAGGCTGTTTGTGCTCTGAGAAATTTGATTTGTTGGCGATCCAAGTATGTTTTCATCTATATAGTAATATCTCAAGAAGTTCTGTTAATATTTGTGACACTGGTATTCACTTGAGTGGAATTCCACTCCATTTTTTTTATTCACGGTGTCACGAAGATTAGTGGCCAACCTTATACAAATCATTATTGGACCTACTCAGTTAACAAAAGTCCATTCATGTCTTGTACCATCTCAACAGAAAAGCAAGCAGCTCTAGACTCGTCTCTGCCTTGTTTGGTGTCCTCGGTGAGGTACAGATTCCCTCCTATGGCTTACTGAGCTCTAGAGTCCATATCTGGGCACACCCATTGTACTTAGGGAGTTTCACTACCAGCCTTTATTCCTTTATCCATTTTGTTTTTGATTTAGTCTTGAAAATACTGGCCAGGCCAGTACAATACTGGCCAGCTGGTTAACCTAAAGTTATGAACTTCCATTCCCTGGGCTTCGCAGCTACGGTCCAGTACTGTGAAGGCTAGGGAATGGTGCTCGTTAGGGAACTGGGAACAACAGAGAAAATTCATCATATGTAGGTAAAAGGAGAATATCTCAAAACTGTTAATTGAATATGCATCATGCTAATTTACAAAAGAAAGTGCACTCTGGAACCATCTATTTGTGAATTAATAATTCCTGTCAGAATTTTGAAGGGCTTTTTGTAGAGGTCTAGTTGCCCAGCTCAAGGCACATGCCAATAAACCCTTATAACCTACAGATCATTGTGTTCTGGTTGTTTCTGGTATTTCACTTAGACGTCAGAGATACCTTTATTATAAGTCAAGTTATTTTCAACTGTTTTTGTTTTCACATCCTCGCCTTCAAAAATCTTCAGTGCCACACACCTTATCTTGCAATGAGTATCTGGAAAACCATTTTGGAATTTTATTCCACAATGCCCCGTCCGAAACGGCATCGTACATTTTTGCTACACACTACATTAGGGCCTGAAGAAATATGACCACATCACCTCATTCTGCTGGAATTCCATAGGCTTCCCTTGCCAGCCCGCATCACCTTTAAAACTTGCTGCAATCTCTGCAAAATAATTGGCTACAATTACAGAGTTGTTGGAGTAGCCTGCTGGTGTCAGCAGACCACAATATCTGTGATTGCTTTTCAATAAAGCATTTTTAAAATGCTTTAAATGCAGACCCTTTTCCTAAAAGGAAAATGGCATTCTTTAAAAAAAAAAAAGGTTTTCATACATTTTGTATGAGTAACTCCCATGGACCACTGCCTACTCCTATAAAACGTTTTTTAAACATTCACAAAGGGTAACAGTGCCCTTAGAGACCCTTTCCTTTTGTGACTGGGTTCCTCTATCTTTTTTAGAAGTCGATTAAATATTAATGATTTGTAACTGGATTTCGGTCACATAACATTAATACATCCAAGTGCGAATCACTATTTGCAAGGGATGCCATTTACATGCCACTTCCAAAAAAGGAATCAGTATGTAGTAGCAAATCCAAATTGCAATTTGGTTAAAAAATTACCAGATCGCAATTTAGGTTTGGTACATACTAAAAGACCATTTTCTAGTTACAACTGGTCCGATTTTGGGAATCGGACCCTTTGCGACTGCCTTAGCCATCTGGTCCTTAGTGATTTAGTTAACTATAATATTTACCCAAGTTCCCATGGCAACATGATTACCTCTTGTTTTTTATGAGCATTACCTACAAAGCCATTGTGGTAAGTAAAACTTTATTGTATGATTAATAAAAATCTTACAATTAGAACAATCTTTAATACACACCCTTTAATACATAGCAAATTAGTCTAAAATTCATAATAATGTTATTCGGGCAATTTCCTCAAATACTACCACAAAAATACGTTATAAACATCAATTCAGTCCCTCATTTTTACAAAACATGTAGTAAAACTTAATATGGTTAATAGCCATTAAAATGTCATTACTTATGTGCAAATTCATTTGTATAGTGCAAACTTTATCCCTAGCTATTTAAAACTTCAAATTTTACTGGGCTCAATTCACAGGTGTCCAGTTTCTTTTTTGCAAGGATCAAAAATTTGGTAAAATTAGAGTTCACTATCATGTCCATTGGTCTGAAAAAACTACCATTGCATGTCTACATGTGCGAACACCTCTATCGATGAAGCAGTTTTTCAGATATCACTTTCTTTCAGCCATCATTACTGCACATATACAAACCAAATGAATAATATTTTCTTTCCAAAAATTGGATAATCTGCAGGGGGTCGGCGAAGATGATCTCAGCCAAGGCAACGCATGCTTTAAGCCTGATAAGTTGCCGAACCTTGCTTTCATAAATATATTTTTGGTTCGTACTGTCCAGGGTATTTCTAGATATGTATATTAATTCACTGTCATCCATGCATGCAATCGCTTAGTAAACAGTTCTTTGTCTTTCAGAAGAGATAGGTGTTTTACTGATTTTTTAATTATTTTCTTAAAAGCTTGTGGAGTTAGAGACATTTCCCAGATCTCAGGAATTGAAAATTCTTTAAAAGCCATCTGAAGATATTTATAAAAGGATGACTTTTGATTCCGTTGCATCGATTGCCACAGAAGACAGCACATTGGATTATTAATATTAGTTTTAATTTGTTTCTAAGTCTTTACATATTGACCCATCCTTGCAATTTGTTGATTGCAGAAGCCAGATTCCAGCCTGATCTGTGCAGGCGATGCATTGGGTGGAAGTCGAAACAAATATTTAAATGTTTTTGTGACAGCATTATTTAATAATGTAGAGTCCATACCACAGAGAACTTCACTTCCATAGGTAAGGTTAGGGAGAAGTTTCACTTTTATTACTTTTAGTAATGGGACATAAGTTGGACCTCCCAAGGAGCTGTAAAGTAAACGAAAGTCCCCTTGTAAACTGTTGCCTCTGTTTTTCATCTCTGTTTTATGGTGTGAAAAAGATCCACTCTCATCAAACAATATGCCAAGGTTTTTATAGCATTGCACCTTTTCAAGTTGCCGCTTTTGAAGATACCATTTATGTTTACTACGCTACAATACCTTGTTACTGACTTCCATTACTTTAGTTTTAGTTTCATTTATTATCATTTTATTCTCGAATGAATACATTGATGTTTTGTTTATTAATCGCTGCAACCCTATCCTTGTTTGACTTAGCAGGAGGACATCGTCGCCATATAATAAATTCGATATTTGTTTATGTGCCAGCTTCGGTGAATGTGCTAATCCATTGTCCATTGCTTCCGTGAGGTCTGACAAAAATAAATTAAATAAATATAGTGCTTAAACACAACCTTGCTTTAAGCCTTGGGATGTATTAATTTTTCTAGAAAGCCTTGACCCGTTGCCTAGTCGAACCCTAGTCTAGGTCTCAGTATATAACAATTGACTTGCTTTTAAAAGGCCAGGGCTAATACCATAGTGATGCAATTTCCTCCATAAAATGTGCCTATCCACACACTCAAAGGCGGATTTCAAATCAAATAAAAATAAATATAATGGCTGTTTTTTTCATTTGATATTTTTCCATTAATGTTTCCAGTATTAAAATATTTGTTGCCGTCCCTTGGCCTTGTACGAAACCTGATTTATTCGGCGGACTTTAGTGCTTGTCTATCCCCAATCTATTAACTCTTTGAGGAGAATTGATAACCAATCCCCACTTTTATAGATAGGTGAAATTATAGAACCCTTCCAGGACTCTGGAATGATCCTTGATTGCAGTGCTTGATTGAATACTGGTGTTCAATAACTTGACCAATATAATGTTTTCTGCTTATAAAACACAGCTGGAATCCCATTTGGGCCAGGGGCACCATTTGATCTCTGTTTCTTAATAAGTTTGCATACCTGGCTTTCCATTATAATTTTTTCAATATTCTTATTATCCTCTGCTTCACAGATGCTCTCAGTGATGGGATTCATACCCGTGCCTGGATTGTGATTCAAGTGCATGTCTAAAAATGTAACCCATTCTGTTTCAGCAACTGTCGAAGAGGTAGATTTCCTACTAGCTCTATTCTATTTATTAACTAGTACCCAGAATTCTCTTGCGTTACTCCTGTTGCAAGTATATAAAGCTTTTGCCCATAGCGCTTGCTTTGCTTGCATTTTGTCCTTCCAGGTCAATGTACTTACTTCTGCATTTATCCTTTTAAGTTGTTCATCATAGATTAGATTGCCTGGGTACTTCTTTACCAGTCTTAGAGTTCTATTACTCTCTGTTTTTAATAGATGACATTCAGAAGATATTTTAACCATTGCCAGTGATTTTCTTTTCTGTTGCCCTTTATTACCATCTTTTTGGGTCTGACTGGAGATTCATTTCTTTGTAAAGAGGGACCATTTTTCAATAGCATTAGAGAAGTCTCCTTCAAAATATGTTTCTGACATTGTTTGTGCACTGGCTATAAATGAATCTTTAGTATTTTATGACCAATAAATGTTCTTATAATTTACTGTTGTGTCTCCCGGAAGTGTCCAGTATTTTTCTAGCCTTATACCATTTAAGTTTAACTCTATTATTTGTTGATTATGATCACTCCTGTCTGTTCCACCTATCTAGTAAGACAACATTTTATGAAGTAAGTACAACCATGCTATTATATAATCTGATACGCCCATGCCTACTTGGATACCAAACTCACCATCTTCAGTGGTTATCCACACACCTGCAGCAAGGGTACCTTTCAGAAATAAGATCAAGTAGCTTGTCCACATCTATGCACCAAGGATCTGGAAGGATAGCCCCATAACCATCCAGACTGCAACATCCCACTCCCGGTTAGGAAACATCCGGATACTGAACACCCACCTCTTTAAAAAAACTCTACATCAAGATTTGGTTCAGTCCTTAAACCAACAATCCCTCCTATCACAAGCTGACTGTGTCTTTCGCTTTGACCCAATACAGCTTTCTGCTGCCTGCCTTTCGGCTAGGTTTGCTCTATATGAATACAAGATACATACACATAGGCTGATTTAGATGGTGGAGTATGGTATTTACTCCATCAGGGCGCCAGAGTAAATAACTCTGTTGCACTGATGAAGTAACTGTACTCCAGATTTAGAGATGTCTGTTGTCCCAGCAAACATCTCTTACATTGGCAGGAACCGCTGTCATGGTGGTTCCTATCAATGCGTTGTAAATATGCAATGCCGCAATGTAAAGATAACATGCCATTCGGCACACTTTTAATATCTTTTTTTATTTTCGAAAACAAAATCCAAAAGCAGGATTTCTTTTTTGGAAAATCCCCTCAGTTTGAGCCCAGCCATAAACAAATTAGTTTTGACCCTGTAGTGTAGTTCCTATATTCCCAATAGGCTCTGCGCATTGGAATAATATAAACAGCAGTGTAGACATAGGACTGAAGTCGACTAGGTCTCTACTGACTATATTAGACTTAATTAGTTTCACCAGCTAGCTCAGAGGTCACTAGAAACTTTCTCGAATGTTCAGGAAAGAGTTAACTCCCCGGATTTAGACAAGAAGGGATTAGCTTCTGACAACCATACAAACATGACAACTTTGCTCCCTCAGAAAAGAGTGTATCTCTAGAGTCGTGTGAAAACAATAGGCAGCTATTTCACTCAGTCAACCGTGCATACTTAGTTTCACCAGAGTTCAGAGAAATAGAGAGACGGGCGTTTTCAATAAAAGGTGGTATTTATTGAGCAGTCTTCTTTCTCATGCAAGAGAAATGAATTGCCACAATTGCAATACTTAGCATAAAGTAAAGTGCGTACAGTAAAAGTAGTATTATGAAATAATACTGTAAAAGCATTGATATGGTTTCTTAGCCATATGATACTTTAAAATGGATAAAATATATACATACATAAAAACATTGACTAACGTACTCAACTGGTGCTTCTAACTACGCCTACCCCGGTATACCTGACCTAAGCCTAATACTTGGGAAGGAGCAAGTAAGTAGCAGTTTAAGTTAAGTTGGTTAAGATTGTTTTGCCAAGAATCTAAATCAAGAATTCTCTTAAGGGTTTAGTCAGCTCCGTACCTTGGTAATAGAATGTGGGAGGTCTGGTATCTCTTTCTTCAGGACTCGATCTCCCAGCAACCCGCGAGGGTGACTTGGGAACACCGGAGCTGGATTTTCTCGGCTTGAAAAAAAGCAACTTCTCCAGCGCATCAAAGGGGAGGGGCGGCTTCCGTGGGCTCTCGCATCAACTGGGCTCTCGGGCAAGTAGATAGCCGCTTTGCTCCAAACCACTGTGTGTTTGCTTAAGGCAACTGTTGGTATATTTATACCTGAAAGGTGCCGAGTTTGACGTAAGGTTGGACATAAGTCGTCACTAAGAACTAACAGTTCTTTCTGGACTCCAGGAGTTCTTGTTCAAATCAAAACAAAAGCAGGGGGGGATTTCCCGGGCTGCTGGAGGCTTAGTTTGTTTAAAGAAGGCGTTGTGCTATCTAGGAGTCGATAGGAGTAGCCGTGCTGTGCTTTGGACTGCATGGGCTATTACTGAATATGGATATGATTCTTATGCCTTTATAAGGATATTATTAATTATAACCACATAAGGGCATGAATCGGGATTATCGAATTAGGGTCCTAGATAGAGATACAACATCCACTCCACGGATTAATGTCCATCTTTACTAAAAACTAAGCAATAGTAAACATATAACGATGCATGTGGGTTTTCCAACCCACCTCAAAATACATATTTCGCATTTGAAATGGTATATTGTAAATACACGAAAATTAGTGTTGGTACTGTACGCTTTTCAAGCAGTGTCATTGTTCAGTTAAATGCATATGTACATCAGCTGAATGAATTGCCAAAATTACACATGAAATGGCTCTGAATACAGAAAAGAAGGTCGAGACCATTCCATCACATATTTGTACAAAATGCTGTATATGTGCTACAGGCTGAGGTAAAATATTGTCTCTAGTATCCTAAAAATAGAAGCGCTGTTCTCTAAGAATAGTTCTACTTTAAGCAGGGTACCATGTGCCAAAAAAAGGTAAAAATTTTGGAAAATGAAAAAAACAATTTCGCTTTCAGGGGAAAAAATAGTTCCAAATATTTTCGGTAGCTTTGTTTATAAAAACTGAAGGCCGAATTCAGAGTTCAGGGAACGCTGTGTGCTCATTGTTTTTTAAGAGTTATTCTCGTTGACTGGAGAGAACATCATATCAGACAGACTCGCAAAAAATTGGTCTACAACATCAGGTGAAAGTTCGACCACGATCAAAAATGCTGTAACTGTGCAGTTTGGAGCGTGATTGCTATCATCAATGTTTGGATCAGCAATGCTCACAGAAGGTTGAACCTGTTTGGTGCTGCTTTCCTCTCATACTTCACCGCCACCTACTCATAGTGGTGAAGTCTCAACGAATGCCGTCATCAGAATAGGTAGCCGCTGGGGACAACACGATGCATGAGTCGTTACAGGACCTAGCAAATTATCGATATCCATTGGTACTGCTGATGGTAGTGTAAGACAGACGTCCAACACGCAGTCTTGTCCGCTAAGCAAACATCGAAGCACCGGTAAGATGCAATCCTGCCAAATCGGTCTTAATGAAAGAAACCAGGTTGTACTCAGATCTCTTAGCCGAGCCAATCCGAGGACCTTAGTGATAGGGTCTCGGTATCGTATTGCTAGGATCGTTTCTTCCATCGTTGCTCGAGTCTTGTCTGTGGATTGGCTTGCCATATCGGAGCAGAAGGAACAAAAATAAAATTCCTGCCACGAGTCCCAAGATTAAGGGTAGGCTGCCAAAGACAGAATGGACAAAATTCGGGAAGATGCCCAGAACTGTTTCAAAGGGTGCTAACAGTCCCAAAAAAACTGTCTTAAATACATCTGCTATGCCACTGGTATCAGACATGTTTAAGATTTGGCTTAACATTTCTACGAAATGCACGGGGCAATTTGTCGATAAAAGGGAATGTATCTCTGCCGATGTCCTTGCCACTTGCAGATCATACGTTTCTTTGGATGACGTTAAAGGCACAGTTGTCTGTAAAAGAATAGACTTCTTTCTGCTTAAAGTATCAATTCGAATAGAAGAGATATTCAAGGAAGACCATAACGCAGCCCCCATATCTGGATTGCTGTGTGGATACAATACTTGCATACAGCAAACGACCCTGGAAGTTATGGTCACGAGATAAGCTTTCCCTGGCACCATTCCACAACAGCTGTGGTCACTTATTAAAACGTAACTGCCGTTAGAGAGTTGTGTAAAAAATGGCTCTATCTGTTTTGCAGGCGTGCCATGCAGGTGACACAAAAGGTTATTTGAAGACCCTTTGGAGGCAGGCTCCATGCAAGTTAATACCTTGACACAGAAGTGTACCGCTTAGTAATTTTTTACAATTGTTACCACTAAGGAATAACTCATTTTTCCCTTCACTATAACATCTGTGCGTACAAGGTAAACCCCAGGTTGATTTGATGTATTCTTTACCAAACCTTTCATACTGGCCCACAGGTATGTACTCTTGGCAGTATTTAAACTGGAAAGTAGTTATCGGAATTGTAATTGTTCCGTGTATTATCCATTCAATGACAGGTCCCTCTGACATTGTCAATGGTAATCTCTCAAGTTTTTCAATGCTCAGAATCGTATAGTCTGCTCCTTTTTGTGCCAAACGGATTTGTTTATCATTAAGGTTAAAGATACCGAATAATGACGTTGTGTTGATTAAATGCCATGGTACGTAGCCTGAACGCAGATTTTGCAACGTCCAACCAAGCTGTACAATAGAACGTAATTGAGACTGACCATGTTGTGACATTAGTAAGTCCTGCTCTATTATATCAATAGCAGATGATACAATGCTGTCCAGTGAATATATGTTATGTTATGTTATGTTATGTTATTTGGATTTTTTAAGCGCACAGCTGCCCCAGCTGAGGGGCGACCCGGCGCTGAACTGGAAAAAGTAACATAACTAATAACACAGAAAAAGTAGGGAGTGATTAATAAGACAGAGGAAAGAAATAGGTTTTGACAGCTTTCCTGAAAGCAAGAAGGTCATCCAAAGAGCGAATGTAGGCAGGAAGTACGTTCCATAGTTTAGAGGCCAAGACCGTAAACGATCGGCCACCCAATCTACATTTTTGAAATCGGGGGACAAGTGCCAGATTTTGGCCAGCAGAACGAAGGCTGCGCGAAGGGGTGTACGAGGACAAAAGGTGCTGAAGGATGATAGGGGTGTTAGATTTAAGAATTTTGAACGCAAAGCAGAGGGCCTTGAACTCTATGCGCCTGATTACTGGCAGCCAGTGCAGATTGAAAATTGTGCTACGGGCTGAGCAGAAGCGTGGCAGGCCCACCAGGGCCCTAGCTGCCGCATTCTGCACCTGTTGAAGTCGCAAGACTTCCGCCTGGTTGGTGCCCAAGAACAGTGAGCTCGCGTAATCGAGCCTCGATAGTACGCTAGCTTGGATCACCATCTGGCGGGTGGGGGCATCAAAAAATTTGAGGATAAGCCTCAAGCCACGCAAAATGCCGAAGCACATGGATGCCACCTTCTTAGTGTGGAACGAGAAGGTTAGTTTGGAATCCAACCAGACGCCAAGATTTTTGAGTTCGGAGACAGGTTTTGGGGGAGGTCCCAGCTCCTTAGGCCACCAGCTAGCACCCTACAGATCAGGATGTTTCCCCAGCACCAACACTTCAGTTTTGAGGGCGTTGAGTTGTAAACAATTGGACGTAAGCCAACTAGCAACGGCCCTCAAACCATCCGCAAAGTTCGATGCCAGTTGGTCAGAGTCAGAGATATTCTGGAGGACAGAGTCGTTAACCCATTGTCCACTACAGAAAGTGATTTTTCCAAATTTATACGATCAATTTCTCGTATTTTTTCTGCTGTTTCAATTTGCATTACTTTCCAAGCTTCCTTGTACGCAGCGTATATACCGGCCGCTATGAAACGTTTTTGACGCTGTTTGCGTGGTCCCAGTATGAAATCACGCAAGTCAGCACCGTCTTTAAGTAAAGTCAAGTGTTGCTTAATTTCAGCCAGTTTGGATTTCTGTAGCCACACAAGGCATAGTTTCCCTACACTGTATGTTGTAACTATCCCTGGATGTTGTCTCTGGGAGTATCTTGGGTCTGGCCTGGTCATTTTGAACCCCTGTGTTTTGTTCAAGAATCTTTCTTGACAGGTATTTGTGTCTGTTGGCCAGATCAACCGCTTTTTCCAATCAGGATGTGTTCTGTTTTGGTGTAAAATATGGGATACGTCTATCTCCATATCTGTAGTGCTATCACTATCAGGTATGGGTTTCGGAATAGATGGTGTATTTAAGTCTTTTATCTTAGCTAGGCCAAGACAAGTTGCTTGTTGAATTGTGTCATTCAAGAATATCATGTGTTCTGGGATCATGCAGGCCCTAAATAATGCTTCTAGGCCTTGTACTTGCCAATCTTTGGTACCCCAGATCGTTTTTGTTTCAATGTTGTTTTTCCAAAATTCGAAACCAAATGTAGACATTTTGTCATAAAATGTTTCAGAATAAATCAATTTAGTATTTGTCAACATTGTTTTCATTCCTGCCCAAATTAACATTTTAAAATAAAACGTTTCTGGATCACTGTTGTTAAACCCTGAGAAGTACTGGAATTTCTCATAAAATGTTTTCGAGCTGCCTTTTGGCGGAGTTGGACAGTGTTCCCACTGGTTATAAGATAAAACATTTCTAGGCTGAGCAGTTTTATGCAAATAGTGATCACCAAAATTATTATAACAGTATAACTCTTCATAATTCGATGAACCCTGTAAGTAATCATGTTCTGTAAATTTGGCTGACATTACTAAATCTGACATCATATTATTAATGTTTTCAAAGTCCCAATCATCAGAGAAGGAACTTGGTGTCACAAAGTCACTTAATGAAACCTTGAACTGGTGTGGATATTTCAAGAGCTCAACCGGGCCAAAAATGTCATAATCAGTTCTGTCCCATGCTACCCCGCCGGGTATTGGATTGGCTGAGATGTTTACTGATGACAGTTCTCTTTTCTCGATGTGGGAGGATGTGTGAGGCTAAAGGACCAAGTTGATGTTCTGACTTGCTGTGTCCATTGTACTATATTTTCCATCAATGAATTTTCCCAAACTTAGAACCATGATGAGCAAAAGCAGGAGAGTAAGTACACCTAATACAATCCAACATTCAATCCATGGTGAAATCAGATATGTTTCTTTTAGTTGGTGAAAAAGTTCAATTAATTTGTCTTTGAAAGTTTTTGTTGCAGGCGTTTCTTCATGCTCGCTTGGATCTTCAGAAAAGTCGTCGAAGTCGATGAAGTAGCCAGATGCAGTTCTGTCAATTGTTGGAATTATTTCCGGATTTTCATTTGCATTTTTCTTTGTTTCATTAGCATAGTCAGAGGCTACATCATTGTAGACTGGTGTTTCTTGATGAACTGTTGCAATTTGGGTTTCAAGAGGCACAAGTTCCATGGCATTATTGCATAGTCCTTTTTTTATTCACTGCAGGTTTATCAAATGTGATTAGTCTCTCAGTTTGAGCCTCTTGGATTGTAGCAAATTTCGGTAATCTGCTATTTCTTGGGAGTCCACTGGGCCTACTACTTATCATTGGCCACATGATTGTGGTTTTACCAGGTCGATGGATACAACTCTGTTTTCATTTTTACCAGCAAGGGGCGGTAGTACAACTGATCTTGTTCCGCTGACAGCTAAGACAGGTACTGCTTTTCTGTAAGAAGGCCCAAATTCCTTCTTCACCGCGATCTTCTCTCTGACCAGATCCCCAATGTTTGGAATCCAGACAGGTCTTTCTGGGACAGGTGGTTTTTCTTCGGTGGCTGTCGGCTGTTGTTTCAACTTTATGTTACTCCGGCTTTTTGTTGTTTCATTTAAATCCTGTAAAACAGCCAAACGGTCTTTGATATCAAAGGATTTTTCTTCTACCACTGAAGTGTGACAATCAAGATCCTGAATGTGCATTCTAGTACCGAACAATAGTTCGTATGGAGTGAGACCTTTTAGAGAATTTCTTGGCAGATTATTAAGACTACGTTGGACACTTGTTAAATGTTTGACCCACCCATCACCCGAACCGAATACCCTCGCCATTATAGATTGCTTTATGTCCCGGTTTTTTCTTTCCACTACCGCAATTCCCTCAGGATGGAAGGGAGAAGAGTACCGCAATGCAATGCCCATGCTGTTCATGGCCTCTTTGTAAACTCGAGAGCCAGCGCAGGACCCTGATCAGTAGTAGCATGTCAATTGCGTATGTGCCGACAAAGACTCGCAAATCTTTTTATAACAGTTCTGGCTTCAGCCGGGTACTGCTGGTCTACATTTTTAAGTTAATTTTGTCTTAATACTTATGGGGACACATTTCTCCAGTTGGATTTTTGCATTATAGATAGCCTGATGCTTTCTAACAAAGATGTCCTGGCAGTAGTCTGGTCTGGTTCACAACTGCGATCTCTGTTGCAGTCTGGACAATCAATTGCAAATTTGTAAATATGCATGCTCATTCCCGCCAACCAGTACTCTGATTGTAATTCTATTAAAGATTTAAAGATCTGTTGGTGCCTCGGACCCAGTCCCATGTGTGCGCTTTCAATCAAGAAAATTCTCGTGTTCGTGTTTGGAATAACTCTATCCCCCACTCCAGGGATTTGAGCAAAAGGAACGGAGCTTGCATCAATTATATATGTATTACTGAGTGGATAGTTGAGAGGTAATGCTGCATAATCGCCTTTTAATGAGGCTTTTACTGCCAGCATGGTTTCCCCATCTATGTGTTTTTCTGAACGCTTTTCAGTGGCTATGGAAGCCGGTTGAACCGCTTCCGCTGTGGCTGTGTTAGCCAATGAATTCCCTGCATCGCGAACGCCATCACGTTGATGACTCAGTGCGTGTATCACGTCAGTCTTCTGTAGTTCTTTCTTTAAAATAACTACTTGTTCCCAAAGCGTTTTATGCTTTAATGTGGCACCTGTGTCATCTTTGTAACCTTTTTTACTCCATGTCTGCATGTCATTGTTGTATGACTTGACGCAGAAATACGAATCACACACTATCAGTGTGGGGAATTCGCGATCGGCATTTTCAAGCGCCATCTTTAAAGATCTTATTTCAGCTCGCTGAGCTGAACAGTTTCTGAGTGATTCAGTTTTGGTAATCATCTGTTTGAATTTACCAGAGTGCCAGTGACCTTTAACAATCGTGCATGTTGCATTGTAGGATTTTTTATCTACATCGTAGTGTTGTGCGAATCTGTCCATATAGATTACGCAGGTATATTGTTCCAGAGGCAGAATTTCGATTGGCAGAGGATATTCTTGTTCATATTCTAGATCATCTCGTTTTTTCAGTTTCGGGTCTAAATAGTATTTCACGTCTTCTGTAGCAAGAGAATTTTCCCATTGTATCCATTTTGGATCTAATGCCACTGTATTCAGATTGCGTGGGCCGTGGACTCGTTAATGCCTCAAGGGCTGATTCTGCTGTATAAACAGTTATTCTCTTGCATTGGGCTAGGGCTCTTTCTTTTGCTACAGCAGTTTGAACCGCAGTCAGAATTTTTTTAGTAGAACTGAATTTCATTTCAGCTTGAGTGTACAAATGTGATTTGTAAGCTATAAGGTACCGTTTCTCCCTCATTAGAGGTCAGGTACGTGAATCCACATCTTCCTGGGATGACTCGGATTACAAGATTGCGTATGTTTTCACGAGTTTGTAATTTTGTTTTAGCTAACATGTCTGTTTGCAAGGATCTCAAAATCTCTGTGTGTTTATGAGTCCAATTGATTGGTTTGAAATCTGGTTTTATTAATTCATAGAGAGGTTTAACCCACTCTGCATAATTTAGAATGTATGCTCTTCCGAAATTCAGGAAACCTAGTATTGATTGTAAATTCTTCAGCGTTTTTGGTGCTTGGAATACAGCACATTTCGCTAAGAAATTGTCAGCTAGGCTCTTGCCTTCACTTGATAATTCATATCCTAAAAACAGGAAAGTTAGATGGGCAATTCGTGACTTTTTAAAGTTGAATTTGTAACCCTCTGATGCGAACCCAAGTATTATGGTGTTCACTCTATTTAAGTGAGTCTCCAGGTCATCATCTGTGAGATAGATGTCATTGACATAGGATAATGCCTCATCATCATATATTTGTAGTAACTCTGTTACCCTTGCTGAGAATAATTCTGGGCTATTCTTGAATCCCTGTGGGAGTCAACAGAAGTGTTATTGTTACCCCATTATTGAGAAAGCGGTCAAATACCTGCTTTCAGGTGCAATGTTTTGACAGAAGAATCCATTAGAGATGTCCAATGTTGTTTTATATTTTTTGCGCACAATGTTAGTCATTTGTGCTGCACTATGTGAGTTTTGTACTGCAAATGTTTTACAACAGGAGTTAAGGTGTCTGTAGTCCAAAACTAGACGATATGAATCATCTGGCTTGGAGACAGGAAACAAAGGATTGTTCATTTGTGAGGTGCATGTTTCAATCACCCCTTGATATTCAAGTTGGTCTAAGATCTTCCTGACTTGCTCTTTTGCTTCTTGTTTAACTGGGTACTGCCTTTGTGCAGTGGGCTGATTTTTTAACTGGATTTTGTGGTGAGGCGAATCCTCATCCCATCCTACATGATTTTTATATAATGCGGGAGCTTGGGCCACTGCCCATTTTCTTGCCAATGTGTATTTTTTATGAATCGGAATATGATTTGAGAAGGCAGGCATAATCATTTCTTCGCCATGAGGGCACTCCCCGACAAACTCTGGTGGCCAGTCTTTTTCAGCTAACAGGATGTCATAGCCTTTAGATAGATTCTCCCAAAAGAGACCTTTTATTTTCCTAGTTTTATCTCCCTCTATACGTAATGTTATTTCATATAGTTTATGGGGCACGCTAACTCGCGTGTCTGTAGTTTCCACCTGAATGTATTCATTCGTGTCCACTGTCTCCAGAAGATTCATCAGGATCTTGCGAGCTATGGTCACTTCTGCTGCGCTGTCTAGCATTGTCTTGGCCCACTCTCCGTTTTTCAGTTGTGTCCTCAGTATCCTCGGCATTTTTAATTTTAATACTAGCTACCTTCTTTCTTGGATATTGTAATTTTTTACTTTGATGAGCAGGTTCCTTGTCTTTGGACTTGACGTGCTCTTCTCTGTGTTCTGATCGTCCTCTTCTTTCCGATTTCTGTGAGGAAGTCTGAAAAGATCGAGAGGGACGTGTATCAACATCTTGATATCTATCAGGTTTTTTCAAATTATCCCTATTTCTAAGGTTGTATCTTTTCTCAGAGGGCTCCCTTTGGGGAGACTTGTTTCCTCGGTCTGGAGAATTTTCTCTCCGTTGAGGAGACCTTCCTCTGGACTGGAATCGTTTTTCCCTGGGAGTGGACTGTTTATTACCATCCCAACTCCTTTTTGGAGTATTCAGATTATTTTTAATAAATATTTTTTCAGGATTTTCAGTTAGTTGGGGTTTTACCGGTTTCCCACCCAAACTATCTCTTCCTAGTTCATCATAGGATTTTTCTATGATTCTGGCAAGTTCAAATGATTGGTCTGCTATATCTGTTTCCTTCAATTTCTGGTGGATCGCCACAGATGCTGCTTCTCCTTTTATGTTGGCTAATAATATAGCTGAGACCTGCTTGAAGTCTTTCAGTAATTTCATACCCAGAGTTAAAGCAGGTTCTGGACTGTATTCATTTTGAATCTGTCTTAGTACATCTGGTATAACCGCCATAGAAAGGACACCATGTGTTTTTGTGTAGATGGAAGCAAAGACCATGCCCCAAGTGTCACAGTCTTCCACATGTGGTGCGATCCCCATTGGAAGACAGATAGTCAGAATTCTGTGTTTCTCAGTAGGAGTAGTATCTGGAAATACTGCTACTATTTGAGTTATTTTTTGTGCTAACCAGAATGGAATTTGTTCCCGTTTTGTGGGTACTTTACCAAGACATGATTGTATGTTCTGTGGTGTAATTTTGTTTGTGTTCCCCTGATGAGGGGTCATCTGTGGAACATTAATTGTGGGTTGGACTGTTGAAGTCCGCATGACATATTGGACCAATTGTCTATGTATTTTAATTAATAGTTTTAGCTGAGCTAAAAGTTCCCTGTCTGACATTTTTTCAATGTCTGGATGTGGTGTGTAGCTGGCTAGAACCGGCCACGTGGCTCCTGGTCTACCTAGTGGACCATGCCTGGTGATGTGATTTTTATGTTTTAGGGCGGCGCTAAACCAGAGCAGGTGCTCTTGGTAATTTAGTGGGATTTCAATGTCCTCAAAAGGAGTGTATATATCTGGAGGTTCCTCTATTTTGTAATAGTGGAATTCTTTTGTTACAGCGTTTGCTGCTGGAAAGTGTATCCATGAATAGAATACCTCTGTCTGCCGATATTCATGGGCCTCTACCACGAATATGACTGTACCACCTCATGATGTCAGTCCATTTTCTATAAGTTTAAGAGTTATGGCTCTCCTTACGTTGACCGGAATGAGTATAGCACTCGGATCATTTTCTTGGATGGTTGTGTCATCCTCTATGAGTTGAGCTGCTATTCTAGCTTGCTCCCTTTCGTCGTCACTTTCTGACAGAAAGTTTTGTTGCAGATCAAGTTTCAAGGAAACAAAGATTAGGTGCACAATATTTTGGAACACTGTATCCTTCAACGTTGACTAAACCAAAAACTAATACATAGGAATCTTTTCCTACTAAGTTCCGGCGGATATTAACCTTTCACCCACTCCAGACGTCTATTGGAGTTTTTACAGGAGAAAGGGGTCTGTGTGAAAAGCACGACTGAGTTACTCTAGTGTCTTGTGTTAGATTATTACCTTACCAAACGTTGGGCGCCATGTAGTGTAGTTCCTATATTCCCAATAGGCTCTGCGCATTGGAATAATATAAACAGCAGTGTAGACGTAGGTCTGAGGTCGACTAGGTCTCTACTGACTATATTAGACTTAATTAGTTTCGTCAGCTAGCTCAGAGGTCACTAGAAACTTTCTCGAATGTTCAGGAAAGAGTTAACTCTCCGGATTTAGACAAGAAGGGATTAGCTTCTGACAACCATACAAACATGACAACTTGTCTCCCTCAGAAAAGAGTGTATCTCTAGAGTCGTGTGAAAACAATAGGCAGCTATTTCACTCAGTAAACCGTGCATACTTAGTTTCACCAGAGTGCAGAGAAATAGAGAAAAGGGTGTTTTCAATAAAAGGTGGTATTTATTGAGCAGTCTTCTTTCTCATGCAAGAGAAATGAATTGCCACAATTGCAATACTTATCATAAAGTAAAGTGCGTACAGTAAAAGTAAAAAAGCATTGATATGGTTTCTTAGCCATATGATACTTTAAAATGGATAAAATATATACATACATAAAAACATTGACTAACGTACTCAACTGGTGCTTCTAACTACGCCTACCCCGGTGTACCTGACCTAAGCCTAATACTTGGGAAGGAGTAAGTAAGTAGCAGTTTAAGTTAAGTTGGTTAAGATTGTTTTGCCAAGAATCTGAATCAAGAATTCTCTTAAGGGTTTAGTCAGCTTACCTTGGTAATAAATGTGGGAGGTCTGGTATCTCTTTCTTCAGGACTCGATCTCCCAGCAACCCGCGAGGGTGACTCGGGAACACCAGAGCTGGATTTTCTCGGCGTGAGAAAAAGCAGCTTCTCCAGCGCGTCAAAGGGGAGGGGCGGCTTCCGTGGGCTCTCGAATCAACTGGCCTCTCGGGCAAGTAGATAGCCGATCTGCTCCAAACCACCGTGTGTTTGCTTAAGGCAACTGTTGGTATATTTATACCTGAAAGGTGCCGGGTTTGACGTAAGGTTGGACATAAGTCGTCACTAAGAACTAACAGTTCTTTCTGGACTCCAGGAGTTCTTGTTCAAATCAAAACAAAAGCAGGGGGGATTTCCTGGGCTGCTGGAGTGGTTTGTTTAAAGAATGTGTTGTGCTTTCTAGGAGTCGATGGGAGTAGCCGTGCTGTGCTTTGGACTGCATGGGCTATTACTGAATATGGATTTGATTCTTATGCCTTTATAAGGATATTATTAATTATAACCATATAAGGGCATGAATCGGGAATATTGAATTAGGGTCCTAGATAGAAATACAACAACCCTACTCTAATCAGTCCAGTCCAGCCTGAACTGCCAGTCAAGGTCCTCCCTGAACCGGAACACAAGCAAATCAGGACCGTTTTTGCCCTATTTAGAGCCCATTATTCAAGTATGGCTTGGATAAAGTCTAGCAAATGCCATGACATCCCCCACCATACCCGCTCAAATATGGCGTCCACACTGTCTTCAGATTTTAAATGCATTTGTGAACCCACCATGGTCCACACGCTGTTTCAGCCTTGAATAAAACCTTGTCATTGCCATCACACACTGAGCCCTCTTGCCAGCTGTTATTTGCACTCTTGTCAGTAACTTAGGGCTCCATTAGGATGGCGGGCGGATTGCCCCCGCCAGGCTGCCGGTAGCCACCGCCAGCCTGGCGGGGGAAATCCACCCGCCATACTTCCCTGTATTCCCCCCCGCCATATTAGAATGGCGGGGGGGACCACGGCGGAGCAAAACACCGCCCGCCACTTTTCCGCCCCGGTCGCATTGCGGCCGGGGCGGAAAATGATTAATATGGTGGCGGTGTCTATGAGACACCGCCAGCCATATTACAATGGCAAGTGTGCAAATCCTTTTCGCGGCGGCAATGCCACCACGGAAAGGCAGGCGGTGTTCAGTCTGGGGGCCCCCTGTGGGCCCCCAGAGTGAAGGCCAAAGGGGGGTGGCACACGGGGGGGTACCTGTGGTACCCCCCTGCATTTGCATAATCAAAGCGGCAAGCACCGCGCGGTGCTTGCCGCTTTGATTACGTAAATTCTGCTAAGCATTTTTAGTATTGTGGCGGGCGGAGCAGAGAGCTCCGCCCGCCACAATACTATAAATACAGGATGTGCCCGCCACTGTGGCGGGCACATCCTAATGGTGTGTGCGGGACCCCCGCCCTTAGGGCGGGCGATCCCGATTTCCGACAGGATGGCGGGCGGGCAAAGCCTGCCCGCCATCCTAATGGGGCCCTTAGTCTCTAGCAGTTGAGCACCGTTCCAATATGGCGGCCATTTTTGACATTCTTTGATTGGAGACCCAGACACGTCACTTTTACGTGCCACTCCCCTTTGCCACTCGTGCCCCTCATGCGTATCCGGCCCTCTCCATATGGGCTGCCGCCTTGATTAGCTCTGCTGGTGCGAGTATTTAACCTCACCCGACACGGTTTCCCACACTCTGCCGATCTGGTCGAGGGAGGGTTGATCGACTGGCTACTGAGCCGCTGCTCAACTGTAAGTACTTCATCATTGCGGTTACTATGGGGTGAAACATTGTGCTCCCACTTGGTTTGAAGGCAGTACTTCTTCTGATTTGACAGTTAGATTATTCGATCTGAAACTACTTCTTTTTTACACACTATGATGTTAAAAATTCTTAACTTTCTCTCTAGCAGCAATCGATGCAGCTGGTGAGCCACCCCAGATGGGTAAGTTATAACAGTTTTCCTTTATACCATGGTGGTTGACAAGCCACCACGCCTGCCTTAGCCATTAGATGTGCCACCTGCCTGCCACTTATTTCTTCCTTTTCACTGCGCCTATCACATATGATTTGTTTACTAACAGCTTGACTAGAATTCTATGGCATGCTGTCTTTTCAGAGGATTTTTAATGATGTATACCATTATGTTTTCTAGGTCTGTATTACTACAAGGTACCTCAATGTTAGGTTGTCTGAGTGTTTGGTATCCCCTGAATATTAAACACTCAAAGGAAACTGACCACTGTGTAGATAGTTATTTAATTTCTTGGTCCTGAAGAATTGCCATTTGATCTTTTTGAAAAGCTAGGCAAGAAACATGTTGACCTTTATGTTGTAGCCACTGCTGAACATTACTTCAGTGGTGTGCCATTCTAAATTTTAACTGGGATAAGTGGACTCGCTGATTAAAATTAATTTTTAGTACCACTGAATCCTATTTTATAAACCCACTCACATTTTCCTCACACCCTTTACACTCATCTACACCACAAGGCCTTATACCCACACCTCACCTTACGGCTTTGGGAATAAAATATCTCCGACAAAGAGCCATTCATAGGGTGCCCATCAGGCATTGCAGCTACCCTAACGAGGAGCATGCCCTATGATGAAGCATCAAAAGAGGTGGTGTGCACACCGTAATTTTTCATTTCAATCATTCACTTAAACATTCATCTTTTAAGATGCATGCGTGAACTGGGCAGTGCCTTGCCCTGTTTGACACAAGTGATTCAATGTGAATGTGGGGAGCATAATTATTCTCCACTCCCAGTCGCACTGAGTTGGAGGATGTATTATCCCGTTTCGAATTTCCACATGTAATTTATCCCATTTTAATCTGTTCCAAATTGGGTAGTGGAGAGAATTGGGAGGGCGTGTATATGCGCGATTAATTCAGTGTCTAGCTAAGGAAATGTGAGCAAGGTGTGAATATAGGTTGACAGAAGAGAATGGGTGATTAGTGATGAGGATTATTGGCGAGTGGGCAAAAGACAGTGTGTAGGTGCTAGGAAAAACGCGCAGTTAATGTAGTTAATATATGCTCCACTCCCAGTACGACTGGGAGTGGAGCGTAATTATGCTCCCCATATTCAATATGATGAAGCATGACACCCAGATGTGTGTGTGAGGGCCCTAGTAACTAAAGAGGGAGACACCCTCTCCCACTTTTAGACATTTAGTTGCACCGACCAGTCCTCTACATTTCGCTTTAATATCTCAAAGGAACTGCATACTTTTGTTCAAATACTTATACCTTAAGGGGCATGTATGCTGGACCTATAAGCGCCCCCAGTACCCTTTATGTTTGATATATTGGTTAAGACCCCATCACGATTTTTCATAACTGCATGCTAAAGGCAGTAGACTGGATGGGCAAAAACACTCTCAAGCTCAATTCAGAGAAGATTGAGATCTCAATTGTCTCCATTCTGAACAGTCCCGGTGTCCTGTCAGCAGACGTTTGGCCACTGCAGCTGGCCTCTCAACCAGTTCCAGTCCCTTTAGTTCCCAACCCTGGCTTTATTATGGATCGTGATTAACAAACTCCCTTCTACCTGTTTCCTCAATCTACTCTGCAAAGTACTACCATACATTTCTTGTGAATAATGTCACCTTGACTAAAGTAATTCCCTTTTCTTAGCTTCTCCTGCCTGTTTGTTCCAGAGGCTTCAGTGTATTTGGAACAACCCTGCTCCTCTGATGCTAAGTCCTCCCATTCACTCTTCGGCCTGATTCAAAACATTTCACTGGTTGCCAAATATATCAATCAATCAATCAATCAGGGGTTTATAAAGTGCGCTATTCACCCGCGAGGGTCTCAAGGTGCTAGGGGATCGGGCGGTGCAGGTCCGGTTCTGTCAAAAAACAAGTCTTGATGTTCTTCCTGAAGGATTGGAGGGTGGGGGAGCGTCTGATGTCGACGGGGAGCTCATTCGAGGCTTTGGCTGCTACGTAGTAGAAAGCTCTTCTATCTGATCTGGTTCGTGGTTGCGAGGGGTCTTAGCGAGGGCAAGGTGGACGGAGCGGAGGTTCCTCTTGGGTACGTGGAAGGAGACTCTCGTTGAGGTATTTGGGTCCGATGTGGTGGAGGGATTTGTAGGTGTGGCTGAGCAGTTTGAAGGTTACTCTCTTCTCGACGGGAGCCAGTGGAGGTCTTGCAGGTGTTGGGTCATTCGTGTTTGTGCCGTGGGGTACCAAGGATGAGTCTGGCTGCGGGGTTCTGGATGGTTTGGAGCTTTTGGAGGAGAGTTCTGTTGATTACGGCGTAGGGGGCGTTGCCATAGTCCAGTCCGCTGGTTATGAGAGCGTGGGTGATGGTTCTTCCGCAAACAGGTGGAGGCGACGGAGTTATTCTGGCGGGTCATGGTGAGGGAGGAGTCGAGGATGATGCTGAGGTTCCGTGCGTGGTCAGTCAGGGTGGGCGGGCTCCCGAGGGCGGAGGGCCACCAGGTGTTTCCCCAGTCGGTGGTGGAGGGTCCAAGGCTGAGGACCTCGGTCTTCTCTGAGTTGAGCTTCAAGCAGCTGCTCTTCGTCCAGGCCACGACGTCCCTCATTCCTTGCTGGAAGCGGAGTCTGGTGTCTTCGGGGTTCTTGATGAGAGAGAGAATGAGCTGGGTATCATCGGCGTATGATACTATGCTCAGCCCATGCTGTCTGACGATGGCGGTGAAGGGGTCCATGTAGACAAAGAGTGGGCCTGAGTGATGATCCTTGGGGTACTCCACAGTTGATCTCTGTGAGCTCGGAGAGGAACGGGGGGAGTCTGATCCTCTGGGTTCTGCCAGAGAGAAAGGAAAGGATCCAGGAGAGGGCGGTTCCTTGTATTCCATCATCGTGCAGTCTGGCAGCGAGGCTGTGGAGAGAGACAGTGTCAAAAGCCACGGAGAGTTCTAGTATGATGAGGGCCGCGGTGTGTCCCTGGTCAAGTAGCATGCGGATGTCATCGGTGGCAGCGAGGAGGGCAGTCTCGGTGCTGTGCTTGCTGTGGAAGCCAGACTGGGATGCATCTAGGATGGAGTTCTCTACGATGAAGAATGTAAGCTGGGTGTTTACGAGTCTTTCGGTGACTTTGGCAGCGAAGGGAAGGAGAGAGATGGGCCTATAGTTTTTCAGGTCTGTCGGGTCGGCCATGGGCTTCTTAAGGAGGGGTTTGGCCTCTGCTCGCTTCCAGGCATCTGGAAAGATGCCGTACTCGAAGCAGGCCTTGAGGATACGTCCTAGTTCGGTTGCGATGACGGCGGCAGCCCTGTGGTAGATGTGCAGTGAGCAGGGGTCCGTGCGGGCTCCTGAGTGGGTGTTCCTCGTGGTCATGGTGGTGTGTTTGACGGTGCTGGGGGTGGGAGATGCACTGCCTGATAATCTAAATTCTCTACAATAATGTGTTAATCTGTGGTTTGTAACAAAGGGTGCCTACCCACTGCCTGAAACGACCACTCGGGCTAAAGTCAAAAGTGTTAGAACAGGAAAAAATCCCTGCTTGTGGGTAGCACTGTTCCTATGGCAACTATTGCCACAATATTATACTATGTACACAATTCAATCAAAAACCTATAACAAACTTAAACCAACAATTGTTTTATACTAATGTCTGTATTGAACTCACAGCATTAGAAATTTTGTTCATACATTAAGTTGTAATGCAAACCATGTGTAAACATTGTACTATCGTGGATTACTGCTCCATGCATATTTTCAAAAAGCAATTCCAATATAAAACATAGACATAAAGATATCCTTTTCAATGTTAGCAGACATAAGACAAAATAGCCCAATGTATTTCGGGACATGGGTGGTCCCTTTGTCAGGGGCATGTCTGTAAACAAACAAATCAATAGACACTTGTTATAGGCATATGTAAGGAGGAAACTAACTCAACAATAAGAAAATGCATGTGAATACCACGTTCACCTTGTCACATAGTCATGCCATTGTGCCCACACGAATTGAAAAAACATAAATAGAACACCTGTTTTCAATGCCTCACGAGAAAAAGTGCCTATGTGAAAAGAAGAGTGCCAATGTTAAAAGGTAAACCGGTGTGCCGTTCAATAAACTACCAAGTATCTAATGTGGTGTTGTTAATAAAAAACATAATGACGAAAATTACACTGGTGTGATATGACCTCATGGGTCACCTGCTAGAAAATGGAACAATGTGCTCTGTCTTAATCGAGCCAACTTTTTAGTAGCGGTACTGTATGTTCTGTGGATGAAAAATCCTGAATGTAACCAGTGCATAAGTAACAGAAAGTATAGAGCGCCCGTGAATATGGTAGTTCTCAAAGACTCTTACCCAAGGGTACTGTCCCCTGATGTGCGGTGTGCAGGGGTCCGTTCGGGCTCCAAAGTGGGTGGTCCTCGTGGTCATGGTGGTATCTTCGACGGTGGCAGGATATCAAGTTGTGATGGTCGGTTCTTTGTTGGTGGTGGTGGCAAGAGGGGTGGTGTCCGGCGTCTGTTCGCTGAAGTTGTCATAGAGTGTCTTGATTCTCGAGTGGAAATAGGAGCTGAGCTAGTCGCATAGTACCTGCGATGGTGTGACGTCCGTGTCTTCACTGGGGGGTTTGGTGAGTTGTGGTAAGACATTGAAGAGTTCTTTAGCGCTGGTTGCGTTGGTGTCGATTATGTTCTCGATAAAAGTCTGCTTGGTGTCACTTATGCGCTGGTGGTATCCCTTCTGGGCGCTATGATAGCTGAGTAGGTCTTCCGTGGTTTTCCGGTTTCGCCAGATTTTCTCAAGGCGTCTGCAATAGCGCCTGCCTTCTTGCAGTTCGGGGGTGAACCAGGCTGCTTTCAGGGGGCGTGGTTTGCCGGGGTGGCATAGGGGTGCAAGCTTGTTGGCGCAGCTGGAGATTTAGTGGTGAAATTCCTTGGCTGTGGAGTTGGCGTTGCTCGTGGCGCATGGTGGGTCTTGGAGGAGGGTTGTGCTCCTCTGTGATCTTACTCCAGTTCTTTTGAGGCGGGCGCGGGGGGGGTTTGGGTGCAGTGGGAGCGTTGAAGGTGAAATGAACGCAGTGGTGGTCCGTCCAGAGGGGCTGTGAGGTGTAGCTGAAATGAATGACCGTCCCTCCTGCGAAGACGGGGTCGAGGGTGTGTCCTGCTATGTGCGTGGGGGTGGTGATGAGCTGCTTTAGTTCGAGGTTGGAGAGGTTGTCTAGGAGGGTGATGTATTCGGGGTCGCTGTGGTTGTCCAGGTCTCCAAGTAGGATGTAGTCCATTGAGGCGATGGCGTGGGGTGTGACGAGGTCGGCGATGGTGGTTGCGGCCTGGGAGCGCGGTCCGGGGATCTGTAGGCGAGGATTCCACATAGCGTGGTTCTGGGGTTGGTCTGGATCTGGAAGTGGAGGTGCTCTGTGTTGGATTAGGCGTCGCCTGGGTTGGAGGTGGAGAGTCGAAGGGAGGTCTTGTGTGCAATGGCGAGGCCTCCTTCAGGGTGGTGGGGGTGGTCCCTTCTCTGGATCTTGTATCCGTCGGGATGGAGGTGGCGATGTCTGGGCCGGAGGTGGCATTAGTCCAGGTCTTGGTGAGGAAGGTGACGTCGGGTGAGAGGGCAGTCCTCGTGTCCTCCGGGGTTGAGTGCGCGGAGGGTGGCGGAGTTGTATTGGTGGGCATCCGGAGATGCAGGGTTGCTGGCGCTGGCCGCAGTAAGGGTCGCGGACGGGCGCAGACGGGCTTGCCTTCAGCACTAGCGGCGCGTACGCTGTGTGACCGCGCAATGGTCACCATTAAGTAGGGGAGGGGGGCGGGACCAGAGGTGGGAGGAAGCGGGCTCTGTCAGAGGGACGCATGGGCAGCAGTGTTGGGAAAGTAACTGACCAAGCACAGCAGAGAAAAGATAAACACAGAGAAACACCATCTTCAAATTCCTGTGTTTGATCTTCACAGCTTCTCAATTAAATGGGATCTATCTACCTACAACCCCAAAGCTTCTTCACTACTCACCTAGCTGTTTGCTAATACTCGCCTCTTAACTTTTTCTAGGGTTTACCACTCTCGACCTGGAGGCCTTGCCTTTTCGGTTCTAGCTGTCAGATAATGTAACCTAATGCATGACCATATAAGAGCTACTCCCATTGCATAAAAGTCATGAAAACCCAAAACTTCACTCTATAAGTAGCTGCTTCATTTAATCGGCTGTCCATTTCCTTTTCCGCTTTCTAGAGTCAGGACACCATCTAGGAAATAGAATAGAGTGTGGGGCGGATGACAGAAAAGCACAAAGGCATCTGCCCAAAAGAGGAACAGTCAGGGCTAAAGGATGGAATTGGCTGCCTGAGAGTGGCGGTAAGCTTCAGACAATGGGCCCTGTGCATGGGAAAGCTGGGATGTCTGTATGGGGCCCACAGAAGAAACTGTCTTAAGAAGAGAAGTGAGGTGGAAATTAAGAGTAGTGGGGCTTCCGAATAAAAAAGTCTGCGAATTGCAGAGAAGCAGTTGAGATGACATGACTTTGGCGGAGAGGGTACTCTGTCCCAGCAGAAACTGAATACCCTTTCCTCCAAAGCGCAGTTCCATCTGCCTCATTTACAGTGGGGTGGAAGTCCAGTATGTAGATGGTGGAGACTACTTTGTCTCTGTCGCCTACATACAGCTCTAAGGGCCTGATGGAGGAATGGCCTTCAGAGTTTTAGCCATGTGTTTTTACGCCCTATTCGGAGTAGGAGCACACATGGCCAGTTTTCACTGTCCCACACCGTTGGGGAAATCTCCCATGGCAAGGGGGCCATTTTTGTTTGTTATTGTTTGAAAGAAAATCCCGCTTTGGAATTTCCTTTTTAAAAATTAAAAATACGTTGACAGTTTGATGTACGCCTCTGTCATGTCGATGGAGCAGTCCGTCAAACTTTCAAAGATTTACAACCCCTGTGATGGCGGTTTCTGTAAATGAAAGAGATGTCCACTGCGCCGGTGGACATCTTGATATTTGGCAGGCAAGTACTCCTTCATTGCGACTGACTGCTTTACTCCATCACCTTGACAAAGTAAATTCCGGTCCGCCAAACTCTAAATCTGGCCCTTAGATACTGATGCAGCACCATAAAGGAGAATATGGCCCCCAGGACATAGGAGTGGTATGCTAAGATCCCAGGCTGAAAACTTGGCACAGAAAAGACAACAATAATAATATAGCCTTATAGCCGCCGTTGAGGGCTATACTGACTATTAAAGGCCCTCTCCAGTGTTAACAAGGGAGAGGGACTTTAATAGCGGTATAGCCCAGCTACGAAGGGCTATAAGGCTATTAGAACATTCTGCCACCAGAGGGCAGAATGTTCTGACAAAAAAAACAAAGCCTTATGGGAGCGTGAGGGGATTGGAATCCCCTCATGCTCCCTGAAGCCTTTGTTCACAGCTAGAGCTGTGAACAAAGAAACATTGGAATGTTGGAGCTCCACCAGCCATTATAAGCCCAGAGCACTGCATTGTTTTCAATGGAGCTACCAACATTCCAATGTTCTAATAGATTTAATAACACAGTCTGCTGGGAACCAGGTGGTAGGGTCAACAAGTGTGGTGCTCAGGAAAGAGGGAACAAGAGCAAAGTGACAGGTGACATACATCAAAGTAGACAAGATCTCCCCACCAGTGGAGCCATCTTCCTCTCCCTTGTAGTCCCTGTAGTAGGCCTTGCGCAGCGGCACAGACAATGCCGTGAGAGGTGGTTCCCCCACTGTTGTGCCTAAGAGGGATTCCCCAGGTGGTGAAGAGAAGAATATTCCAAGAAGACTGAAAAAGTCTTAGGAAGGTAATTAGCAAGTGAGAGTGAACATAATAAAGAGCACACAGGGTTGCATGCCTGTAATCCAGGGTGAAAGATGTTCTTGATGCTGATTCTGAGCTGCACCATCTTAACAAGCAAAAGAAGACTAAGAAGCAATGGTAAGAAACAAGAACAACAGACAAGACCAGCAAAGTAACCTAGATCAATATATACGTTAAATGCAAAGACAGCAAGCAAGGCAATTCCTGTTCCACCGGATCCGAGCTTTGCCCTCGATCAGATGGAGCATGTGATGCTAACATTTTGGAATTACATTTATAGACTTTTTCTAAAAACAGTTCAATGGAAGAGGGAACCCGTGATAACAATTAAAATTGCAGTCACCACTGAGCAGTCGCCAAAATATTCTTGTGTGAAGAATGTGAGAGAAGACCTTGAAAACGATATACAGCTAACATTAGTAAGCTGACTTTAAATCATCATGTCGCTGTGTCAACTTCAAGCCGCGGCTATGCTTTACTATCATGGTGCAGCAGAAATGTGCAGTGTATAAAATGATGGTGATGTGTGTGCACAGTAGTGTTCTCAAGGCCTACAGTGACATTGCAACATATGCAAATAATGTGTTTCTTCCCAATGGTTTGCATGCTATCTCAAAAGCCTCCCCAGTATTCCTAAACACTACACAAAAAATGACTGACTTAAAACTTCCAACTCTCCATTCTTCTTTTTCTTTTAAATGACTCTCTAATCTGCCCGCCTCCAGTCTCAGGGTACAGTGTAGTCTAAATCCAGGGCTTCATTTGAGCCAGTGGTTTCCGGTGCTCAGCACCAGCACTAAATTGTCAACACCGGCACTTGTGACGGTCTGCCACAAGGTGGTGCTGTCTAGTGATGAACACAACAACAGTTCATTATTTATTCAATATATATTCATTAACATGGACTGTCACCTGTTGCTCAAGCAATCGTAGCTTTGGGGGCCTGGAATAGTCCGATTGTCACACTTGTAAGAGTGTGATGGTTAGCAGTTGCGTTGTTACTATCATTGGCAGCATGGAAGGTGCAATGCATGGTGCAAGCTGCAGTGGCCTCCTGACGAGGACCCTGGCACTTATTCTTTTACAAACTAAGCACTGTCTAAATCACATGCATGTTTGTCTTAACTCTTACTATTGTATCTATGTAAATTGCCCACACCTTATTTCAAATATCACAACCTCTCCTTTAAAATCATATCCTGCACGCTAACAATACTTAATCTCCTGTAGCTTATTTATTAATACTACCAGCCAGTACATGAAATTCTTACACCCTCCTCTCCCACTAAAGATCACACCTAATTCCTACTAATGTTATCTCTCACATTGGAATGACTCCTGTAGAACTTAAGACTAATCCCAAAAACCAACAATAACTACCAAAAAAAGAGGAAAAACATGCTGCCCAGTGTAAAAGCACAGCAATGCCTCTTCATGGGTAGTAAGTGCTATATAATGCAATTACAATACAATATATATCCCACATTATAATAGCATACCACTCAGAAGTCAGACAGTCAATTGCAGTTCATACAGGCTGCTTAATTGCTCCCTTTTACTGGCTGACACTCTTACACTTAGGTAAGACAACACTAAGGACTGTACCAGCCCACAGCAATAACCTACCCATGACTATTTGACCAGGCAGAGAATAACTGAAGAGAACTGCTGGACACTGCTGGTCAATGGAGGACTCTAAATTAGTCCAACCCTACCACTCCTACATCAAGATCTCCGCAAAGTAGCTCAGCGGGTCTCCTCCGCGGAGTCCAGGATATCAGAATTGGAGGACAAGGTTGTGACTCTCCTTAAAGATGTCACCGAAGCCTGTACTACCACCAAAAGAGTGTTGTGTAAACTAGAAGATGCTGAAGGAATCGATGGCCTTGACATGGTGCAATTCCTAGACATCTGGTAAGTTCCATTATCTCCCAAGATATATTTTCCTTCTGTTCTGTCATAGAGTGGTCGCACCGTGCACTAGGGTGCAAGTCCCTGCCCGGAGTACCCCCTAGGATTGGGCTCGCACTATTTCTGAACTTTCGAGACAGAGACATGATCCTAACAGAGGGGTGCAAATTGGGGGAAGTGCGTCACAACAACTCTAAAATCATATTACCTTCTGACTACACCAGGTAGGTGCAGAGGCAAAGACGCACCTTTGACGACATGAAGGCATGGTTACTAGGCCTCCCGCTACAGTACATGCTTATGTTCTTGGCCAAGTTCAAAGTTTTGTACCAGGGAAAACCCATCTTTTTCCTAACACCAGAGGAAGCTTGGGCTTGGCTAGAGAAGCGCCCTGATCCGGAGAGACGTCAAGAAGAGTTGCGCGACTTCTGTCCCTACGCAATGTAGGAGGCTCGGTTCAAAGACAAGTGGCCACCCTGGGGGAGGGGTCTAAGACGGCCGCTGAGAGACACTGACATGCCATGGTGGAGGCAGGGCCCTCCTGAGGGATAGTGGACTTCCTTGGACACAGAAGGGGAGCACCAGCTGGACACCACACGGGACACCAACACTGACATAGACCCTCACATGAGACGCCAGGAGAAGGTCAAGAAACAGATATGGAGTCTCCCCACCCTCTGGTGGCGGCCATCAGCGCCTTCAAAGAAGGTCCAGAAAACGCTCCACTAACTATGAAGGATTTTACTCGTGTTTGTCTCTGTGTGGTGGGGAGGGGGACGTTGGCAATACAGGGAAAGATAATGCCTCTGCAAGTCATAGATAATGATTTAGTTAGAGCAATGAACCTGCACCCATATGGGCCACCTTAAGCCCGGATTAGGAACATAGGCATTGCCCCCTTCACTTGCCAACAGGTCGGTTATCACCCAACCCTCCGGTGTTTTATATCCTTCCATACAAAAGTGAAATAAGTATCTCATCGGTGCAAAATAAGACATTTTCATTCTCATCAAGGAATGTGAATTGCCTTGGCACACAGGGTTAAGAGAGGACTAGTCTCCCAATATATAAAATGAATTAAACCATCTATGTTACTCTTGCAGGAAACACATTTTATGGGATTGCAGTGCAAAGCCTACTACTGCACCAGAATTGAAGGTGCGGATAACTCCATGAAGGAGCTGTTTCTAGTATATAAGGAACTGTCAGATCTTGCCAGGACAGCAGCCCCTATGAGTGGATCAGTTAAATCATGTAATCAGGTAGCAGAGTTCTTTGCTAGTAAGGTAGACAAGATCTACTCCGCCTTTCCAGATTCAGCCAGGATGGGTGATGGCAAGACTGATACCCCCATTATCCAAGACAAGAACTGCCTTACTGCATTTGTGGTACCCTCTCGAGAAGCTTTATGCCAGATTGTAGGAAGCATTAAATCTGGCTCCCCCAGAGATCCAGCACCCCCTAAAATACTCCATGGCAGTATAGAAACTCTTGAGCCCCACATCAGACATTCACTTGAACTCTCCTTCAACTCAGGACATGTACCTAAAACCTGGAAGAAAGCCGTGGTCCTTCCCCTGAGGAAGAAGTCCAATATTAGTATGGATAAATTAGAAAATCTACGTCCCATCTCGCTGCTCCCATATTTCGCTAAGAAAAAAGCGGTCAATAAACAACTCTCTGCCCATATGGAGGCCAACGGCTTGCTGCACTCTTCCCAGTCTGGCTTCCGTGCCCTCCACTCGACGGAGTCAGCTCTACTACTTTCTACGGAAACCTTACGCAAATATGCGGACGAAGGTCAAACAGCGACTTTGATCTTGCTCGATCTTAGTGCCGCATTTGACACTGTAGCTCATCACACTCTGCTACAGTGTCTGAAAAAGGGAGGAGTGGTGGGCAATACATGGAAATGGTTGGAGTCATTCTTAACTGAATGTAACTTCCAGGTAGCACAGGGGCCTTTTCAGTCTAAGGAATTAAGTCTCAAACAGGGAGTACCACAGGGGTCCAGCCTCAGCCCCACACTATTTAATCTATACGTGGCACCAGTGGCAGGTATCACAAATAGATTTGGGGTTGAGGCAGTGTCATATGCTGATGACACTCAACTGATCGTGACCTTGTCACAACCCAAGGAACAATATGCCGCCAATTTTTCTGCATGTATGCAGGAGCTTGCCACATGGATGGCTGACAACTGTCTCCTATTAAATGGTAACAAGATGGAGATACTGATTGTAGGCAGAACTCCTTCAGTCTGGACCTCGGCCTGGTAGCCGGATAGGCTGGGTGTACGTCCCACTCCCAGCAACCCAGTGAAGAACTTAGGGATCTGGATAGACAATAAAATATCGTTTGAACACCAGACCAAACAGGTGGCGGGCACTTGTTTTGGAATGCTATGGGTCCTCAGGAAAACACTGGATCTCGTGCCTCTGCCGGTCAGACAAACCCTGGTCCATGCCCTAATAATGTCCAGACTGGACTATGGGAATGTCCTGTACTTGGGGGCCAGTGCAAAATGTCTCCAGAGACTACAGCGAATACAAAATGCGGCTGCCCGCCTGATCCTGCTGCTGCCCAGAAGAGCATCAGCAAAAAAAAGCACTCAGGACCTTGCATTGGTTACCGGTTCGGGAACGGGTGAGATTCAAGGCCCTCTGTGTAGGTCACCGTATTCTTCAGGGAAGGGGCCCTAAATACTTACATAGCTTTCTTAGTCGGTATGAGCCTACCAGACAGTTAAGGTCAAAGGGGACGGGGCAAGTTCATGTCCCTAGGTTCAACAGAGTGAGAATGGGAGGACGCTCTTTCAGGGTCCTGACCGCTACGGAGTGGAACAAACTGCCACAGAGGCTACGTCTTGAAACGTCAGAGTCCATTTTCAAGAGAGAACTTAAAACCACTCTGTTCCCCAAAGACTAAGCCAGTTCAGAGGAAACTCGTATCTCACCGGCACCGACCCAAGAGAGTGTTCAGGAGGGAGCAGCGCGGGGACGCACTAGCCAGTGCAACCAGGCGCTTTATAAGCTGTATAAATAAATAAATACATTCTTGGGAAAAGGGCCTATACCACACTCACACATGCAGGATATACATCTGGTTCCAGAAGGGTAGCTATCCTTGTTAGGAAAAACCCTCACTTTGCAGTCACAAAACAATGAGTGGACCCGCTAGGATGATATGTTAGAGTAAAGGGGGATTTTCCGTGGGTTGCTGCTTCCATCGTGCTCCTTTCCAAACAGCCCTGTTACTTTGAAGAACAACCAGGCTTCAATAACCGGTCCAAATGAGGAAGATTACCAAAGCCTTCATCGCTGCAAAATACCCGCGAGGACTACGTGTCCCAGCAGCCCTGCACCTCTGACACCTGAGGCTCATTAACACTGCGGGCTTAAAACCTCTCGCCGCACCCGCTCCGCGGGTGCCGCATCGCCGGGAGGATTTACCGTAGGTTGCTGCTTCCATCTTGCTCCTTTCCAAACAGCCCTGTTACTTTGAAGGACAACCAGGCTTCAATAACCGGTACAACTGAGGGAGATTGCCAAAGCCTTCATTGCTGCAAAATACCCGCGAGGACTACGTGTCCCAGCAGCCCTGCGCCTCTGACACCTGAGGCTCATTAACACTGCGGGCAAAACCGTCTCGCCGCACCCGCTCTGCGGGTGCCGCATCGCTGTGAGGATTTACCGTGGGTTGCTACTTCCATCATGCTCCTTTCCAAACAGCCCTGTTACTTTGAAGGACATCCAGGCTTCAATAACCGGTACAACTGAGGGAGATTGCCAAAGCCTTCATCGCTGCAACATACCCGCGAGGACTACGTGTCCCAGCAGCCCATCCCTCTGACACCTGAGGCTCATTAACACTGCGGGCTTAAAACCTCTCGCCTCACCCGCTCCGTGGGTGCCGCATCGCCATGAGGATTTACTGTGGGTTGTTGCTTCCATCTTGCTCCTTTCCAAACAGCCCTGATACTTTATGAAGGACAACCAGGCTTCAATAACCGGTACAACTGAGGGAGATTGCCAAAGCCTTCATCGCTGCAACATACCCGCGAGGACTAAGTGTCCCAGCAGCCCTGCGCCTCTGAGACCTGAGGCTCATTAACACTGCGGGCTTACACTGGTGGGTCATGTTAGCTTGAATGGCATTGGGTTAGAGCGGTGGAAGTGATGACCTACTTAGGGGTTGTCTTAGAAAATAGGCTTAGATGGAAACCGCAGATTGATGTACTCTCCTTGAAATTCGCCTATCTGACTGGGTGTCTTATCAAGGAACAGAGACCCTCACTAATAAAAAGGATTGGTCCTGCACTTAAAATATATAATGCTAAACTAAGTTCTGCAATTTTGTATGGTGCGGACCTTTGGGGCTTCTCAGATTTGTCCTCGCTGGTTAGAGAACAAAATAAATTTCTTCGCAATCTTGTTGGTCTGCCCCAATCTACCCCTATGAAACCCTTGTTACTGGACCTGGGTTGTCAATCCATTGAAGAAGTTGCTCGGTTAGGACTGTTGCCTTGTGGAGGAGGATATGGTCAACTCCGGCACTTGCACCCTTTGCAAAGGAAATCCAAGACCTTAGATCTATAGTGGGCTCAGGTAATCTCCCCTGGTTCAAGAATGTAAAATCTATATTGGAGAACATGGGCCTTAGCCAGCTGTGGTTGGCCCCTGGAAATAATGTAGACATCCAGAGACCCCCATCTCTTGAACGTGTTCCTGGAGGCATACCGGACATCAACCCTTCCCCCTGACCTCATGCGGGGAACATTTTGGTAATGCACAAAGGTGGCAAACCCAGGGAACATTGCGGCTCCTATTGTCCGATCTCCCTGCTAAATATGAGATTCCCTCCCCCCACCCCGGTCCTTCCCTTTCCTTTTCCAGATACTGGCTGAATACGATGACGATTCGGGATACCACGTTAATTGGAATAAATCAATACTCTATCTTCCACAAGAGAATACTGTTGTTCCCCCTACCCCCATCACTTAAAGCACACTACATTGTGGTTTAAATACTTTAGGATATTTCTTCCGCTGCAAAGAGAGATATGCTTTTTTTTTTGCTTTAAGACCTTTAATAACAGATGCTTGCAGTTTGTTGACATTTGAAAAAAACAGGTGTAAATTTTATACAAATTTAAAATAAGGTCGTTAAAAATCTCTGTTTGACCAGATAAAAACAATTTTAAAAACCTTCAAAAAAGGTATATTGAGAAAAAATAGGCTTTTAAAAAACAGGTTTGTCATTCCGAAAAGACTTCAGGTCAAAAATAATAAAAATTCAATGTTACATACATAATGCAGACAGTCTGGTATATCTGGTCAATTGCAGAAAGCAAGCACTTAAGATCTTTAGTTCGAATTCTTAGTCGGGTGAGGGGTATATATGTCCCCCTCACCACGCTGATGACCTCTTTGTCGTCGCACCAGACATGCGCAGCCGCTGCCTCACGGGACACGCCGTCTCCCACCCAACCGCTTACCCGGCGTGGTCAGTGGTAGGAAGCATGGTGAGAATGTTGTAATCTTGTACTTTTTTCGTTGCAGGAGGAGTTACAGGGCGATCTGGAAGCAAATGGGTACAGTAGGGTACCTCTGCACAGCAGATAGGGGTGTCAGAGCCAGAGCCCAGGAGCCTCATGGGAGGTTCCTGGAAACCGTGTCGGCGCCCCTTTTTTCCTTCGGGCGGTTGTGGGCCTGAACAACCGGGGGCTCGCCTTGCTACGCTCCGCCCTGAAAGGGGCGTGAGTAATAAGTGTCACGTGATCTCGGGGAAGATCACCAGAAGGGGCAGCACAGACAGGGTTCGCCCCAGTGCTGCTTGGCTCATCAGGCGGGCAGGTGGCGAGTATGCTGCATGCCCTTGGATCGCCCGTAAGATAACCCACCATGTTACATAATGTTGTATGTAATAAACCTGCAGCAGTTTTTCCCATAACAAATTTGTATGGTGTGTATTTATTTGCATGCATGCTATGTGCTTGGGGGTGGGGAGTGTCGCCTGATGGTAGTATGTCCATTTCTTATTACTAGAATTTCATACTTCTTGATGACTAAAAAGGATGATGGTCGAAATGGTAAGTCGGTATTTACTCAGCACCGCCCTGCTCGGCTTCGGGAGCAGACGTGTTCTCAGCTGGAGAGTCGGCTGTCTTGGTCTCTTTGCCATCTTGTGGTTTAGGGTTTTCTGACCGTCTACGCCTGTAGTTAAAATTGCGACGATACTGACGTTGAGGTGAGATGCTTGCCGACTCTGAGTCCCATCCCCCTGGTTTTCCTTATCTTCTTCATTCATGTCCTCTCTAGATGGACTTTAACGACGAGGGCCCCTGCGGAATCATGGTCTGTAACCCCTGAACATATTTTGTCGCACTGGTCTGCCTTGTTCTCCTGCACCGTGGGAACCACTGCCTCCCCCTGTAAAGGATGATCGGCATATTGTGGTCGACGTCCATAAGGCCTTCGCATGTAGTAAGGTGGATAGCGACGCCTGTGAAATGGGCGTGGCTGTTGAAGACTGGCACTGCCTTCTTCAGGCGCGCTCTCGGTCTCTTCACTTTTCTTTTCTCCACTTTCACTGTTCTGTTAATTTTGCTGGTAATTACGAGGAAGGGCCCCTTCGACGGGGATAGCGTCTGTAATGGTTACGGTCTGAAATTAACAATCAAGCAAAAGGAAAAAAGGCATGGAAAACAACACTGGAAGAAGCATTGAAAAACGTAGACATGCAAGAGACGTGGAACACCAAACATACCTTCGCTGCCTTTAAATAAGTAGCCAATGGTGCTGCAAAACATAAATCCTGGATTGCTGACAAAGCAGCATTGGCTAAGAAAAAACACGGCTGGATGGTACTGGCTACGTATGAGAGATGCGTCCCACAACCGTATCTAGTTAACTACATAACACCATCTACGCAACAAATGCTACTACGACTGCGGCTGGGAACCTATACCTCAAAAGATGAGATCCCGGCATGGCGGCAAACATGGCCAACAGCACTGTGCAGACTTTGTGGTCTCTCTGAAGAAACTTTGATTCACGTCATGTGCATCTGTCCCTCTCTGAGCAACTTGAGACGGTATTATCCCCTTCAAATATTCCGCCTTTTCCAAATCAGAACTTGTCGGTCGGCAGTCATGTTAGTACTGAACAGCCAACAGCTGCAGATAGCCTGCAGGGCCACCAGATTTTTTCAGAAAGCGAGCCTCCTACTGCTGAAAAACGAAAAAAGAGGTGATCAATGGGACAAAACCCAAAGTCTTAGTGAAACAAATGACTTTGAAGTTAGATAATGAAAGATAGACTTTATTACTCCAAAATGGACATCAGTCTGTAGATGCATTTTTATTTTTTTATTTTATGGAATAAGCTCTTTTGAAATGTACTCTTATGTAAAGGTTTTAACTAACCATGGACAATAAAATTTTACTTACTTACTTACTGGTTACGGTACGCTGCATATTTGCTACCTTGAACTGGACACAGTGTTCGACTGGAGTCAGGAGTGCCAGAGAGAGTTTGAGGACGTGAAGAATGCACTTGCGGAAGCACCCAGCCTAAGTCGTACATACCCAATCGTGCGACAGTAGTCACCACCGACGCAAGCGCAAAAGGGCGAGTGGCAGTCCTCACTCAAGTAAGCAAAGACGGAGAATAAACGATAGCTTTCGCCTCAAGATCCCTACAGAAGATCGAAAAAGAAGCCTTGGCAGTATTCTGGTCATTCAGGGAATTCCTGTGGGGCACAAAGTTCATTCTTCGTACTGACCACAAGCCATTGGTGGAAGTCTTAGGTAAGAAGGGCCTGGACGCGATCTCTAGCAGGATCAGGCGTTGGGTTGTTGGCCTCCAGGAGTACACATTCGGTGTTGAGTACGTCCCTGGAACACGTAATTTTGCAGCAGACTGTTTGTCGAGGTTGGTGAAAGAAGATGACGTGAACGAAGCGCATGAGAAAGTAGATGATGAAATAGAAGACCATCAAATGGAAAATGTGTGCGCTATCCAGAGAGCAATAGGCGAAGAAGCATGGAAAAGTGCACTAAAGAAAGATGAAGTCTTGCATGAGGTGTGCAGAAGAGTAAAAGACAGATGGAAACATGAAGATAAACGGAATGATGCTCTGCGGCCTTCTGGATTGTCAAAGATGAGCTGTCCGTAGTCGATGAATGCCTGTTTAGGGGAACGAGGTTGGTACCTCCCGTGACTGTGAGAGAAAATCTGGTGGATATGGCCCACGATGGCCACATGGGCATCACCAAGACCAAACAAAGGTTGAGAGAAGACTATTGGTGCCCGAGCATGGATCTTGCAATTGAAAGGAATGTAAGAGACTGTATTCCGTGTAGCATCAGCGATAAAGTACTGAGACAACTGACGCCTCCAATGGTGAGCAGGCCACCACCATCAGGTCCCTGGGAAGAGTTGGCGTTGGACATCGTTGGCCCATTGACGGGAGAAGTACGCACGCCGTACATTCTGGTGCTCATGGATCTGTACTCCAGGTGGCCAGAAGTGATGTTGGTGAGTGAAATCACAACGAAGACTGTCATTGAGTTCCTTCAAGGTTTGTACATTAGGGAAGGATTACCCAGCAGTCTACTCACGGACAATGGAGTGCAACTGTGTTCGAAAGAGATGGAAGACTTCCTTGAGGAGAGGGGAATCACACACAAGCGTTGTGCCCTGTATCACCCTGAGACCAATGGCATGGTTGAGCGTTTTAACAAGACCCTCAAGGAGAGCATTCCGTTAGCCAAGACCAGCGGCAGGAATTGGAAGGAAGAAGTATGGAGGCGGATAGAAGCGTACAGGTTTACCCCGCACCAAACGACGGGAGTCACCCCTTTTGAGTTGCTCCGAGCAAGAATACCCAACACCAAACTATCGCCAGGTTGGATGGGGTGGCATAAGGGATGGTCGGATCACTCCAAAGAAGCGAAGGTATTGGCGAGACAGGAAGAAGCTATGGTTGGGAGGAAAGAAAGGTTCGACAGGCTCCACTCTACACAGGAGGCCGGGTTCAAAGTAGGGGATGACATTAAGATCAGGACACCTACTGGCAGGGCATGTTGGTCAGGATACAGTAGGCCCACCAAGATAACTAAATTGTTCAGGAATGCTGTCAAGACCCAAGAAGGAAAGATCTGGAACCTGGAAAGAGTAGTGAGGTATCACCCCCCTGGGCAGGATTCCTGTAGAGAAACTGAGGGTGAAGGCAATTCTGAGAGGAGCGTGGGTCCCCCTCCAAGGGAACAAGGGCCGGTCCCCCACCCGGGTGGTAGGACTAGCCGGAGAATGACCAGACCACCCAGACATTTGGAACAGTATGTGATGATGTAAATTTTCTGATGTACCATGGTTCTCATGTTTAACTCTATGTTTCATTCCGCAGGGAAGGGGGATGTGTGGTATCTTCCACTCCTTCTCCCCCCCTGGCAGCTCAGCATGTAATGGAGCTGCTCGCCGTGACATCACTTAGAATTTCACCGCGACCAGCGTTCCAAGGCGAGCGCCGGGGGACAGAGTGAAGCTGCCACCTGTTGTGGCTATTGCTGTGGCTGGGGTCGCTGTATTTCCCCTTACGATTTTAACTGCAATAAATACCTACTTGACCTCCAGACTACCTGTGTCTGCTCTTATGACCAATACCACAAGTACCTACCTACATTGTGACGGGCGTTAATACTTCAAGTAAGTATTCTGTTTTCAGAACTGCAGTGCTCCTAGTCTTCTCCAATGTTACTGGCTCTATAAGCTTTAAAAGGCTTAATTTACCCAACATTCTCTACAAATGAGACCTCTAAGAGTAGCCAAATAGTGTTTCATGAAAGGGAATGCCCCACAAAAGTTGACCACTTTTTTTTGGCAGTGCCCATGCCAAATTGTGATCCCAATTCGACCCTGCAAATGCTCACATTTTTATTTAATAGACCACAAAGAAACTGGAGTAAATGTATGGAATGGTTTGCCTGACTGCACAAGATAAACACCAATACTCAACAATAACATTTTCGCAGGTTACTAGTCTATATGTTCTTTTTCATTATCATTGCAGCCGCCCAGATGTTCATCATGACTCAGCACTAAACATGAAATTAAAAAATATAATACTAGATACTTGTAATCGTACTTCTTTCTTTCCACTGTTGTCACCATACCTCTACCATGTCTATTGTGTCACGTCACATAATTCCATCCTGGAATGCTCCGATGGTATTTATGTGACGTCACACATTCCAGTGTGACATTCAGCTGTTCCGACCTGCTGCTCGCTAATGCTGTTGCTGGTTCCTTGTGGGCCTTATAGTTTATACTAATAAATACATATTCATCATTTATGGTGTGAGGCTCTGACTGCAACGAGTAGCGACGAGGGAAACTGAACGAATTTGAAGCGGTAAAAGGCTCACAAAGGAAAATAATATCGGGTTTGAAGGAAATCACCCGCAGCGGGTATCGAACGAAATGACTCCCCGGTAATGAGCAGGAAACAGCGAAGTAAGTGAAGTGACTGCGCGCTAGCACAGCTGATTGAAAGCAACGCACAAGGGAAATCAGGCGCGATAGACGCGTAACAGAACTTCTGACAGGATAAACGCGTGAAGCATTCTGGGAGTGACGTGAGCGTGTAAACCACTGCCATTGGTTATACAGCTCTCCACGTCATCATCACAGCGTTTAAGCGGCTATTTTGATCGTGTCAATTTCATGGTCTGAGGCGGCAAACAGCGTAATAGAAAGGAAAAGTCATCAAGGAAGTAAAAATAATGAAATAAATAGCGCATCTCTAAAAAAAAAAGGCATTTCAATGAAAATGAATGACTATTCAGGGTGATATCAAGGAATATTGTCCAGTAAAAGGAGGGTGAGGAAATAAAAGCAATATCTAAGTGTAAGAAATACTGTGAAAGAACTTAAACAAGCAATTGAGTGTAAACTAAGATAAAGAAGTACAGCCAAACATCTGGGAAAGAGTAAGGCAAATGGCGCAAAGTAATAATATATGTGTGCCACCACTTTTCTTAGAAGAACCAGGAAAGCCAGCCATCTAAGTGGAAGAGTTGGTTAAGGGCATTTGAAAATTACATAGTGTCTATAGATGGCAAGAAATACGATGCTGAAAAGAAGAAGTCTCTATTATTTGGCCTCTTAGGGAAAGTTGGTCAGGAGGTATTTGACAGCCTGCCAGAATTTGAATATCCACCTGGTGTATTTATACCAATGAATGAATATCAGGAGGCTATAAAAAGGCTTGAAAAACAATATGGTTAAGAAAGCAACATAATGGTGGGAAGGCACAAATTCGCTTTGAGGAAGCAGGAGGAAGGAGAGACTGTAGAGGAGTCTATAGCGTGTCTAAGAGTACTAGCAAGGGATTGTGAATATAAAGACTTGACTGATACATATATAAGAGACCAAGTGGTGTTTTACTGCTATTCTAAAAAGGTGCAGGAGAGATTATTAGCATGTAGGAAACCAACTTTGCAGGAAGTAGTGGACATTGCCAAAGGGATAGAAAGATCATTAATTTCAACTAAAGAGCTGTCTTGTACCAGTGGTAATTCTAATGTATTTTACTTACAGGACAAGAGGAAAAGTGAACGTAAAGGTAATGAGAGAACATGGGGAGATAAAAAGGTAGGAGGTGGAAATGTGTGTTGTTATAGATGTGGTTCTCAAGAACACCTAGCTGATTGTAAGTCATGTCCTGCTATTGGAAAGAAATGTATGAAGTGTAAACAATACGGTCATTATACATCGTTGTGCAAAACCAGGAAAGTAACAGGTAATGTTAATGTAAATGCTGTAGGAGATTTTGATGAGGAAATGTGTGGAAGCATAGTACTATATGTGGAGATGGTAGATGGCAAAATAAAAGGACCTATAGGTGAGGGTAAAATAGGGAATGTAAAACTACAATTTACTGCAGATTCTGGTTCACCCATAACGATAATATCAGACAAAATATTTGATGAAAAATGGAATGATGTTGAACTACAGGAAACTGACAAAACCCCAAAAGCATTTGGGGAAAAGGGCATAGACATGGTGGGCTACTTCAATGACACTGTGACATTTAAGGGGAGAACCATTGAGACCAAAGTGTACGTAGCCAAGAGAGGTAGAATACTGGAGGGGTGGAAGGATCTAGCAAAGATTGGAGTGATCCTGCAACCAGGTTCTGAAAATCCCATAATATTGAGGGAGGATTTTATAAACAGCATAAGACTTGAAGCAAAAGAAACTGGCATAGAAGAGTTACTGAAGAAATATGAAAATGTATTCAGAAATGAGATAGGGTGTGTAAAAGGATTCATGCATGCAATAAAGCTGAAGGATGGTGCAATGCCAACAAAGCATAGAGTGAGGTCTGTACCTTTGTCAATAAGAAAAGAATTAAAAGATGTACTAGAAAAACTGAAAGGAGAGGGAGTGATAGAAGAAACAGATGCCTCTGAGTGGGTGTCTGCAATCGTTGTTTCAAAGAAAAAGAAAACAGAGGAGATAAGGCTGTGTGTGGATCTGAGATAGCTCAACCGAAACATTCTGGTAAATTGCCATCCACTCCCCATGGTACAAGAAATACTACAATCCATAGCAGGGTTAAGGTGCTTTACATTGATTGACCTGAAAGCAGCTTACCATCAGGTTTGCTTGACAGAAGAATCAAAGAAACTGACCACTTTTGTGACTCCTTTTGGAGCGTACAGATACATCAGACTGCCATTTGGTCTTGCCTCATCATCGGGGGTATTTCAAAAACTCATGGATAGTCTTTTTGGAGAAGTAAATGGGGTCGAGGCGTTCCAGGACAACATTTTGATCCATTCAAAGACAGAGACTGAGCATCTTAAACTGGTGGACCAGGTATCGAAAACCCTGAGTGAAAGGGGTATGACGGTGTCCAAAGACAAATGCAAATTTATGGAGAACAAAATTGAATATTTGGGACATGTGTTAACTGTGAGAAGTTGGCCTGATATATGATGCTCACTAGTTCTAGTGATCACCTTGTATCAGTCCAAACAAACCTTATGGTGATTGGTTGTAAAGTCAACCTTATAGACCAGCTATCCTAATGGTAGCATGGAGAAAGCAGTCTTAGGCTAAACTCTTTTGGCATGTGAAGCCAGCTGTTTTACCACATATAACCCCTTGAATACCAAGTGAAAGGACACCACACGGGTTGTTATGAAAATAAACAATATATTTATTAACTAACATACACCTCTTGTCAGGATCCGACCTGTGCCTACCCAATAATGAACCAGAAAAGACATGTCCCAGAAAGCCTGGAGTGCACAAGGCAGGGGAAGAGGACATATAACCCCGCGAGACTTCGAGTGCGATGCACGTGATTTTGTTCTTGTTGTGTACTGTTGGAGAATCGGAGAGAGAATCTGTCCCGTGAATGCGTTCCAGAGAAAATCGTTTTCGATTTCCGTAACCCGCGGCTGAGGGGTTACCATCAAGGGATTTGACTTTCGGATTGAGCTTTGTGGAGGAGAGCTCCACTATCGGGTAACTTTGCCGGTGAGTCAGGATGCTGCCTTTTTAACGTTTTTGTTATTTTATGAATACACAGTGACTTTACACTCAGAAAATAAGATCTGAGTAGAACTTGTTCATAAATAAGGGACGGAGAATTCAGGGTATGTATGGCAAAAAGTACAGGGGCCAGTAGTCATAGTCAAGGGAGGGAAGTCATATTAACTCTATGCCCGTTTCTTGTATTTCAGGGAACAATCCCAGGTGGTGAGAGAAGCTATCTCATATACAGTTACACGTTAGAAGGGAGAGGTGCCTGAGACGAATCAGGTATGAAGGGAGATCATTGGGGAATCAGGTTTAGTGTATGAAGGGTAGGACTCTCCACTTACAGCTTGTTTTGTGTCATTGCAGATAACCCTTCTACAGCACTTTCCCGTCCCGGACCTTTTTTCCCTCGCCTGCTTACTATCGTGCTCGGTGGTATTTATTCCTAGAGCACGGAGAAAGCTGGAGGTGGACCCCATTTAGCATCACCTCGATCCTGAGGAGCCGTTGGACCGTGAAACCTCTGAACTCTGTAACAGTGTCTATGGACAGTACAGTTCAGTTCAAGTAAAAGGTGAGTAAGGACAATCCTGACTATGTAGGACTAAAACGACTGTGGAACTGGACACTAGGAGAGTCAAGCTACCAGTGAGCACCGAAATGCTCTTGTTACCTCACCCACAGGCTGCGGGTGCATAGGTGCGTAGTCGTGTCGGATTCCGGCGTTGAAGTCTTGGAACCTGGAAGAAAAGATGCTGCAGGCGGTCAGGAGGAAGATGTCCGGTGTGATCCAAGGATGGATCAGTGAAGAGGAGAACCTGAAAGCAGAGAGGACAATGTTCAAAGTCACTAGCCAGTGACTGGAGTGGAACCAGGAGTGGAACCAGATGTCGTCGTCGCGATCAGGTGAGAGTGGACGCTTGTCTCTGCAGCCACGTAGACCAGGTGGTGTCTTCGACGACCAAGATGGAGGCACGAGCTGTCCCACGCAGGCTCTCGCTGTCAGCGGTGTCAGACCGGGGGTTGGAGTCAACAGGCCTTGGCAAAGGCGACCCACACCGTGAGTGGAAACAGCGTCTGGAGTGGACCAGGAGGGTCCGGGGTGCTCCTCTTTTGGAATGGAGAAAGGGCCAGTCTGGAGCAACCAGACCAGCAGTGAAGATTTCAAGGTTCGTCATCTAGGAAGTCACTAGCCAGCCGGCAAGTGACCAGACAACGCATCGAGCAGCAAACAGGCAGAAGGGCCCCACGCAGATCTCGTGGATGCTGGAGGGCTGGTCTTCTGTGCAGGACCTGCTTGGGGTAGGGTCTTCTCAGTCCCCAAAGCACTTGGACGAGGTTACCTCAGAAGTCGTGCTAGAGAGAAGTGCTGCTTCTTTGAAGATGGCCGTTCCCACGTGTCTCGTCGACCCCACGGATCTCAGCTGTGCTGCAGATGTAGGTAGAGGTCGGAGAGGTCTGGGAATCCGGGTCTCGTCGGGCTGTGAAGTCTGGATCCTCAAGGGAAGGCGACAAAGGGAAGCCGCTGGACGCTGATGGTGCCTGCTTGTGCAGGGTGGACATTCCTTGCCCACAAGGGAGATTTCTTCAGTCTTCTGTGGAGCAGAACGTCGAAGTCCAGAGTTTTGTAAAGTTATTCAGGATAATCTAATCTGGAATGGGACCAGCTCCTACCTTTATCCGGCTAAAGGGGGCTGTACTACGACTAGGTCCCTCCTCTGGGTGGGACCTATCCTTTGTCCGGTCTTGCGCCAGAGCTGGGGCTGGAGAGCCCCAGGAACTGGTTTAGACCGGTGTATGCACAGAGACATCTTGTGTGCCCCAGGCATGTCTCATTCCTTTCAGCCCTGTCCTACCCAATACACAAAATCCTGTCGGGGTGGTGCTAGCACCTCCCAAGGCAGGAAACCTTTTGTCCAAGCCTCCCTCGCTGGAAGGACTCCCAGCAGCAAGAGTCAGACTTGTGTCTGTGGTGGCAGCATCCATTTTGTGATGCTGAGGCTCAAGTTAACTTTAACCGGGGTTCACAGTTACATACATGTCGTGTCCCTCTAGAAGGGTGGAATGCTACCCCCACCACCAGAATTGACGAGGGGGTAGTATTCCAATTTGTATGACACCTTACTCGCCATGTTTTGATAATGCTATACCAAAGTTAGCAATAACCGCGAGGATTATAATGCACTTAAGAGTATATGGTATAGCGTTATCATGGAAATAGCTAAAGGACTTGGTTCCGAAAGCTGCAGACAGGCTCAGCTCATGCTAGAGCACCATCTCACATAATTCCAAGCACTCTGCCTTCAGGATTGATAAGGCCTGCCATAGGAGTGACTGATAGGAGGATATGTGTCCATTTTAGGGTTAGATATAGGGATACTATATCTAAAGCAAAGGGTGATTACACCACCTTGCCCCAGCTGATCGATCAGCCAGTTGTGTCAGATTTGGATGGCCAGTCAGGGGTGGCATAATACATGCTGCAGCCCCTGGTAGGCCCTGAGTGCACCTATGCCCTGGGTACCTAAGGTACTCTGTACAGGGACTGATAAGGTGACTCAATATCCAATTAGATATGCACCTAAGGTACATGGTTGTCAATTTAGAGAGAGACAGCTAGGCTGTGGGTCTGATTAGCAGGCCCACAGCCAGGGAAAGTCGTAAACTAGTGAAGCAAAAAGCAAAAATCGGGGGTGACCATAGGATTGCAGACCCCACTCTCCTACATAACCCCCCCCCCCCCCAAACTTAGGGACATTAAACTAACCTTGATCAGGTGAGTCTTCCTGTTCTAAGTGGAAATACCTGGAGAGTCCATCTGCATTGCCATGGTCAGTCCCTGGTCTGTGCTCCACTGTAAAGTCCATCCCCTGTAGGGAAATGGACCACCTAAGACGTTTGGGGTTTTCACCCTTCATTTGATTTAGCCATAAGAGGTGCTTATGGTCGGTCTGAATCTTGAAGTGAGTTCCAAACAAGTATGGCCTCAACTTCTTCAGGGCCCAAACCACAGCAAAGGCCTCCATCTCAATAGCTGACCAACGTTTCTCTCTAGGGGTCAGCCTTCTACTTATAAAAGCAACGGGCTGGTCATGACCATCAATATTCAGTTGAGATAGAACAGCTCCCACACCCAACTCAGAAGCATCTGTTTGGACAATGAAAGGTTTGGAGTAGTCTGGACTCTTGAGAATAGGTGCAGTGCACATGGCCTGCTTTAGGTCATCAAACGCATTTTGACAGCTCACTGTCCACTGACCTTTCTTTGGCATTTTCTTACTTGTCAGGTCATTAAGAGGGGTCACAATTGTCCCATAATTTCTGACAAATGTCCTGTAGTAACCAGACAGGCCCAAGAAAGCTCTGACCTGTGTCTGGGTGGTTGGAGGAGCCCAGTCCTTTATGGCCTGTATCTTGCTCTCCAATGGTTGAACCTGGCCCCCACCTACAAGGTGGCCCAGGTACACAACCTGACTCTGCCCTATCTGACACTTAGTAGCCTTGATAGTGAGGCCTGCCTTTTGCAGGGCCTCCAAAACTTTCCTCAGGTGGATCAGGTGATCCTCCCAGGTGGAGCTAAAGACAGCAATATCATCTAGATATGCTGCACAGAAGTCATCCAGCCCAGTGAGAACTTGGTTCACCAACCTTTGAAAAGTGGCAGGTGCATTTTTCAAACCAAGGGGCATCACCACAAATTGGTAATGACCTCCTGGGGTAGAAAATGCTGTTTTGGCCTTGGCATCCTCAGCTAACCTGATTTGCCAATAACCAGCTGTCAGGTCAAATGTACTCAAGAATTTGGCAGAAGCCAATTTATCTATGAGTTCATCTGCTCTTGGTATCGGATGGGCATCTGTCTTAGTGACAGCATTGAGACCCCTGTAGTCTACACAAAACCTCATCTCTCTCTTACCATCCTGGGTGTGAGGTTTAGGTACTAGAACTACAGGACTAGCCCAAGGGCTCTCTGAGGGTTCAATGACTCCCAATTCCAACATCTTTTGTACTCTTGTTTTATGCAGTCCCTGACGTGGTCAGGTTGCCTGTAGATTTTACTCTTTATAGGCAGACTGTCACCAGTGGCCACCTCATGGTGCACCAGCTTGTCTGACTGGGTGTCAGAGAGAACATTTGTCTAAAGGATTGAAGAACTTGTTTGCAATCCTTTTGCTGATGTTCAGAGAGGCTGTCAGAAAAGACTACTCCATCTACTGACCCATCATCAGGATTCTGAGTGAGCAGGTCTGGGAGAGGGTTACTCTCTTCCTCCTGTCACTCATCTGTAGCCATGAGCAAGCCCATGTCTTCCCTGTCGACAAATGCCTTGAGCCTATTCACATGAAGTACTCTGTGAGGGCTCCTGGGAGTTCCAAGGTCTACCAGAAAGGTGACCTCTCCCTTTTGTTCAATGACAGTATGGGGTCTAGACCATTTGTCTTGGAGAGCTGCTGGGGCCACTGGCTCCAACACCCACACCTTGTGTCCAGGCTGGTAAACAGTAAGGACAGCCTTTTGGTCATGCCAAGCTTTTTGCAGTTCTTGGCTGGCCTCAAGGTTTTTAGATGCCTTCTCCATGTACTCGCCCATCCTGGAGCGGAGACCAAGTACATAGTCCACTATGTCTTGCTTAGGCTTTTTGAGAGGTAACTCCCATCCTTCCTTCACAAGACACAGGGGTCCTCTTACAGGATGCCCAAATAGAAGCTCAAACGGGCTGTAGCCAACCCCCTTCTGTGGGACCTCTCTGTAAGCAAACAGAAGGCAGGGTAAAAGGATGTCCCATCTTCGCCTAAGCTTTTCTGGTAACCCTTTTATCATCCCTTTTAGTGTCTTGTTGAATCTCTCCACAAGCCCATTGCACTGTGGGTGATAGGGGGTGGTGAATTTGTAATTGACACCACACTCCTTCCACATTGCAGTCAAGTATCCTGACATAAAGTGTGCACCTCTGTCAGAGACAACCTCCTTAGGAAACCCTACTCTGGAGAAAACTCCAACTAGGGCCCTGGCCACAACAGGAGCTGTAGTGGTCCTAAGGGGAATAGCTTCTGGGTACCTGGTGGCATGATCCACTACCACCAGTATAAATCTGTGCCCAGATGCTGTTGGGGGTCCATTGGTCCAACAATGTCAATCCCCACTCTTTCAAAGGGTACCCCCACCACAGGTAGTGGTATAAGGGGGGCCTTTGTGGTGCCACCTGATTTGCCACTGGCTTGGCAGGTGACACATGAGCGACAAAACTCTTTGGTGTCTTCAGACATATGAGGCCAGTGAAAGTGAGGGACAAGCCTGTCCCAAGTCTTGTTCTGGCCTAAGTGACCTGCAAGGGGAATCTCATGGGCTAAGGTAAGAAGGAAACCTCTCAGAGACAAGGGGATAACCAGCCTCCTGGTAGCACCAGGCTTGGGGTCTCTTGCCTCAGAGTATAGGAGTCCATCATCCCAGTACACCTTGTGGGTACCTGTAGCATTCCCTGCAGCCTCAGCAGCAGCCTGCTGTCTGAGGGGTTCAAGAGAGAAACGGTCTAACTGTGCCTGCCTCAAGTCTGCCCTGGAAGGTCCCCCTGCCCCAAGAAACTCAACCTGTTCAGGCTCAAGCTCTTCTAGAAAATCGTGTATCTAGCGGATCACTAGATGCATCCCTATGGGCACACCTTTTGTTTCCCCCAGTACGAAATGAGGGTTCCAACACAGTTTCAGTTCATATACTTCAGTATTGTTTATTCATACTTGTTTTCCTTTTTTACTCGTTATTTTTAGTTTTCATCTTCAATCATTTCATATTATCTGTACATCATTCAACATTGTTATATGATATATCCAATGCATTTCGGGCCTTATATCAAGCCCTTCATCAGGGAATAACACTAGAAATGAAAAATAAAGTAGATAAATTGCTGTGCATGTCCTGTTACAGTTGTTACAACATACGTTTGATACCGTTCAATAATTTGCAATATTGATCATACAATCTGTTACTAGATCAGTATATGAAATCATAGCGTAACACTCATATTGCAACAGTTTTTCATATACGAAGGTAGCGATTATCGCTTCACTTACATGTCTGTACACTTTCAATGAATGTTCGTGTCCAATGGATAAGCTAAAAGTAAAAAGTGTAAATAGTCCATGGTCAGATGACGGTTAACAAATCACTATGTGTGATGAGTATTTCATAAGACTCGTGGGGACTAACCTTATTCGTGGAGGATCCTATTCTTGTGTATCCATCAGTGTGGCAACGCCATTGGCGTCTACCGGATCTACTTTGAGCTCTTTTATTGCGCATTCAAAAAGAGTCCCGGTCTAGTGCCCATAGGTATGCATCTAGTGATCCGCTAGATACACGATTCTCCAGTATACACAGACGTCCAGGGACGATGGACGTATCCTATGTAGCACCCTAAAATTAGAAAAATAATTCACAAAACAGTGATTAATACAGCTGTGCGTCTGCCTCTACTAATTCAAGCTCTTCTAGGACAGTTCCTTCTGGGGTCTTTGGGTCAGCCTCCTGAGAGGGCTGATCCTCACCTTGAGGCAGTGGGGAAGTCACTGCCTTAACCCTACTGCTCTTTCTCTTGGGAAGTGTCTGGTCCATTGTTCCAGGATCCAGCACTTGTTCAGCTGGGCATTTTTTGGCCTGTGACCTAGTCACAGCAAGGACATGTGCTGACAAACCTAACATTTCCACATGAGTCCTATACTCCACATCTGACCATAAGGAGGATTCCAAATCATTGCCCAAAAGACAGTCCACTGGGAGGTCTGAACTAACTACAACCCTTTTTGAGGCCAGTTACCCCTCGCCAGGAGAAATTAACAAGTACCATACTATGGTTGGTAGTGACATTGCTAGCATTGGTCACTAGGTAGTCTGAACCTAATATTACCTGTCCAGGGTCCACAAATGCTGGTGTCACCATAGTGACACTGGCACATGTGTCCCTGTAGGCCTGAGCCATTTTTTCATTGATCAAAGGCGTTTGCCTGTACTTGCCCAGAGTACTGGGACTTATTGTAGGGGTCATATCCATGTCCCCAGTACAAACAAGAACAGCCCGAGTAGGTATCCTGACTAAGTCAGAACCCACCTCAGTTCCCCGGGTTAACCCTACTATAGCCTTGGGAGGAACACTACCACTACTAACTGTACTAGGGGGTGCAGGTGCCTTAGGGGCAGTAGTGGTAGGAGCTGGGCCTTTCTTGGTGCACTCACTAAACCAGTGAGTTTTACTTTTACAGTATTGGCACCATGGTTTCCTCTGACCATCATTCTTCTTCTTTTGGGAATTCTGGGACCCACCCTCCTTAGATTGTTGGGGCCCTGTTGAAGACTTCTGGTCATTTTGCTTATTCTCATTACCCTTCTGGTCTGCTCTATTCTGGCCAACACACTGGTTCTGGTTCTGCTGCTTGACCCTTGTCCTGACCCATCTGTCTGCCTTCTTTCCCAATTCTTGGGGAGAGGTCACATCTGAGTCAATAAGGTGCTGATGCAACAACTGATTCTGACAATTATTTAAGATTTGCTCTCTCATAATTAGATTATACAATCCTGTGTAATCAGTAACTTTACTTCCCAGTAACCAGCCTTCAAAAACCTTAGTGGCACAATCAACAAAGTCAGCCCAATCCTGAGACTGAATTTTCTGGGGGTCTCTGAACAGCAACCTGTACTGCTCAGTTGTTAAGCCAAACCCATCAATCAGTGTATTCTTCAGGACTTGGTAATTGTTAGCATCCTCTGCTCTACTAGTGAGGAGCTTATCTCTACCTTTACCTTCAAAGGAGAGCCACAATATAGCTGCCCGCTGACTCTGGGGGATGCACTGCACAGTGCAGGCCCTCTCCAGAGCAGTTATCCATTTGTGGATGTCATCCCCTACCTTAAAGGGGGGCACTATTTTACTCAGGTGTCTAGTATCAAAACTCCTGTCTTTATCTCTAGGGATAATGCTGCCACCAGTGGGGTCTGCCCCACTCAATTTCTGCTCTCTGGCAAAGGCAAGTCTTTCTTTGGCAAGGGTAAGTTCTTCCCTCTCAATCCTCAGATTGACTTCCCCCATCTTAGCTTCATGCTCTCTTCTTTGAGGGGATGTCATCCCTCTCTGAGAAGATGCCTGAGAGACATGGGTGTGAATAGATCTGTTAGAGCCTCTCGAGTGAGACTAACTCGTCTATTCCCAAGGTTAAGCCTGCCTGAGGATGGGCCTGGGGCTCCCCCAGTTCCATTCTCATGCCTGCTTAAGTTGGCCCTGGTAAGTCTGCTGACTCCTCCCTGACCATGGTTTACCTCTCCATCAGATGAGTCTACATCTTCCTCCACCTCTTCAGTTTCAGGGAGATTGGAGTCCTCCTCTACTGGGGGTATGTTTCCCTCTGTAGGGTCAGATGGGCCTGGATTAGAAGCCCTTCTGGCATCAAATGTCTCTAAGAGACCTATCAGAAAAGGAATTGTAGGGTTAGAACCCTGTTTTAGTTTCCTGGAGGTACACAATTGTCTCATATCCTGGAAGCTAAGGGCTGTATATCTTGACATGACCTGTGGAGGGTCAATATCACCAAGGGGAGCCACTGTGTCCTCTCCTGTGATAGACATGCTTTTCTAGTGAAGTGTAAGTGGTGCACTTACCTACACTATGGGTTTTCCTACTGATCCCTTGCTAAGAGTTGTAGTCAGAGTGTGCTACTCCCTTTCTACTACAACAGCTGGTTCAGTAGAACTCAGAGTATTTTTTTTTATTGCACAGAAAAAATTCAATTGACACAGCTTCTGGCCTACAACCTCTCCGGGCCGGCCGCATCACAAGTAATTCAATCGAAGCTATACCTTATGTCACACAGCCTGGTGGCCGACAACCCAGGGGTCCGGCGGCGTGAAGCAGATAGCGTATTCTCATTATCCAATTTTGATCCCAAGTGCAGCCGGTTTCCAATTTTCATGTGCATTTTTTAACTTTTCACCCTCTTCAAAAACCCCATAACACCCCTGTTTTGGAACATTTCCGTCCGGCAAAAGGACCTGATGGCCCGTGTCAAAGTCTACTGATGTAAGTCCAGTTATGTCGGTAACTTCCTGCCCCCCTCCCACCCCTTACCCTCAGAAGAACCTCCTGCTCTATTTCGAGTTACCCGCAAATGTAGTAGCCTGACCCGCACCCGACCTCCCACCTAATAGTACCTGTAAGCCCGGTGGAAAAGTGCCCCGTAGGTGTTCAGGCTATCTTTCTAGGTGTTAGTGCGGCGTCTAGATGTACCTACGTGTGATGTATGTTCCCCCTAGTAAACCCCCGCTAGTTCACCTCGCGTTCTATCCTCCCCCTCTACACTTACTAATCTCACCCTTGGTATAGCACTCAGACCCACTCCCGTCCCACTATTTCTTCGCGAGTGGTCTGTACACTGTCGATTTTGGGTCCTGCCTCCTACCCTTGGGAAACGCTGTCTGTGGAGCTCACGTCCTCATTTTGCTGTCCCTGCAAATAAGTCTGGTATAAAGCCCAGAAGTTTTTTGGGTGGCTTTTTGGGGGTAGTAATTCACTGTACGTCTCCGTCTGTGTGCTACAGTACAGCATATCTCAAGCCCATCTGGCCTTAATCGGCAGAGGGCCTCGCATCCAGCACTGGGCCACCACCCTCCTGGCCATTAGCATCCCCATATCTGTGAGTCTGCGTATCGCACCCGGGAGCCCCCTGTAATTTCCTATGAGTGCTATTCCCGGATCGATGTCCAAGTCGACCTCCAGAATTTTGCTCATTTCCGCATATATTTCACGCCAGAACGCCTGTACACCCGGGCATCCCCATGACAAATGCAGGAAGTCGGCTACCGCCACTCGGCAGCATTCGCAGTGAGCTTCCGGTCGCAGCCCATATCTGTGAAGCCGTGCAGGGGTGTAGTACACCCTTTGGAGCATGGGTACTCACAAACTTTCTCTCGGGGGCCAAATTGACAGTGTGGTTTGTGGCCGAGGGCCGCACCGGTGGGGGCGGGGTCAGTGGGGGAGGGGGGACGGGGCAAGAGCAACAAAAAAAACTGTGACCATTGGTTGAACACAGGCCAATGCAGCGGACGCCTTCGTCCACTGAGCCAACAGACCCTGCATACACACATCCCTCGCTCCCTCTCTCTCCCTCCCTCTCTCTCGCTCCCTCCCTCTCTCTATCTCCCTCCCTCTCTCTCTCTCCCTCCCTCTCTCTATCTCTCTCCCTCACTCTCTCTGTCTCTCTCTCTCCCTCCCTCCCTCTCTCGCTGTCTCCCCGGTCTCACTCACTCTGTCTCCCTCTCTTTCTCTCTGTCTCCCTCTCTTTCTCTCTGTCTCCCTCTCTCTCTCTATCACTGTCTGTCTCTGCCTCAAACTGTTTCTGTCTGTCCCTGTCTCTATCTAGCTCTGTCTGCCCCAGTCTCTATCTGCCCCAGTCTCTATCTGTCTCTGCCTCTATCTGTCTGTATATGTCTTTATCTGTCTCTGTCTCTATCTGTCTCACCTCACCTGGCTCTCACTCCCTTCTGCCCTATTTCACCTCACCCCACTTAGTCCCTGCTGTCCTCTGTCACCCTCTCCAAACACGCGTTGCTTGAGCCCAAGCTTCACATTCACATAGCACTCAGGATTCTTCTTCATACAATGTAAAGTAATTTTTCTTCACATGTCATTCATGTTAATGTTTCCTTTATTATTTTTCTTTGATTGTCATTTTTTTGGGTTAATTATTTCATCATTAACCTCTTTTTATCTCTCATATGTTGGTAACATTTTTTTACATTACATATGCCCAATGCATTTCAAGCAAAAATGCCCTTCCTCAGGGGTCTTCGTTCTGAAAAAATATAACCATATGTCGGTACATTATCAAGTTCATTCTGTCAACCGGTATATAATTGAAAACATTATTGCAAACATAATCGTCTATAACTTTAACACCTTATAACCCTGTGGTGAAATAATACTGTCTCGTGAACCATATTTTCAACTCTCATTGAATTCTCATTAACAGGGTGAAAGCATTTTATACCTATGTGTGTTCCCTTTAACTAGAGCTATCACTGACCTTCTTTTTAGAGTTCTCGAGCCGTACGCATCTGTAAATAAACAACCGAGTGCTCGTGTTACTCAAAACTGTCCCATTTGCGTAGTTACAGGTTTAAATCTTATGATCGCCTCTTTGATATCTTACCGGGTAACTTGTATACTGGCGCCTATCGCGGTTCCCTCTCCCGTTCGGGTTCGTGTGTGTTAAGCGTGCGTCGCGCTGTCTCATTCATCATGTTTATTTCTTTAGTTAAATCCTCCAATAGTTTAGCCAGTTCTTCCACTATTAATAAGATTAAGTCTAGCGAACATTTGTTTAAGATTGCAAACCATCTTTCAGTAAACCTGGCATTGTTTTTACATAATGTTGACTTTAGTGATATCCTTAGACCACGCGGAATCCGTTGCGTTTTGTGATATTTTATCAGCGTGCTTGCGTGCAGTTTTTGGTTGACAATCTTTTTTGACATGTAGAGTAGTTGTCTGATGTTTGCCTCTTTTGATCCTGTACCTTGACATATTTCTTCAGCGTCCTCTATCAGTGCATATATTCTGTCAGTATCATCTTTGTTAAAAGCCAATGTTTCAGCTCGTTGTTCCGTAGTGTGAGCGATATCTTCAAATTGCATATTTATGGTGCTAAGAGACCACTTGCTCAGTTAGAATAAATAAAAAGACCACTGCGGGTGTGGCTCTGCACTCCTTGGTTTGTTTAAATTTACTTTAGTTCATTAATATTCAACAATGTGGTTGGTGCTAAATGTGATACTCCCTCTGAGCATGGGAGGTAATATGAATCCAAACACGCGTTGCTTGAGCCCAAGCTTCACATTCACATAGCACTCAGGGTTCTTCTTCATACAATGTAAAGTAATTTTTCTTCACATGTCATTCATGTTAATGTTTCCTTTATTATTTTTCTTTGATTGTCATTTTTTTGGATTTATTATTTCATCATTAACCTCTTTTTATCTCTCATATGTTGGTAACATTTTTTTACATTACATATGCCCAAGACTCAAGAACCTTAAATCCACAGTGGCAGTCCATTTTAATGAAGCAAAGCACAATCCTTCGCAACTTAAATTTTGCATACTGGAAATGATAATACCCAAAGCAGGTATAGACACTAACAACTCATTGTTAAGGAGAGAGACATTTTGGATGAACTTTCTATGTACCTTACATCCGAAAGGATTAAATGAACGGATGGAATTGAGTAGCTTCATATAAATACAGACTGTACATGAGGTTGACGTGACTGGATGACATGTAGTAATCACATGCACCCAACTAATGTTTTTACATGAGCAATATACAGTAGTTGTTATTTTATCGTTTTGAAATTCATTTATGTATTCGAAATCCATTTACGTTTATGAAACCTATTTATGTTGCCCGATTAGTGGCTTTGCACACTGTACTAACGTTATGAGTCAAGGAGTAGGTTCACACACGAAAGACGAATGATCATAATAAGGGAAACGAATACTGTCCGTTTTTTAGCTCGCTTACCCATTCAGACACCACGTGATCACGCGGTTGAACCATAGAGTATGAATGAGACAGCGCGACGCACGCTTAACACACACGAACCCGAACGGGAGAGGGAACCGCGATAGGCGCCAGTATACAAGTTACCCGGTAAGATATCAAAGAGGCGATCATAAGATTTAAACCTGTAACTACGCAAATGGGACAGTTTTGAGTAACACGAGCACTCGGTTGTTTATTTACAGATGCGTACGGCTCGAGAACTCTAAAAAGAAGGTCAGTGATAGCTCTAGTTAAAGGGAACACACATAGGTATAAAATGCTTTCACCCTGTTAATGAGAATTCAATGAGAGTTGAAAATATGGTTCACGAGACAGTATTATTTCACCACAGGGTTATAAGGTGTTAAAGTTATAGACGATTATGTTTGCAATAATGTTTTCAATTATATACCGGTTGACAGAATGAACTTGATAATGTACCGACATATGGTTATATTTTTTCAGAACGAAGACCCCTGAGGAAGGGCATTTTTGCTTGAAATGCATTGGGCATATGTAATGTAAAAAAATGTTACCAACATATGAGAGATAAAAAGAGGTTAATGATGAAATAATTAACCCAAAAAAATGACAATCAAAGAAAAATAATAAAGGAAACATTAACATGAATGACATGTGAAGAAAAATTACTTTACATTGTATGAAGAAGAACCCTGAGTGCTATGTGAATGTGAAGCTTGGGCTCAAGCAACGCGTGTTTGGATTCATATTACCTCCCATGCTCAGAGGGAGTATCACATTTAGCACCAACCACATTGTTGAATATTAATGAACTAAAGTAAATTTAAACAAACCAAGGAGTGCAGAGCCACACCCGCAGTGGTCTTCTCTGTCACCCTCTGCCATCTCACCTGGCTCTCACTCCCTGCTGCCCTTCGTCACCCGCATCACAAATATCAGATTATTTTATCATCTTTTTAGCAGTTAAAGTGGCAATGCAGGGAATAGGATTTATTGTCTTTAATTCTGGCAGGCAGCAATTTGCATTCGGCACTCATACATATAGAAAGAAGCTGAGGAAAAAAGGGCAGAAAAGACAGACCAATTTGAAGGAACGGAATAAAGGTTAGTAAGTTCAACATTCGGAAGAAGCAATGCTACTTAAATTGTAGCAATATTATGTAAAATGTTATCATGCCACAGACGCAATTTCTCAGATGTCAATATTTGAAAGATTAACCAGTCCCGGGGATACATTAAGCCACTGTAGGCAGCTGCCTGGCCGCTTGAAACTGCAAGTTGGCGCCAGATTGCATGGCAAAGGGAGTACCCAAATGCAAAATCTTATTTTGCTTGTGCTTCGAAAAAATTCCTGCTGTGAAGTTGAGATGAAAGCCAGCAGTAAATGTTTCTGCAAAGGCACCGAGCATAGTCACTGTTTCTTTATGCTAATGTCAATATGTTTAGCAAAAGGGGCACAAACACCTCAACCCCCAGCCCCCCTCCTCAGTCCCTGCTGTCCTCTGTCACCTCACTCTGCGCGTCAGCCCGGTATGAGGCAGCTTCCCCTGCACGAACACAGTACTTAACAGGTCTTTAAAAGACCATTTACATGTTAATGAGGCTTTGTTCACCTCTTCTTAGTGCCCCTGCAGCTGCCCTCTGAATATCGCTGGAATCGCCTGGCCCGTCTCTCTGAGTCCGTGCTGTTGCAATCAATGGTGTTTGCTGGCACTTTCAAAAATAAAAATAACACAGGTATGCTGTCTGTAAGGTCCGCGGGTCGCCAAGGAAGGCTTGCCGGGCCACTGCCGGCCCGCGGGCCGTACTTTGAGTACCCGTGCTTTGGAGGAACTTGAAGTGTATGAGCCGATGTTTTCCATTTAGGGAGATACGTTTCGTATTTTCACAGCAATAGCGCCATGTCGCATCGTCCAGCGTGACTCCTAAATCTCTCTGCCATTCCAGCCTAGCTTTCATGAGTTGGTGCGCACCATGAGACCTAGCTATACTGTAAATATTTGTTAAGAGCTTCTTGGGTTCCTTGTGTGTAATCACATACGTTAATTCTGGAACCTCCGGAGGCTCCGCCATATCTGGACCCAGAATTTCCAAGAGGGCACTACGGGTTCTATGGAAGTGGAATCTTTGGAGTAACGGAGGCTCATCTCCATCTCCCCGAGTTTGTTCCCAGGTTTTGACTGTGCCGTCCCGGAACAGGTCACCTGCCCTGCTCAGTCCAAATTTCGCCAGTTCCTGTATGACCGCTCTTTCAACCATGGGCGGGAGCCAACGCATCCACTCTATCGGCATCTCCTGCGAGTAAATCGCCGCTCCTCCCTGACGAAGCAGGAGAGAATGCCAAGCGTGATTGGTGGAGGAGATGGAATCTAGTATTCCCGTTCGACGATCCTGCGGCTGGCAGATCGTTGCCGGGAGCGGTAGTGAATGAGCAAATAGTTGCTCCATCCGGACATGCGGAATTTGCTTGTCGCCATGTACCCAAGTATGGAGATGTGACGCTTGGGCCGCTCTGTAGTATAATTCAAGATCCGCCGCAGCTAAGCCCCCCAGGTTGTACGGGAGGGTGAGCGTTGTCCATTTGACTCTCGGCTGTTTCCCTTCCCCACGCTAGTTTTATCATCAAGCTGGTTAAGCGTTGGAAGAAGACCTTAGAGAGCACAATTGGCAAGGCGCTAAAAAGGAACAAGAATCTCGGTAGCACTATCATCTTCATTATGGCTATGCGGCCCATCAGTGTAAGAGGCAGTTTACACCAGATCTCTATATCGTCCTCCAGCGAACTGACCGCTCTCCCGTAATTCTGACTGATGAGCAGGTCCGGATCCGTGTGGATCTGGATCCCTAGGTATCTAATCGGGTCTTCCGTCCACTGGACAGGATATTCAGTCTCCACTCGTTTGGTCACCGGAGTTAGGGGCAGTACCACCGACTTTGCCCAGTTAACTTTGAGTCCTGATAGTGCTCCGAACCGAACCACTTCCCTCAGGAGTGGGGGAAGTGTGGTAGCGGGGTCATGGGCGTATAATAACGTATCATCCACATACATAGACACAACTATTTTGTGCGTGGGGAATCGTACGCCCTCGTGGCTATGATACTCTCTCATCGCGCAGGTCAGAGGCTCTGCAGCGAGTGCGTACAGCAAAGGAGATAAAGGGCATCCCTGGCGGGTGCCCCTGCCTATGTATAGTGGGTGGGAGATCGCGTTGCCCACACGAACCCTAGCCGAGGGGCCGTCATAGAGTGCGTCTATCATTTGGATGAAGGGTTCGCCAAGCCCCATATGACGCAACACCTGAAGAAGGAAAGGCCACTCAAAGGAGTCGAATGCCTTCTCCATGTCTAGAAAGAGCGCCACTGCTGGTTTATCCTGCTTTACATGTTGGATGGTTCCTAACACTGTCCTAATATTGTACGTCAGGTTTCTGGATGGGATGAATCCCGCCTGTTCTGGGGCCACTAAGTCAGGGGCCAGTAGTGCGAATCTAGTCGCTAGGAGTTTGGCGTATAGTTTGGTGTTGACGTTTAGCAACGATATTGGGCGGTACGAGCTACAGTCGTCATGTGGCTTACACGGCTTTAGAATGGTGACTATCATTGCCTCCCTCATGGAACTGGGCATGGTGCCTTGGACACATATGTCCTCCAGGAGGGTGTGCACGTGTGGCAGTAGTTGTTCCTGAAATGCTTTATAGAAGTCGACCAAGAGTCCGTCTATGCCTGGCGCGCTGCCTGATCTCATGGAGGCTAGTGCATCTCTGATTTCGTCTAACTGTATAGGGCACATTAGGAACTCCCTTTCGGAATTCCGGAGGAACGGGAGCTTTATGTGTTCTAGATAATCCAGTATTTCAGCCGACATGTCGCCACCTTTGGAAGAATACAGCTCCGAATAGTAGTCTCTGAAGACTGTGGCGATTTCTGCCTCATCCGTCACCCTATCTCCGCCTGCGTTTCTCAATTCTGAGATTAGTGCCTTTCCCCTGCGGCCTTTAATAACGTTAGCCAAAACTGAGCCTGGTCGCCCCATGTCAGGAGTCAGAAAGCGCCTCCATGTACAATTCATGCTATCTGGACTACATGTCCCAGAATCCTTGGTGCTATGAGAGGAGTATATAAGGTGGATTCTGCTGATGCAAAGCGTCGGATATTCTTGTACCTGACCCGGTGTTGGTGTGTTGGTTCGTCGTTGGAGTTTCCTGTTCTTCTCGTTGCCTTGAGCCTCTCCTTGCTGTTCCTTCCTTCGTTTTCTATTGTTTCCCCGTTGGCTGAGCCTTTTTTCATCGGCTCGTGCGGGAAAACATTTGTTTTCCTGGTTCCTAGCTTTCCGTTTTGCTACACGCCAAGGGACGGCGTGTTTCTCGTTTAGGGTGTTTTTCCGTTGGCTGAGCCTTCTTTCCACGGCTCGTGCGGAGAACGCCCGGAGTTATCTTTTGTTTCGCTATTTAGCGTCCCCGTTGGCTGAGCCTTCTTGCACCGGCTCGTGCGGGGGACGCTAAGAATTCCTTGCCAGTATCAAGCGTTGCTGGTTCGTCAGATCACAGTGCTCTCCGTTGGCTGAGCCTTCTTGCACCGGCTCGTGCGGAGAAGCTCTGTTGGTTATTTCTACTTTCTTGTGGGCAGACCTTCCTGCCTGATCCAAACCTGTTGGTTCTTCGACCAGGTACTGTACTTACAACTATAAGGGGTGACGTAACCCAAAGCTTTACATTATTGTTTAGTTCATTTACTTATAACTTGGTTCTTGATATGGTATGGTGAAACGTGTTCTCAGCTATCCATCAGATTACTCATGGTATGTACTATTGAATATTATTACATTAGTGGCAGGAAAGGGGTCTATCCTCACTAAGGTCACGGCTGATTGTGTATTTCAGGTGGAGATCATACACGCTTCGTACAAATATCCAGGACCAGATAGTAGGGGAAGAGAAGTATCTTCAGGGCCTACTCTTATTTACGTTAAAGGTATAGGGTATAGATGTCTTCGAGTATTTGCTTGGGTCCATCATTTACTTCAAAAGAGGTACGATCATTTTTTCTTTTGTCGTTTCAGATCTCCCTCCCTGCTGTCTCCTTCCTTTCCCTCCTTTTTCCTTCCCTTCTGCCCTCACTTGATCCTTCCTCGACCCAGGCTGTTACAGCTTTCTGGGTTCGGTTAGATCAGGAGGTGGCCTTTATTTCATCATCCCGCTGATTCCGGGGACTTGGAGGATAACAGAATATCCGACCCAAGATTATACGTCCTCCTGATCAGTGGGTTTTGGAAATGGCCACTCTGGATGACGTTCTAGCAGCCTTGGTGTTAGTGCAAAATGAATTACATTCCTCCAAACAGGAGAGAGCAGATTTACGCGCAAGGTTGGATAACGTTCAAAGAAATCCTTTCAGCGCAGGGCCATCAGGGGCAACTTCTCCAAGTCCAGTGGTGGTAGAAATGCCGACCACCATACCGTTGGCTAACCCGGAGCGCTTTAAGGGGGATGCTGGCTCCATTCAGGTATTCCTTACCCAAGTTACCTTACACTTTTCATGTAAGCCAAGATCCTTCCCCACTAACCAGGCCAAGGTGGCCTTTCTAGTATCTTATTTGGCAGGTGATGCTGCACAGTGGGCAGTCCCCTTGATTCAAAGAGATGACCCCATCATTCACGATTGGGAGGCGTTCAGGGATGAATTCGTAAACGTTTTTGACAGACGGGCAGACTCTTATACAGCCGATAGGGAGTTGTTGAGACTCAGACAGGGTAATCAAGACCTGTTAACCTATCTGAACTCGTTTAGGAGGCTGGTCACAGAAACTAAGTGGCCGGAAGCCAAACAGGCTTCCTTGTTTCATCAAGGATTGAATGAAGACATGAAAGATGTCATTGCCCAAATAGATCCACAACCTGCGACTTGTGAGGATTTAATTAATTTGGTCATGCGTTTAGATCACAGGTTAAGGGCACGCAAGGGAGACCATAAAGACAAGGGTAGAACGGTACCTTCTTTTGTTCCATCCAAGCCCGCTGATAATACTACTGCTTCAGGGGTCGAACCGATGGATATCGGGGCGGTGAGAGCAGCGTTAACGGTGTCTGAAAAAGAGAAGAGAAGAAAGAACGGGCTCTGTCTGTACTGTGGCAAAAAAGGGCATTTCGTACGAGAATGCCCTGTTAAGCCCAAGGTGTCCAGATTCCGCTTTAATAAAGGGGCATCTGCTGTGGTGGAAAAGTCGACGGAAAACTAGAGGGCTCTGAGGTGAACGAAGGGGTTCCTTGGAGTCAGTCAGTCATCCCTTCACTACTGAAAGAATTTGTTGGAGCGCAACATTTGTTTATTAAGATCCTGTTATTCATACAAACCGAATGGATTACGGTGCAGGCCATGGTGGACTCGGGGGCCACAGGGATGTTTATGGATTTGACTGAGGCTAGAAGAATTGGTATCCCGCTCCTAACTAGGGCCATTCATGAAGAGGTGTATGCAGTTGATGGGAGGAAGTTAGACATCGGCCTCATCAATTATCAGACTGGAGAGACAGAAATGGCATTTGGAGGTCATAAAGAAAGGGTCACGTTTAGTATTATCAAGGCACCTCATTATGGCATAATTTTAGGGATCCCTTGGTTGAAACTACATAACCCTGACATTAATTGGTAAACAGGCATCATTACCATGAACTCCCCATTTTGTAAAGGCCATTGTTATGAAGATGTTGCGAGTCCCTCATTCTCTTTAGCCAGCAGCGTACATGTGGCCACAGCAGCAGAAAAGGAAGTGTTGTTGCCAGAAGCATATAAAGAATTTTCGAGTGTTTTCGATGAGGTGCAAGCCGAGGTACTCCCTCCCCATCGGCAGTACAACTGTCAAATTGATCTAGTCCCTGGAGCAGTCGTACCTAGTGGTCGCTTGTATGATTTGTCCGAACCTGAAAACACACATTTGAGGTCTTATCTGGACAAATTGGTTAAGTTAGGGTTCATAAGGCCTTCTAAGTCTCCTGCTGCGTCCCCTCTTTTCTTCATACCAAAGGCTAATGGAGAACTGAGGGCTTGTGTAGACTTTCGGGCCCTGAATGCAGTCACCATAAAGAACCGCTACCCCTTCCTCTCATCCATGTGCTATTGGAACAGGTGAAGAAGACCACCATCTACACCAAGCTTGACTCAAAGGGTGCCTATCATCTTATAAGAATGAGGAAGGGGGATGAGTGGAAAACAGCCTTTAAAACCAGATATGGCCTTTACAAATATTTGATTATGCCATTTGGGCTCTGCAACGCCCCGGCGGCGTTCCAATATTTCTTGAACGATGTGCTGCGAGAGATATTGGACAGATACGTCGTCGTCTACATAGATGACATTCTGATATACTCAGATTCTGTGGATTCACATGTTCAGCATGTCAAGGAGGTATTGCAAAGATTACAAAGGCAAAGTCTCTTTTGCAAATTGATCAAATGCGATTTCCATGTAACTACAGTTGAATTTTTGGGTGTAATTCTCAGTCCTCGGGGGCAAGAGATGGCAGAGCGAAAGATCAGAGCAGTCAAGGAGTGGCCTGTTCCTCAAAACATCAGGGACATTCAGTGCTTCATAGGCTTCGCCAATTTTTACAGGCGTTTTATCAAGCAGTTCTCCCAGGTGGTGGCTCCCATTACACATTTATTGAGGAAGACACAGCCTTTTCTATGGACGCAGGATGCAGATGAGGCTTTTAAGACTTTGAAAGCTGCATTTGTGTCCGGTGCTGGCACATCCGGATCCTGAGAAACCCTTCATTGTAGAGGCGGATGCCTCCGATGTTGCTGTTGGGGCCATTCTCTCACAAAGACATGATTCAACAGGGTAGATGCATCCTGTCGCGTACATGTCTAGAAAGCTGAATGGAGCTGAATCCAATTATTGTATCGCAGAAAAGGAACTATTAGTGATAAAGGTGGCATTTACTGAATGGAGGCATTTTTTGATGGGAGCCAGACATATGGTTACTGTGTATACTGACCACAGGAATCTACAGTATATGACGGCGGCTAGACATCTCACGCCTAGGCAACTCAGGTGGATGTTGTTCTTTTCTGGGTTCCATTTCACCATCACCTTCCGCCCTGGGGTGGAGAATAGAAAGGCTGATGCCTTGACACGCCAATCATCTCTTAAAGCTCCGGAGAATGTGGTGGAGACGGCCATCATCGATCCGGCGAATATGATATGTGTCATCCAGCCAGACGCATTCCTGCAGGGAATCCGCATGGGAATCAGAACCTTTTACTGGAGGGATTGGATCCGTATGCATCCAGAATGGCAAATCAAGGATGGTTATCCAGTAAACAATGGGCGGTTGCTGATACCCACGTTGCCTCTCCGTAAACAGGTTTAAAAATGGTGCCACGGGTCTCCTAGTACAGGTCACATGGGGGTTGACAAGACAATCGATCAGATCCTTCGGAGATGTTGGTGGCCTTCCTTGAGAACTGATGTCAAGGGATGGATTTCCCAGTGTGAGGTGTGTGCAACGGTAAAGGCAGATCAAAGACGCCCGGCTGGGCTTCTACAACCGCTTCCCACTCCTTCTGTTCCCTGGGAACGCATTTCTTTGGATTTTGTGGTTGGTCTGCCTAAGGGTCAGGGATGCACGGCAGTGTTGGTGGTTATTGACTATCTGACCAAGATGGGCCATTTCATTGCTTGCCCGCAAGTACCTTCAGCCGGTCATTTAGCAGGATTGTTAATTGAACACGTAGTACGACTGCATGGTCTACCTGCTGTTATTGTCTCTGATAGGGGTTCCCAATTCACAGCACGTTTTTGGAAATCTTGGTGTTCATTGTTGCATATTGAGACGGCTTTATCGACCAGCTTTCACCCCCAAACTGATGGGCAGACGGAGCGTCTCAATCAAACATTGAAACAGTTTTTGAGATGCTATGTAGATCAGGGAAAGGACAACTGGGTGCGTTATTTGTGGCTTGCAGAGGTGGCTTATAACAATGCCACTCATAGTGCCACTCGTGTCTCCCCCTTTTATTGTACTTATGGGCGCCATCCACGCTTCATTCCTTTTCTCCATCCTCTTGGGGAGAATTCAGTGCCTGAGGCGGCCAAGAGGGTTTCTCACATCAAGGACATGTTGGTGAAAGCCCAAGCACATCTAATGGCTTCCAAGGTGGCTTACAAGGGAATGGCGGATAAACGCAGAAGACCGGGTCCGCTGTATCAGGTGGGGGATCTGGTGTGGTTGTCTACACGGAATATCAGGCTCCGGAAGTACAGTGTGTTCAATCCAAAATACATTGGCCCATTTCCCATTTTGAAGCGTGTCAACCCTGTGGCCATTAAACTTAAATTGCCACAACATTTGCGATTACATCCGGTGTTTCATGTGTCGCTCTTGAAACCATCCTTGTCACCTGTGCGCAAGCTACCATCACCTGTTGTTGTCCAGGACTGTCCGGAATACGAGGTGGATGGCATTCTTGATTCTAGGTGGAGGGGTAGAGGCCTGCGCTATTTGGTTTCTTGGAAGGGGTATGGACCGGAGGAGAACTCTTGGGAACCAGCGTCTGGAGTTCATGCTCCGCGCCTGGTGGCAGCCTACCATAGGAGGTTCCCTTTGCGTCCTGGCCCATGGAGACGCTCTCGGTGAGGGGGGGTGTACTGTCAGGAGTCAGAAAGCGCCTCCATGTACAATTCATGCTATCCGGACTACATGTCCCAGAATCCTTGGTGCTATGAGAGGAGTATATAAGGTGGAATCTGCTGATGCAAAGCGTCGGATATTCTTGTACCTGACCCGGTGTTGGTGTGTTGGTTCGTCGTTGGAGTTTCCTGTTCTTCTCGTCTATTCTCGTGTGTATTTCGTGAAATGCGGAATAGTGTGTGAAGCCGCCCCTTCCAACATTTCTGCTCCTCCACACGTCTATCATAGCTAACATCACTAACTTCGCTGTGAGCGATTGTGCAGCAGACGAGGGCCGTCGGGGGGGGGTCCAGATGATCTATCTATGTCTGGGTTTAGCGTTAAATTAGAGTCCCCACCCCACAGTACGTGTGGATTGTCGTGTCTAGCTATCTCACTGGCCAGTGTGTCAAAGAAATCAGGGGAGTCGTAATTGGGGCCATAGGTGTTGACTACCAACAGGTCCATCCCTAGCCCCTTACAGGACGCTATGACATACCTTCCCTCAGTGTCTGCACCCGTCTGAACTTGAATGCCTGATTTTGGGTTTACCCATGTAAGGACCCCCTCGCGTGTGTGGTGAATCCAGCAGCTGCTATATACCCCGCTAAACCCCTGTGTGCAGCATGTTGCTCGTGAGTGGGAGGTGCGTTTCTTGCAAGAGTGCAATATCAATATTGTGGCGTCTGAGGTAGCTTAACAACTTCCTGAGTTTTCTGTGATCTTTAAACCCCCTGACATTCCATGTGAGGGCGTGTAGCGATACGGGCCTCTCATCTGTCCGCACACCATTTACGTCAGCCATGAGGACGTTGCACGGGTTCTGAGAATGGAGTCAGATGTGCAGGGCAGGCTGTCTCGCGGACATGTAATCGGTCATAGCAAATACTTTGTGTTCTCTGAGGCAAGGCTCTTCGGAACAGAACATAAAAACAGTAACTTTCCCCTCGTCCCATGGATCCCCCTCCCTCCTCCCACAGCGGACCAAGCCCAACATGGCCTAGCATGATAGAACAGTCCCCCCTCCACCCTTCTCCACGTCCCAAAGAATCCCAAGTAGGGTCCAGTTGTGCGTACAGCTCTGGGGCAGAGGTCGCCGAGATCAGTGCAGGGTGCATGTACTCAGTCCGTCTCGGCATTGAGAGCTGCTGAGCTCCGCCGCTCCCTTAGTGTTTTAGCACTCACGCACCAAATCACGCGCCCCCCCCCCGCCACCCATCGGACACCCAACAGCAGCTATACAGTTGCCCACCCCCCCCTCCCCTTCGGTTAACCACAGTGTGGCTGTTCATGGCTTGAAGTCCCATGGTGGCACCAATGACAAGCAGCTCAGGGTTGAAAATACAGAAGAGCTAACCACAGCATTGTAGAACAAGCATTGGAAATGCAATAGGTCTTGCATTAGGAAAGTTTGAGCTATTGGTATTGTAAATGACACTTTTTTTTATTTATGTGTTGGTTTTGAAAGTAGCAAAATTAATAGCTTTGTCAGTTACAATGTCAATAGTTTTAACTTTTGCAAATGTGACACCTATAGCATTTGTGATGCAATGTGTGTTGTATTTACGTGACTTAGATGTCTTGATATTACAAATAACAATGGCTTTTAATTTTGTAATTAATTAATACTTAAATAAAAGTTATTGTAATTTATAATGGCAATAGCTTAAACGTTGGTAAATAACTTTTGTGAAGATTATGTTCAGTGTATTTTATTGTGACGAAAATCCAAGAACATTGCATTTGCACCTACACACACACAGAGCCATACACATAGATGTGGTGGTGGTGGATCTGGGGGATATGGTGGTGGTGGATGTGGTGGTGGTGGTAATGGTGGAGGTGGTGGTGATGGTGGTGGATGTGGGGTGGTGATGGTGGTGGATGTGGGGTGGTGGTGGTGGTGGTGGTGGTGGAGGTGGTGGAGGTGGTGGAGGTGGTGGTGGTGGTGGTGGTGGTTGTGGAGAAAGTGGTGGTGGATGTGGTGGTGGTGAAAGTGGTGGTGGATGTGGTGGTGGTGAAAGTGGTGGTGGATGTTGTGGTGGTGGATGTGGTGAAAGTGGTGGTGGATGTGGTGGTGGTGAAAGTGGTGGTGGTGAAAGTGGTGGTGGATGTGGTGGTGGTGGATGTGGTGGTGGTGGATGTGGTGGTGGTGGTGGATGTGGTGGTGGTGAAAGTGGTGGTGGTGAAAGTGGTGGTGGATGTGGTGGAGGTGGATGTGGTGGTGGTGGATGTGGTGGTGGTGGATGTGGTGGTGGTGAAAGTGGTGGTGGTGAAAGTGGTGGTGGTGAAAGTGTTGGTGGATGTGGTGGGGGTGGATGTGGTGGTGGTGGATGTGGTGGTGGTGGATGTGGTGAAAGTGGTGGTGGATGTGGTGGTGGTGGATGTGGTGGTGGTGGATGTGGTGGTGGTGGATGCGGTGGTGGTGGATGCGGTGGTGGTGGTAGATGCGGTGGTGGTGGTGGATGCGGTGGTGGTGGTGGATGCGGTGGCGGAGGCGGATGAGGTGGCGGATGAGGTGGCGGATGAGGTGGTGGTGGTGGATGCGGTGTTGGATGAGGTGGTGGATGTGGTGGTGGTGGATGCGGTGGTGGATGCGGTAGTGGATGTGATGGTGGATGTGGCGGTTGTGGATGTGGCGGTGGTGGATGCGGCGGTGGTGGATGCGGCGGTGGTGGATGCGGCGGTGGTGGATGCGGCGGTGGTGGATGCGGTGGTGGTGGATGCGGTGGTGGTGGATGCGGTGGTGGATGTGGTGGTGGATGTGGTGGTGGATGTGGTGGTGGATGTGGTGGTGGATGTGGTGGTGGATGTGGTGGATGTGGTGGATGTGGTGGATGTGGTGGTGATGGTGGATGTGGTGGTTGTAGTAGATGTGGTGGTGGATGTAGTGGTGGTTGAGGTGGTGGTGGATGAGGTGGTGGTGGATGAGGTGGTGGTGGATGCGGTGGTGGTGGATGCGGCGGTGGTGGATGTGGTGGTGGATGTGGTGGTGGATGTGGTGGTGGATGTGGTGGTGGATGTGGTGGTGGATGTGGTGGATGTGGTGGATGTGGTGGTGATGGTGGATGTGGTGGTTGTAGTAGATGTGGTGGTGGATGTAGTGGTGGTTGAGGTGGTGGTGGATGAGGTGGTGGTGGATGAGGTGGTGGTGGATGAGGCGGTGGTGGATGCGGCGGTGGTGGATGCGGCGGTGGTGGATGCGGCGGTGGTGGATGCGGCGGTGGTGGATGCGGCGGTGGTGGATGTGGTGGTGGTGGATGCGGTGGTGGATGCCGTGGTGGTGGATGCGGTGGTGGATGTGGTGGTGGATGTGGTGGTGGATGTGGTGGTGGATGTGGTGGTGGATGTGGTGGATGTGGTGGTGATGGTGGATGTGGTGGTTGTAGTAGATGTGGTGGTGGATGTAGTGGTGGTTGAGGTGGTGGTGGATGAGGTGGTGGTGGATGAGGTGGTGGTGGATGAGGTGGTGGTGGATGAGGTGGTGGTGGATGAGGTGGTGGTGGATGAGGTGGTGGTGGATGTGGTGGTGGATGTGGTGGTGGATGTGGTGGATGTGGTGGATGTGGTGGTGATGGTGGATGTGGTGGTGATGGTGGATGTGGTGGTGGTTGTAGTGGATGTGGTGGTGGGTGTGGTGGTGGTGCATGCGGTGGTGGTTGATGTGGTGGTGGATGTGGTGGATGTGGTGGATGTGGTGGTGGATGTGGTGGATGTGGTGGTGGATGTGGTGGTGGATGTGGTGGTGGATGTGGTGGTGGATGTCGTGGTGGATGTCATGGTGGATGTCATGGTGGATGTGGAGGTGATGGTGGATGTGGTGGTGGATGTGGTGGTGATGTGGTGAAAGTGGTGGCGGTGGTGGATGAGGTGGTGGATGTGGTGGTGGATGCGGTGGTGGATGCGGTGGTGGATGCGGTGGTGGATGCGGTGGTGGATGCGGTGGTGGATGCGGTGGTGGATGCAGTGGTGGATGCAGTGGATGTGGCGGTGGTGGATGTGGCGGTGGTGGATGTGGCGGTGGCGGATGTGGCGGATGTGGCGGTGGTGGATGCGGCGGTGGATGCGGCGGTGGATGCGGCGGTGGATGCGGTGGTGGATGCGGCGGTGGATGCGGTGGTGGATGCGGCGGTGGATGCGGCGGTGGATGTCATGGTGGATGTGGGTGTGATGGTGGATGCAGTGGTGGTGGATGCGGTGGTGGATGTGGTGGTGGATGCGGTGGTGGATGTGGTGGTGGATGAGGTGGTGGATGTGATGGTGGATGTGATGGTGGATGTGATGGTGGATGTGATGGTGGATGTGATGGTGGTGGATGCGGTGGATGCGGTGGTGGTGGTGGATGCGGTGGTGGATGCGGTGGTGGTGGTAGTGGATGTGGTGGTGATGGTGGATGTGGTGGTGGATGCGGTGGTGGTGGATGCGGTGGATGTGGTGGATGCGGTGGTGGTGGATGGGGTGGTGGTTGTAGTGGATGTGGTGGTGGGTGTGGTGGTGGTGGTGGGTGTGGTGGTGGTGGTGGATGCGGTGGTGGTGGATGCGGTGGTGGATGAGGTGGTGGATGAGGTGGTGGATGAGGTGGTGGATGAGGTGGTGGATGAGGTGGTGGTGAATGTGGTGGGGGTGGATGCGGTGGTGGTGGATGCGGTGGTGGTGGATGCGGTGGAAGTGGTGGATGAGGTGGAAGTGGTGGATGCGGTGGATGCAGTGGAAGTGGTGGAAGTTATTATTATTATTATTATTAAAAGGTTCTTTTATAGCGCATGGCCACTCGGGAGCATCCCAGCGCTTAAGACTGACCAGACAGGGATGAATTAGGAATGGAGATCTGAGTTATCTAGTTTTTTGGAAACAGAAGAGTTTTTAACTTTTTCCGGAAGACAAGAAGGTTAGGCTCCTGGCGAAGAGGTGGAGGAAGAGCATTCCACAACCCAGCCGCATTGTGCGACAACAGACGACCTCCTGTGCGGGCTCTGCTGATCATAGGAGCTATCAGCAGGTTTTGTTGGTTCGAGGAAGTGGTGGATGCGGTGGAAGTGGTGGATGCGGTGGAAGTGGTGGATGCGGTGGAAGTGGTGGATGCGGTGGAAGTGGTGGATGCAGTGGAAGTGGTGGATGTGGTGGTGGATTTGGTGGTGGTGGTGGATGCGGTGGTGGATGCGGTGGTGGATGCGGTGGTGGATGTGGTGGTGGATGTAGTGGTGGATGTAGTGGTGGCGGTTGTGGTGGTGGTGGATGCGGTGGTGGTGGTGGATGCGGTGGTGGTGGATGCGGTGGTGGTGGTTGTGGTGGTGGTGGTTGTGGTGGTGGTGGTGCATGCGGTGGTGGTAGATGCGGTGGTAGTGGATGTGGTGGTGGATGTGGCGGTGGATGTGGCGGTGGATGTGGCGGTGATGGTGGATGTGGTGGTGGTGGGGGTGGTGGATGTGATGGCGGATGTGGTGGTGATGGTGGATGTGGTGGTGATGGTGGATGTGGTGGTGATGTGGTGAAAGTGGTGGTGGATGTGATGGTGGTGGAAGTGATGGTGGTGGGTGTGGTGGATGTGGTGGTGGTGGATGCGGTGGTGGATGTGTTGGTGGTGGATGCGGTGGTGGTGGTTGTAGTGGATGTGGTGGTGGATGTAGTGGTGGTGGGTGTGGTGGTGGTGGTGCATGCGGTGGTGGTAGATGCGGTGGTGGTGGATGTGGCGGTGGATGTGGCGGTGGATGTGGAGGTGATGGTGGATGTGGAGGTGATGGTGGATGTGGTGGTGGTGGGGGTGGTGGATGTGATGGTGGATGTGGTGGTGATGGTGGATGTGGTGGTGATGTGGTGGATGTGGTGGTGGTGGGGGTGGTGGATGTGATGGCGGATGTGGTGGTGATGGTGGATGTGGTGGTGATGTGGTGAAAGTGATGGTGGTGGGTGTGGTGGATGTGGTGGTGGTGGATGCGGTGGTGGATGTGTTGGTGGTGGATGCGGTGGTGGATGCGGTGGTGGATGCGGTGGTGGTGGTTGTAGTGGATGTGGTGGTGGTTGTAGTGGATGTGGTGGTGGATGTAGTGGTGGTGGTTGTAGTGGATGTGGTGGTGGATGTAGTGGTGGTGGGTGTGGTGGTGGTGGTGCATGCGGTGGTGGTAGATGCGGTGGTGGTGGATGTGGCGGTGGATGTGGCGGTGGATGTGGAGGTGATGGTGGATGTGGAGGTGATGGTGGATGTGGTGGTGGTGGGGGTGGTGGATGTGATGGTGGATGTGGTGGTGATGGTGGATGTGGTGGTGGAAGAGATGGTGGTGGGTGAGGTGGTGGATGAGGTGGTGGATGTGGAGGTGGATGTGTTGGTGGTGGATGTGGTGGTGGTGGATGCGGTGGTGGTGGATGCGGTGGTGGTGGATGCGGTGGTGGTGGATGCGGTGGAAGTGGTGGATGCGGTGGTGGATGCGGTGGTGGATGTGGTGGTGGATGTGGTGGTGGATGTGGTGGTGGATGTGGCGGTGGTGGATGTGGATGTGGTGGTGGTGGATGTGGTGGTGGTGGATGTGGTGGATGTGGTGGTGGTGGATGTGGTGGTGGTGGATGTGGATGTGGTGGATGTCATGGTGGATGTGGGTGTGATGGTGGATGTGGTGGTGGATGCGGTGGTGAAGTGGTGGTGGATGTGATGGTGGTGGAGGTGGATGTGATGGTGGTGGAGGTGGTGGTGGATGCGGTGGATGTGGTGGTGGATGCGGTGGGTGTGGTGGTGGATGCGGTGGTGGTGGATGGGGTGGTGGTTGTGGTGGATGGGGTGGTGGTTGTAGTGGATGTGGTGGTGGATGTGGTGGTGATGGTGGATGTGGTGGTGGATGTGGTGGTGGATGTGGTGGTGGTGGATGCGGTGGTGGTGGATGGGGTGGTGGTTGTAGTGGATGTGGTGGTGGGTGTGGTGGTGGTGGTGGATGCGGTGGTGGTGGATGTGGTGGTGGTGGATGTGGTGGTGGATGAGGTGGTGGATGTGGTGGATGCAGTGGTGGTGGTGGATGCGGTGGTGGTGGTTGTAGTGGATGTGGTGGTGGGTGTGGTGGTGGTGGTTGAATGCGGTGGTGGTAGATGCGGTGGAAGTGGTGGATGTGGCGGTGGTGGATGTGGCGGTGGTGGATGTGGCGGTGGTGGATGTGGCGGTGGTGGATGTGGCGGTGGTGGATGTGGCGGTGGTGGATGTGGCGGTGGATGTCATGGTGGATGTGGCGGTGGATGTCATGGTGGATGTGGCGGTGGATGTCATGGTGGATGTGGTGGTGGTGGATGCGGTGGTGAAGTGGTGGTGGATGTGGTGATTGAAAAATTCTTTCTAAACCAATATAGTTGAGAAACATGTACAGTAAAAGGATTTTCCCATTAAAACAATATATATACATATGTTCTTGAGTTAAGAACCTTCAAAAATCTTTATGGGTAGAGTTGAAGTTTCCTGCTGAACTCACTCGTTTGGTGGTTTATGTGGTTGACATAAAACATTTTGCAGGGCTGCTTTTCGCTCCCTGTTCAGGTCTGATAACCTGTCACACTTTCTACACTCACCTTGACTCAGATTTAAATCAGATTTATAAAAACTATTTGCACATTTTCACTACCACTCCAATAAGCATTATTTTACACTTCAATCATGCAATACACGAAAATAGACTACAGAAAAACTAAAGATTGATTGAGAAGTTGTATTAAGCGAATTACCCAGAAGGGTGTTCTGGCACGAAGAGAAAACAAAAATGGAGAAGAGAGAACATAAATCATAGTTTGCTGCCCTATGGAAACAGATGGGCTTTCAGGTTGTATCAGAACACTGATAAACTGCTTTCCTCGTGAAGAACAGAAGGGAGTTCATTCCATAATTTGGGGGTCCAAGAAGAATTAGTCACGACCTCTTACTCTAGTACTGAGAATTTCAAGGAATAGATGAAAATTCTCAGCAGGTAAGCGTAATAATGCACACGGAAGAGTAGATCTGAAGTTTGTCTGGAATGTAATTCGGTCTAGTGCCATAGAAAGCTCGATGAGAGAATCAGAGGCCTTTAAATACAAACAGCAGCTAAAGCGGAAGCCAATGTAAGCAAGAAAAGACGTGCAGATGCTGGAGAATAACAAGGAAGTTTAAGCAGAAAGGCTGTTGTGCTCTGCGCAATTTGAAACTGTTTTACAACATAAGGAAGAGCACCCAAGTAAAGAGTTGCCATAGTCCAGGCCACGTGATAAACTAAGTGCGTTGACCACTGTTTTCTGACAGCTGAGAGGAAGGAGATGAGGGTTTTCGGAGGACCAAGCTAAGATTTATGGAGGTAAATCTTCTGCGTCGTCAGTGCTGAGGGAGGGAGGAGAAATACGAGACGGCCTGCCGGCCTTGAGACGTGTGAAGCAGGGGGCGGGGGGAGGGGGATACCTTTGAAGTGAAGCTAAGCTTCACTTCAAAGGTGTGGGAGGAGTGCGGCTGAGGGAACAGACGGCGATTTGGTGATGTGCACGCGCATTTTAGGTCAATGCGCTTGCGCATTGACCTAAAAGCCACGGGCACAGCACCAAATCGTCCAGTTAGGTGAAGTCTGTTTAAGACGCTATATATCGAGCTCCCTCTCAATGCCCATGCGCATTGAGATAGGTCGCTCGACCTAAAAAGAGAGCGACATGTGCGTTTCCATACTAGTATCGATGCCCGGATGGCTGGCGCAAGTCGCCTATTAGTTCCTCATTCTGAATAGTTACCAAAATAAAGAGACGGGCGCTGGGAGCAGGAATCACAAGAACAGAGTTTATTTCTCATGAGGAGAGCCTGTCATTTCAGACACGAAACAAGGTGTCATCGGGAGGTGCTCTAACAAGTGAGCTGAGACTCCGTCTTTTATACCTTACAAAACACTTGGCGTTACAATCACAGCATTGTGAAACAAAGAAAAGATATCCCCATAATCCTCGTGTCAATCCCACCCCACATGTGTTCACAATAGAGACCCTTGACTTGCTGATAAGAGGGGAGGGCAATCACGCAGCTGAGTGTTCCGTCAACTGTTTAGAATGTGTGCGCCTGATCATAGCCCAGGGGGTGGGGTGGCCAGGATCAATAGTGGGTCCTTTGAAGAGGAGTGACTTCATACAAAAAGGGCAGTAAATGGTATCTCCGGGCTTAGGCGATGGCCTCGGACATGTGTGGCCAGTCGGACTCGGGGGAAGGGGTCATCAAAGGAGAGGTATTCATGCCGCGTGGACAATCGAGTGCGGAGGGAGGGCTTGGCAACAGAGGGGCATTCATGGAAGGAAAGGAGGTGTTGGTCAGGCGCGGCCGTGACTACCAAGGACAGGATCTTGCAGAAGGAGGTTTATGACTTGCCCATGTGAGGGAGAAGGGGAAGGGGGAGCCAGGGTGTGCACAGGGACAGAGTCGCACACAGAGAGAGAGAGAGAGATCTTATGACTCATGCATGAGTGAGCGGTGGTAGTCAGGTGCAGCTGGGGAGGGCTATGTCAGCTGGGGCGAAGGTGACCTCTTCAAGAGTGAATGGGGGGTTTGCGTGGGTCAAGCAGAAGGGCTGCCTTTCAGGGCAGGATCGCACAGAGGGAGAGGGTTTCATTAATCCATGCATGTGAGAGAGGGAGGGGGTTTCAGATACGCGCAGAAGGGAAGCCGGTGATTTGTAATGGGCAGGAAAAAGGGCCAGGGTGCTTAGAATGGCTGTCATGTACGCATGGGTACAGGCCTTTGCTGGCAGAGTGATGCAGTCAATGCTTTACGGTATTCATGGCGCATGCAGGGAGAGGAGTGGAAAAAGGGAAATGAACGTTGCTTATGTACATCCAAATTTCTAATTTTCTACAGCATAACTTGCAATGTTCTCACCAGGGCTCCTCAAAGTCGTCTCCCCGGCAGCCCCGCCAATGGTAGGGCTCGACTGGATCTCAGCTCCTGGAGGGGGGGCCTCAGTCCTGGTGCACACCACCCGATCACCAGGGGACGCTCCCCCTTAAAGTCAGGAGGCAATGAGGGAGAGTTGGTGGCCCCAGCGGCCTATTCCTGGTCTTCTAGACCGCTGACGAGGTCTTGTTCTTCGTTCTGGCCCTCAGAATTATTACGTCGGTCCTTGGACCAGGTTTTCAACGCTTTGTGCAGTACTTTAGGGTCGGTGAAAAAATGGGAATGCCCTTGTCTATTTATGCGCAATTTTGCCGGGTACAACATGGCATAGTCCAACCCCAGATCGCGGATCTGCTGCTTGTAAGGGGCGAAGCGGCGGCGTTCCTCCTGCACCCTTGCCGTGAAGTCCGGGTGTAAGGAGATCGATGATCCCTCGAATTGCAGTTTCCCCTTTTCTCTGGCTAGTCGCAGAGGAGTGTCTCTGTCTCTATAATTCAGGAGTTTTGCAATAATTGGTCTCGGGGGTCGCCTGGATTTGGCCGCGGGCCTGGAGATCGATGCGCTCTTTCCACGATGAACATGGGCGAAAAAACATCGTCCCCCAACAGCGTGGTGAGCAGTCATTCCAGGAACAGTTCCATTTTCCCCACTTGGGCCGTTTCCGCCACGCCCGTGATTCGGATGTTCGATCGCCGGGAGCGAGCCTCCAAATCCTCCGACTTATCCTGTATGACCTGCAACAGCTTCGCCATCTGCTTGCGATCTTTATCCGCGTCCATTTGGGCCTCTTCCACCTCAGTCAGACGTCTTTCGGACATATCCAGTCTCTCCGCATGCTTGTCCACTCGCTCCGACATTCGGTCCATCCGATAAGTGAGAGCGTCATTTTGTACCTATCGCGGTCATGCTGTCTTGAAGGCTCCTCTCCATTTTGACTAGAAGCCCCTTGATGTCTGTGTAAAACGAGCACTCCCTATCCTTTGTCCGGTCTTGCGCCAGAGCTGGGGCTGGAGAGCCCCAGAAACTGGTTTAGACCGGTGTATGCACAGGGACACCTTGTGTGCCCCAGGCATGTCTCATTCCTTTCAGCCCTGTCCTACCCAATACACAAAATCCTGTCTGGGGTGGTGCTAGCACCTCCCAAGGCAGGAAACCCTTTGTCCAAGCCTCCCTTGCTGGAAGGACTCCCAGTAGCAGGAGGTCAGACTTGTGTCTGTGGTGGCAGCATCCATTTTGTGATGCTGAGGCTCGAGTTAACTTTAACCGGGGTTCACAGTTACATACATGTTGTGTCGCTCTAGAAGAGTGGAATGCTAACCCCGTCACCAGAATTGGCGAGGGGGTAGTATCCCAATTCGTATGACACCTTACTCGACATGTTTTGATAATGCTATACCAAAGTTAGCAATAACCGCGAGGATTATAATGCACTTAAGAGTATATGGTATAGTGTTATCATGGAAACAGCTAAAGGACTTGGTTCCGAAAGCTGCAGACAGGCTCAGCTCATGCTAGAGCACCATCTCACATAATTCCAAGCACTCTGCCTTCAGGATTGATAAGGCCTGCCATAGGAGTGACTGATAGGAGGATATGTGTCCATTTTAGGGTTAGTTAGAGGGATACTATATCTAAAGCAAAGGGTGATTACACCACCTTGCCCCAGCTGATTTATCAGCCAGTTGTGTCAGATTTGGATGGCCAGTCAGGGTTGGCATAATACATGCTGCAGCCCCTGTGAGGCCCTGAGTGCACCTATGCCCTGGGTACCTAAGGTACTCTGTACAGGGACTGATAAGGTGACTCAGTATCCAATTACATATGCACCTAAGGTACATGGTTGTCAATTTAGAGAGAGACAGCTAGGCTGTGGGTCGGATTAGCAGGCCCACAGCTAGGGAAAGTCGTAAACCAGTGAAGCAAAAAGCAAAAATCTGGGGTGACCATAGGATTGCAGACCCCACTCTCTTACATTAACCTCAAATGGAATAACGCCAAAAGATGATCTGGTGGAAGCAATTAGAGAGGCACCTCAGCCTAAAGACAAGGAAACATTAAAGTCCTTCCTAGGACTAAGCGAGTACTATTCCAAGTTCATACAAGCATATGCCACCAAGGTTGAACCACTGAGAAAACTTCTCAGGAAGAACGTGAATTACCAATGGACTGAAGATCAAGATAAATCTTTCAATGAAATCAAGAATGATATTGCCAAAGCACCTGCCTTAAAACCTTATGACCCAGAATTGGAAAATGTTATACAGTAGATGCCAGCGCCAAAGGCATAGGCGCAGTGTTCTGTCAAAAGAAAGGGAAGAAGGAAAACACAGTAGCCTTTATTTCCAGGAGGTTAAGATAGGCAGAAACAAACTACAGTACCATTGAGCGGGAAACACTCGCATGTGTCTGGGCAGTGCAAAAACTCAAAAGTTACCTATGGGGAAAAAGCTTTGTAATTATCACAGACCACAAACCATTGATTTACATGATGAATGGAGAAGGGCGGGGCAATGGCAAAGCAAGTTCCAGATTGATAAGATTATTGTCAAAGTTGAAGGAATATACATTCACCATACATCACATAAAGGGTGGAATGAATTGCAGAGCTAACTGCTTACACGATTGCCAATGAATGGTCCTTCCGAAACCACACTAGACGAAACAGAGTGTGTTGTAGCGTGGATTGATGCCACAGAAATGTGTAGCGGGTCAGTAACAGAGGAAGAGTGGAAGAAGTGCCAGGAAGAAGATAAAATAATGGAAAGGGTAATAAGTCATGTGAAAACTACGTGGCCACCAGTCAGAAATCTTCATAAAGAGTTAAGAAGCTTCCAACAAGTTAGCGATGAGTTAACTATCGAAGGTGGATTTCTAAAAAGGTGTGACCTGTTTATACCACCTGCAAACATTAGATCCAAGTTAATAACATTAGCTCACAAAGGTCATCCCGGAAGTAGTGCAACGAAGAATCTGTTAAGAATGCACTACTGGTGGCAGGGAATGGACAGTGACATGAGCAGTTTCATTGACAAATACGTACAGTGTTTGAAAGCAGATAAGCACTGGAAGACCAGTAAAGGAGAGTTGCAGATGGTGGACATACCAGATGAACCTTGGTCGAAAATAGCAATAGACTTTGCTGGGCCATATAACTTGCTACCAGAATCCAAAAGATACATGATAGTTCTAACAGACTATTATTCGAAGTGGGTTTATTTCAAATTTGTGAAAAATGTGACCACTGAAACTGTGATAAAATTTCTTAAGAAAATATTTGCTGTAGAAGGTCAGCCAAAAATCCTGGTGTCAGATAATGGAACTCAACTCGTGTCGAAGCAAATGACAGAGTTTTTGGAAAATATTGGTGTGAGACAAGAAAAGACACCACTATACAGCCCAAAAAGTAATGGTCAAGTTGAGCGCATAAACAAATTCATGAAGGAAGGCATCCAATTAGCAATTGCTTCTAAGTTGAATGTCAAGTTTTATAAGAGACAAAGTGAACACGTATAATATCACACCTAACGAAACTACAAAATTCACCCCATTTTACTTGATGAGAGGAAGAAAGTGCAAAAATGAACTGACTCCCAAATTTAGAAAGTGGTACAAAGATGACGTATCTACGGAGTGCATAGATGACAAAACACTCAAAGTGAGGGAGAACATTGTAAATAAACAATTAAAGACAAAAAAATATTCAGATGAGGTTAACAAAGTAAGGAGCAAAGAGGTGGAAAAAGGAGACTGGATTTTGGTGAAGAAACCATTCAGAGTGAACAAAGGAGAATCTGTGTTCAGTAGACCAGAACAAGTGAGCAGTGCATCCAAAGGGGCAGTGTATGTAGATGGGATGATACGCCAGTACCCCACAATGATCAAATAAGCAGTGACAGTGTCAGTGCTCACAGGCAGGAGGTAGAGAGAAATACAAGTATGGATAGCGGACACGAGAATTTAGAGGAAAGATCAAGTGTCCTAAAGGGACCTAAGGAAAGAGAGGGGTGCAAAAGGAATGAAAATGTTGTGGACAACAGACATGTTAACATACGCACTCATACTAGGTCTGGAAGAGAAATATGTATTCCCAAACGTTATGACAGTTATGTATTGGAATGAATATTCTGTTCCATCGTACGACAGTTATGTATTGTAAATATTGTTCTTGTTTATATTGAGGAAGGGAGATGTTGTAATCGTACTTCTTTCTTTCCATTGTTGTCACCATACCTCTGACACCAACAAAAATTAGCAGAGAGTCAAAAAGGCTAGTAGAATTATGTATCCAACAGAAATTAGAAAAGGCAGAAGCTATCAGTGTAAGCGAGTTCCCATCAGTCCACCATCGAGACCGCCCTTCATCATCATCTGGGATCTCTTATTCCTTTCAAGAAATGGTAGACCACAAAAGAGCATCAGAGGGACGACCGGTGTACCAACGGAGAGGTAAGAGGCTCACGCGTATTAAGGGGCTGGCTTGTGCTTGTGAAGGTGTTTTTAGCTCGCACTCTTCAATCGATCCTCATTAAAGGGGAGACTGGGGATTCCTTATTTTGTGACTAAGGGTCAAGGTTGCTCTTTTGGAAGTTATTGAGCTCATATTCCTCATACAATTTTTACTAAAGGGGGAAACTGGGGACTCCTTCGTGACCCAGGCGTAATCAGAGATGCCAGTCTAGAAGTTCTATTTATAATCTACTACCCAGAGAGTGAGACCAGCGATTTTTACAATCTTACACTGTGTTTCAAAAACATAATCAATATGATCGAAAACTCGTGAGAGAGCATGGCGCCGGACACGGCGTGCGATAGACGTGTGTTATGTGGAGCATGAGGTATTCTCAACCCATTTTTAACAAAACCGTTCCATTCTTACTGCAGAGCGGTGCACCCACTACCTGAGCTGGTGCCAGGTGAGGTGGGGTTGTTCCTTCCCAGCGAATGGGTGAGTGAGAGTAAAAAATATATAAATGTGACAAATTGTGATTGTCCAGAAACTGTTGTTTATTAATAAGATAACATCATAATCAAAGCATGTTATTCCATTTCCAATCTTTATTTCGGCCATTGGCCATAAAAGATAAACAATACACATATAAAATCACACATAGATCAATGCATAAAAAGGATGTAAAACATTGGAATGCATATGCTAAAAATACTGTAAAAACTATGCATCTAAAATTTAGGAGGGACCCAACACCTTTAAAATACGATTACGAGTGTGCCAGACATTAGTAAGAAATTTAGTCAATGCGAAGACAGTTGGGCCAGAGACATCAGATTTTAAAATCCTGTACATTGGGGCATATTCCCTACAGCCCATATTCCTGATCAATGGGAGAAGCCAATATTTTCTCGCTACCATGTAGGCTGGGCAGAAGAAAGCCACATGTAAGTCGGTTTCCTCCATGGCACCACAGGCCGGACACTGCTTTGTGGTGGGAGGCGATGACCAGGTACTAGTAAAAGACCGGAAGGGCAATGTGCCGTATCTCCATTGGAGAAACAGCTTTCTGGCAAGCACGGGGGAAATAGGATCCAAAACCCTCTCAAACCTATAAAGGTCCTTACTTTGCAAAAACACAGAGGATAAAGACCCTTCTGCCTGGGCATCTAGGGCCCTAGCTAATTTTTGTTCATGGTATACATTAGCCAGGGACCTTTTGGAGATGTTTAATGCGGCATTAGCAGGGTCAGTCCATAGATCCGGGAGCCCTATTTCCATACAAGTGGATTGGATGTTTTTAACCCAGGGGATACGGAGCGCTTTTGGGTGGTTCAATAGTTCCACCAATTCCGCCCTATATGCTGCAAGATCATTACTGCTCCACAGCCTACGCCAGAAAGCTATGGGTCTCAAACTTATTTCATCAGCTAATGGTCGTAGACCCAGATCAAGCCTCAAGGAAAGGAGCGGGGTGCTGGGCGGAAGCGCGGCTATCTGTCTTATGAACTTGTTTTCCGTTAGTGACAGGCTCCGGCAAGGTGTGTGTCCCCACAATTCCGCCCCGTACATGGTCGCTCCTCTGGCCTGGGCCTTGTATATCTGGATGAGCGCCCCCCAGCGGGCGGTAAGAGGAGCCGGTCATCATCCGAGCGATGCCCCCAGTAGTTTGTATCAATTTGAGATTCGCCCTACTCTGATGGGATCCCCAAGACATGGTTTTGTTAAGAGTCACACCAAGATATTCAAAGGTGGCAACTCTCTCGAGCCTTGCTGCTCCCAATTGCGGGTTCGGCCGCAATTTTTGGCTCGGATTCAAAACCATGAATTTGGTTTTGGCCGCATTAATTTCTAGCCCCCTGTCGGTGCAGAAGGCTACAAATGAATCGAGGATCCTCTGTATCCCCATAGGGGTTTTGGATAGCAGCAGGGTGTCGTCCGCAAACATAACTGCGGGCACCCTGCTGCCATTCAATTTAGGGGCGTCGGTGTAGTCAGTGGCATTCAGGTGGGCGATTACCCCGTTGACGAAGAGGCAGAACAGGGTCGGTGCCAACACACAACCCTGCCTTACCCCTCGGTCAACGGGGAATCTATCGGTAAGTTCCCCGGAACTCCCACACCTCACTCGGGCATAATTATTATGGTGCAGCCTCTGTAAGATTGATAGGATGTCCGGGGGAACGCCCATCTCTGCCAGGACGCTCCAGAGTTTCCCCCTGGGCACCAGGTCGAAGGCGGCCCGTAAGTCCACAAAGATTGTGTAGAGACTACCGCCCTCGAATATTGCTGTCCTCCAATAGATGATGTTCAATCTAAAAACCTGGTCCACTGTGGATACACCCTTCCTAAATCCCGCCTGATAGGGACTAAGGACACCCACCTCTTCCATCCAATCCTGGAGCCGATTCAGCAAAACCCTGCCAAACAGTTTCTGTGCTACGTCAATTAAACTGATGGGTCTGTAATTGGCTGGGAGGAGGGGCGAGCCCTTTTTGAAAATGGGCACCACCTCTGCCCCCAGCCAAGTACTAGGGATTTCCATGCCGCTAAGAACTCCATTGAAAAGAATGGTAAGGTAGGGGGCCCAAACAGTGGGCTCTTGTTTAAACAGGTCCCCAGGTAGGCCATCCAGTCCCGGCGCCTTTCCAGAGGCAAGACCTGTAATGGCAGCAGTGACCTCACCCAGCGTTATTAGATCCCCTTCATAATCTGGCCAACCAACCTCGGTAATAGCAAAAAATTCTCCCGGCTCGGAACTGTATAGGGACTGGAAATGTGCCTGCCACACCCCTGGAGCAATGTTAGGCTCTATTGCCGATTGGAGATTTCCCGACCCCCCACTCACTATCCTCCAAAACAGACGATGATTTTTGATCGCTAGGGCCTTGGTAAGTTCTTCCCACTGATTTTCCTCCCATTCGGCCTTAGCGTGGGCAACAAGTTTCTTGTAGGCCGCCTACTTTGTCTTAGGCTGTCCCCCCCTAGACCTTCCTTAATAAGTCTGAGGAGTTCTCCTTTTGCCCTTCTACATGATTGTACCATGTTGTTTTGCCTTGCCGCCCCTTTCTTGGCTTTCGTGAGCTACTAAAGAGATGAGGGGCCACAGCTTTTATAAGGTCCTCATGAGCCTTATACAATTTAGCCTGGGAATCTTTGTTGTTTGCCTCGGTATCCAAACTCCCCACAATTTCGAAGATGGGAGTTATCCCATCATAGAGCATGGGAAGTTTGTTCTTGCTTGTAACCAAATGCTCCCACCTGATTCTTCTCCTGCTATTTTCCAGGAGAAGCGCAGGTTTGTTCCCTTCCAAAGTGGTCGTGGGAGTTTGGAGACCAGGGTGGACAAGGTCAAGCTTGAGTGCATTATGGTCGCTATCGGTCCTTTCCGTTACCCTAAAATCCCGGATTGTCGGCCACTTCACTATTTGGGCCAGGACATAATCCAAGCGAGACTCTCTTCCCACTCTATTATAGGTGGTTCTGCTGGGTATGTCAGATTTCATTCGCCCGTTGCAGGCTCTGATTCCGAACTTTAGGGTAAGGGCTGTAATTTGTAGTGCAAGTGGGGTCCATGTCTTCGGGGGGGGAGCTTCTAGTGAGGGCACTGCCCATCTGGCCTCTTCTTCCGATGAGAACCCCTCCAGAAGACCAGGGAGTGGCTCAAAATGAGAATTAAAATCCCCTCCCACCACATAGAATGAATCACTCGGTAGCTCGGATATATAGTTCGTAAGTTCATCTATGGTCGGTGATTCCTTTGCAATTCCCACTGGCCTAGAATAGATGTTAATTAACACAAGTTTAGCTTGATTAGGCCAGGATAATGAAACCACAAGGATGTCATCGGAGGTAGCCGATAACCGTGTTGCCACACAGCCTAGATGGGATGCAACCCAGGTCGTGAGCCCCCCTGACGGACGGCCTTTGCCTTCCCACCTTGCTGGAATGAAAAATGACATATAGCCTTGGTGACCATAATCCTCTCTAGCCCAGGTTTCCTGGAACATACAAACGTCTCCAGTATGTTATTATAATCACTGACCGTGCTTTTCTTGGGTCTTTTTTATGTATCCATACATTTTCTCCGGCTGAACATCTGGATTTAAAGTTGGGAAGATGAGTATATATCGCACTTACAAGGTGATATCTTTATATTTTTAACATATAGCAGTAGCATTAATGGTCCTGAGGAAGCAGCAGGAGACCGATAGGCTCCAGTGACTCCAGAAACATGTCGACCTAACATTCTCTTTGGTAGTTATTTGTTACACTACACTTTGCACTGTTTTTATTGAGTTGGGAGTGAAAGGGTGCCTATTAAAATTTGTTTTCCCCTATCACTACCTAATTTTAGCGTTTTTTCTCTTTTCTTTCATCACTTCAACACTTTCACTTTCTAGCACTGCTATTCAGTTCCACATTAGGCACACCCTGTTTACATCTGAGTTAGTGTGTTTGGTACACCCTTGACCTGGTTTAAAAATCTGCCGGTCTTTTGTGGTCTACCATTTCTTGAAAGGAATAAGAGATCCCAGATGATGAAGGGCGGTCTCGATGGTGGACTGATGGGAACTCGCGTACACTGATAGCTTCTCCCTTTTCTAATTTCTGTTGGATACATAATTCTACTAGCCTTTTTGACTCTCTGCTAATTTTTGTTGGTGTCATTAGTATTCAGGGGGTTTAGCAGTTCGGGTCGTAAAAATTCCCCTGGGACCTCTTTCAGTGTTCCAATGTCACCATACCTCTACCATGTCTATTGTGTCACGTCACATAATTCCATCCTGGAATACTCCGATGGTATTTATGTGACGTCACACATTCCAGTGTGACATTCAGCTGTTCCGACCTGCTTTTTGCTAATGCTGTTGCCGGTTCATTGTGGGCCTTATAGTTTATACTAAGAAATAAATATTCATCGTTTATGGTGTCAGGCTCTGACTACAACAATACTGAACTTCCGGTTGTTTACTGAAGCCCTAGCGGAGATGCCACACAATAACAAACATGTCACTAGAATACATTCCAATAGACCCGATTCAGGCGGGAGACTCCTGACTTTTGAAGCCGAAATGGCTTTACCTTGGCTGACTCCCGCCTGAAATTGCCTCAGTAGAAGTCAATGAAATAAATACGTTCTGTATATTCTTTTTTTTAAATCTCCCACTTTCCTCTTAAAACGTTGGTATGTATGCGAAAGGTTCGTCCCATCAGCTAAGTTTCTCTGTAGATGGGATGGGATGTCTGCGAACGAGACAGAGAAGACGGGCGAGAGAAGAATGCCTCCCACCACCCAAGGTAAAGGACAAAATTAACAAGGCAGCCATCTTTAACGGAGACACTTTTGGGTCAGTAATGTCGGACTTTTGAAGAACCTAGGAACAGAATAAACTGAACTTCCAGTATTTCTTAGTTATTCAAATTATTTTTCCTTTTATCCACCAAAATGTGCGATTTTCTACAAATAGGAATTTATATATTACTCTGTTTTTCAACAGTTTGGTTTGAAAAGACGACGATCTAGTCACAAAGTTTTATATGTTCGAACTTTTTCGAAGGCATTGAGGTACGCTATACATAAATAATCATCAATTCTCCTTAGACGCCTGCTACCTTTTACCACTTTTCATACACGAGACCTCTTGATTTTGAATCAGACCTGACATGCCCGAACTAGAATTACGTCACTCTGCGGCCCCGCCGTTGGTGTGCAGAGACGCCTACTGCGTGATGACGTCAATGGCTGCTCAGCTGACAGATGGAGAATGAGACGTCACAACATGGCGTCCCGCGGTAGAGCGGGTATCGGAGCGAGCTTTTCATAGACAGGCGCCGCCCCAGGGACGGGCTCTGTCCGCAGCAGGTAAGAAGGAGATGCTTCTGCTCTCCGCCACACTACCATTATTTGTGTTTTCTTCTGTTCCGTTTCGGTTACATGCCTGAACGTGTACTGTGCCGGCTTTAATATGAGTGGCCTTTTCCACGAAGTGCCATTCCTACATAGTTTGTAAGCCCTGCATCACCAGTTCTGTATGTACTGATTTTACTTCCTGGGTTTTCTGTGTCCTGACTGCCACGTCTGTTTGCTCCCTCGCAGCTCATGTTATTCACCTTTCCATAGCCTTCAGCCACCGCATTACTCCTCAATTGGACACCAAAGAGAGCTTCCTCTGTTCAACCATCCTTGGACTGTTGAACACTCTTATACTGCCTTTTCGGGCTCGGTAGGTCGTGTACCATGACCAAGCATTTCCTAACTTGTCACCGTGAGCGTATTTCTAGATTTAGGTTGGATTGCAGAATATGCGAATTTAGAGGAGTTTAAATGGTTTAAGTTCCGCCGCGTCTCAGACCCGGAAGTAATTAGAAACTGACTCTGAAACTGGACTTCATCGAGGCTTTTATTGACCCCCGTTACAGGGAAACAGTGATCGATTTCTCAACAACGATGCCTCAACCACTCTAAACACATTTTAAGGTAGACCCTGCCAATGAAGTATCTATCTCCTGTTTACATTTCAGGCTTTTTACTTAATTTACGTACCTAAGAGTATTTACCTTTTCCGGAGTGTTGTTTTTCTGTAGTTTTCTTCATGCGTCATATTCATCTTGTGTGTGTCTGTAATCTCGGGTTGTTGTGGGTGATTGTTTATTACGGGCCATAATTGAGATGTCTGGAGTTGAGGCTGAAGCAAACCGAGGTTCACACAGCGCGTGTCAGTGAATCCCAAAGGCAAAGGTGTACGGAATGCATGCTCAGCCAATCCTTGATCCTGCTGCAGAGCACACAGAACAACGTTGATACGTTCTAACTGCCAATGTATGCAACGTGTGTGAAAGGAGGACAGAATTTTTGAAATACTGACCGGGTAGAAGGAAATGAAGTGCTTATAAATGAATGCTTGTGGGTCAATGGTGAAATGAGAGATGCAAGAGACGATGTTCCAAAGAGAAAAGTGATGAGGTGTGAAAAATGCAGGTGGAGAATATCAGAAAGATGCAGGGGAAAAGGGAGGCTGGCGTTTCACAGTGAGGCTGCAAGGGAAAGTCGTGTGAAGGAAAGGACTGGACTCATTGCTATACTCTGACGACTCCCTACTCTTTCCACTGACCGTACTAATGTTTAATTCAGTCTCTTATTTTCAATATTGAAACATTTAAAATAGGTTTTACAACAATATCACTATTACTCATGTATCCAATAAAGTAACAATGACAAACCTAATAGGTCTGGCTGGTTTTAGGCGCATTCCCCTTAGTTTGTGATGTGTCTGGATGCAGTAACAGAAATGATACTCAATAGTCAGATGGCACACTGCGCTAGCACAAGATTTTCCTTTGTGTAATGAGCCGTACCCTTAACTACATAAGCTCTACCTCTTGGAAAGTATACATAGTTAGACTTTAGTACTTTTAGAGAGACCCTCTCGCCCCCATCCGATTGCATCCCACTTAGTTCTTTTTGTTTACTTGCCTAGATGTATTAGAGATGCACATGTAGTAATACGTCACCTGATCCTAGTGGAAGGTAGTGGCCTGTGAAATTTAGTATATGTCAAGCTGAGCAACTTCAGACACCTTGTATGCTGTCTCCTGACCTAATCTAGTAAAGTGTTTACTGATTGTCTCTGAACCTATGTAGCACAGCTGTTTGCTGACTTCTGTCATGCGACTGTCTTTCAGTGAGCATCGATCAGCTTTATGCATAATGAGACTAGTATTTTATTATTTTAATTTAATCTTTGAATGAGGATCTGCAAGATTTACAACCCACTCAGTAGGACACGAGGCCAGTTATGTGTGTTTGTAAAGGGCACTATCACACACGAGGGTATCCTGGTACAGAGTAAGTATGTGCCCCTAACACTGCCTATGGTTGGTTGGTTGGTTAAGTGAATAGCCAGATCTTCAGCTTGTTGCAGAGTTCAAACGAGAGGTGCAGGCTCTGATTTGCAGTGGGAGGTTGTTCCACTCTTTAAGAGTGATGTAAGAGAATGTTTGTCCTCCTGATCTGGTTCTGTGTAGGCTTGGGGATGTGTGCGAGAGAGTGTTGTGAAGCGGAGGTGTCTGGGTAGTTGGTGGAACGAGATACAACTGTTCACGTAGAATGGGCCAGAGTTGTGTAGTGCCTTTTATTTTAATGTGTGTATGAGGAGTTTGAATGAGCACGTTTGTGTACCGATTTGATGGTTAAAAACCATCATAAAAATGCATTATTACATAACCACATAAAAACGTACTGAACATCAATTAAAAACGAGTTTAAAAAGAATTTTGTTGTTAATATATGCAGACTTTAGGCATAAAAAGGAGCAGCAAATTTCATTTCATCTCAATTCATCCACCATCAACCCCTTGTATTTCTTAATTTGATCACAATTTTTAGAAAACTCATAATAGCACACAAGGTACGCATCTCAGTTGCTCTTTGCAGAAATAGTAAAGCAGATTTTGCATGGTTAATTTTTGATTCCTTTAAGATGTCCACCAGAAATCTTCGACGCAGAATTTTATAAAAAGAACAAAATAATACAAAATGAAGGGTGTCCTGTGGAGACCTATTGTCGCAGCCGCAGGCACCCTTCTGCTCAATTGTTAGCGTAAAACCAGACGGGTAAGCTAAAATATTATGCAACAAATTGAGCCTAAAACGAGTCATTAAAAATCTCTCATGTTGACTGTACATTAAAAAGAGATACCTTTCCATGCCCATTTCATTACATACAAGCGAGTGGGCTACTACAGAGGATTTAGTAGAGTCAAGTTCGATCCTCCTGCAATCATATTTTTCCATTAATTGCTTTTGTACATAATGCCTGCAGGAGGTATCCACATTTGAGGGGTCAGAGAATAACATTTCCTGGTTAATGGACCCTAGTGTTTCCTTGATGTATTTCAACCAGGGGATTTGGAGCCATCTATCTCTCCGTAAACAATCCTTAATGATCTGTCTGGTTAATTCAGCGTTAGGGTTTAGCCAGATTTTAAGCCAGGTCAAAATTGGTCTCATTCTGATCAGGTCAGATATATATGGGGTACCAAGCTCTTTGTGTGTAATTGCTGCTGGGATGCTCTGGGGGAGCTTTAACAGTTTTTAAAAAAAAAATTGTCTTCCTCTCCTTGTATCTGTTGTGCATCCCTAAAACCCCACACCTCTGCTCCATAGATAGCCTTCGAGGTACTGACCGCACTATACAGTGTCATCACCTGCTCAAGAGACCAACGACCCATTCTTCGCGCAAAATTTAGTATAGCCCCGTTTGCTGAAACAAGTTTCCTAGACCTCTCCTCAATCAATGGCGCAAACTTAATCTTTTCATCAAATAGGAGACCCAAATACGGGAAAGTGGTCAGTGTCCAGAACATGTTCCCCTATTTTAAACACAAATCTCTTGTGTGGTTTCTTCCCTGCTACCATGATGGAAGACTTTGTCAAATTGACGGAGAGGTCCAGATTCTTCATGAATTCAGCAAAACCTCTGATTAGGAGCTGGAGACTGACTGCTGTTCGAGCGAGGAGGACCGCGTCATCTGCGTACAAAAGTACCGGTATATGGCGCGGTCCTACCCCTGGGCAGTCAGTCCCCAGTGCTAGCAGGGCACTCTCCAGGTCGTTTATGTAGAGGGAAAACAGAAACGGAGCCAGGATACACCCCTGCCTCACCCCGCCAGAGCACGGGAAGGGATCAGTACTCACCCCACGCGCTATAGCGGACCTTGGCAGTGGTGTTCCAATGCAGCTCCTTAAGTACGTTGATCAGATCTGGATCAATTCCCAATCTATTCATAAGTGTCCAGAGTTTAGCTCTATTAACGTTATCAAATGCCGCTGCTAGGTCCATGAATCCCATAAACATGGTCCCGTCATCTCTTAGTATATTTAGCCGCAAGGATGTACAGATTGAGACATTGGTCACTAGTTGACCTGCCTGTTCGAAACCCGTACTGGGTGTCCACCAAGGTGTTATGGGTATCGGTCCACTCTATTAAGCGGTTGAGAATAGCCCTCCCAAGTACTTTAGCAGAGACATCAATCAGCAAGATTGGTCTGTAGCACTGTGGATTGTCCCTACAACCTTTCTTGTATATAGGGACAATAACTGCAGTTGACCAAGATTGCGGGAGGCCAGATTTAATTGCTGCATTGAGTACTCTAGTCATGATTGGTGCCCATAGATCAGTGTTACTTAACAATAGGTCTGGGGGGGTACCATCCGGCCCTGGAGCTTTGTTTTGCGTCAACCCTAGAATTGCTTTTAGGACTTCCTCCAGAGAGAGTTCTAGTTCTTCTGCCCTGGGTCCTTCCCAGATCCCATCTCCAATGTCTACCTCCTGCTGGTTATACAAAGATTTAAAATGGTTAATCCATTGATCTAGTAGTATATTGGTACTGATGACTGGGGAGCTTGAGTCTTTGTAACAGGGTCTATTTATAATTCTCCAAAACTGGGCATAGTCCCTATTTTCTCCTGCCTCTCTAAGGTCTGCCCAGACTTCTTTTTGGAGAGCACTCTTTCTTCTCTTTACCTGCATTTTATAGTTCTATCTGCATCGGGCAATTTCAATCTTGTCTCTCGGGACCTTTTTTAAACTCTGCTTTAAATCTCTTAATGTCCTTGAGCAGTTAGTGTCGAACCATCTTGGGGAAGGTAATTCCTTGACAGGCCTCTTAGTTTTCAGTAACCCTTCTACTATTTTAGTTAGAGATTCGAAAGCCACGACCACTCCTCTGCTCTCTATTGTGGGGTCTAAACAGATCTCTGTGCCCTTTCCCTTCACCCACTAACTTGATGTAAAAATCTTGCGGGTTGATCATTGTCCACCTTATGCGTCTCAGTTGCTTGAATTTCGGTGACACCCCTTAGGTTTTTCCCCGGTAGATCTTTATAATTTCTAGGGAGAGGGGATTATGATCGCTGAAGGGACTCCACTCCGTTCTTGTTCTTATAATTTGATCTTTAGTGTGAGCAGAGATCATTATAAAGTCTATTATAGACCCACAGCCTCTCCCTTTAAATGTGGGTATGGGAGTCTCCCCTGCTTTCAGTACAACTAAATCCATAATATGGGTGAGCGCAAAGTTGTCTCGGAGCTTCATCAGCATTATGCCCTCTTTGTTATGTTCGAAGTGGAGACCCTTTTCTAAAGGACAGGTAGACCAATCATCAGAAATGGGGAATAACTTGGGGCATAGGTGACAATTGAAGTCCCCCATCAACAGGACAGTTGGTTCAGGCCCCTTTGTCCTAAGCTCTATTTCCTCATTTATCCTACTCTCGAGCTCTAATAGTATAGGATAGTTCCCATCCACTGGGCCCGAGTTATAAAAGTTTAGAAATAGTAGTCTCTGCCCCTGGAATGAGACTGCTTGTAATGTGTCTGAAGCCCAGTCTGACTGTGACCAAGTACCCTTTAGGTCTAAATCTACATAAATCACTAGACCTCCTTTTGCTCTCCCAGATTTCGTCTCTTGGGCGGGTCTGAAAAAACATTTATAACCCTCCAATTGACAGAGGTCAGAATCTCGCGCCCCTGTTTCTTGGAGAGCTATGACATGAAAGCCCCTTATGAATTCTTTCCACTCCTTGTTATTGATTTTAGCTTCCAGGCCTGCTATATTCCAGGATAATACGGTCAATCCGGCCCTATTCTCTTTCCTATCCACTGTGAATTCATTTATTCTACCCTCACCCACTACTATTGGCTCTATGGTATTTTCGATCTCCTCCCCATGTTTAGGAGGTTCTTCTGATCTCAAGATTTGTTCATTCCCGGTACTCGGGCAACTACCCTCTATTTCAAGACATGGGCATTCACTGGTAGCTAAGGGTGTTACAGGATTATTTTCTGTCGGGGTGAGTCAATCATTATCCTCAAGTGACTGCAAAGGGGCAAATCTGTTTCTCCACTGAGAATAGTCTCGTGGAGGTAAGAACTGGTCGGGGTAACCTACGGGTCTTGGTCTTTGTGTGCGTTGAGGTCTTCCAGAGTTCCACCTGCCATCATCAGCACCATTGGTGTTCCAAGTCCTTGGGTAAAAATACCCGAGTGGGAGTGCACAAATTGTGCTAGTTTGATTCCTGTTGGAGTTCTTCAGGATATAATCAACCAGCCTAGTGTCTCTGAAATTTGCAACTATGCAGTCCCCTCTTATATCTTTTTTCCTCCCGCCAAGCCAGTTCACTCTTCTTACATGCACTATCTATCCTCTGTCCCCCTTATTTAAGGGTCTATGTATATTCAGCCACTTGGAGATTTTTGCATGTAATTGGGAGTGTGATTCTCTCTCAGTAGCCCTAATTTCTGGTACCCCTGCAAAGATTATTACAAATGGGCTGGCCTCTGGGGGGAGATTTATATGTGGGGCAGGGCTATTTGTGGTGAAGAAAGGGTCAGAATCCATATAAAATGGACCGTGATTCTCATTTCTCTGTTAAGAATCTTCCTGTCTCCATTGCATTAGTGGTTGTAAAGGGGCTTTGTCCATATTTTTAGAGTTCATCTTTTTAGTGTATCCCCCTCTCTGTTCGTTGTTGGGTCCCCCTCTTAGGTCTTGGGAAATTTTTGGTGCCTCATGGATCTGGGCAATTGTGTGTTGAGTATGACTAACACAGTTGTTATTTGGCGATATATTTTTGTCGACATTGTCATTAGTGACCTCCTCATTTAGTTGATTAGAACCAGTAGAGGGTTTCTTAAAGGTGTGTTCTATTACCTTACTTTGTTTAGACAACTCGCACGCAATTTTGTCCACCTTACTTATAATTGGTTTTAGCTGCGCAGTTATGAAGGATTCTAGATGTTTTTTGAGATCTCCTAGGACTACCTCAACCTAACCTGGAGGATTTGTGTCTGTATGGGTGTTATTTTCTACCAGGATGGCCTCTTGTCTACTCTTAGAGCGACTGCCTCCTACAGGTGCTTTCCTTTGTCTCTGTGGCCCCTTGGTCCTCCCCTGTCGCTTTATTTTTCTCTGATGGGTCATTTCGCTACGCCCAGAAATTTATATCCCCGGGGATTGTGCGCAGGGGACATCCTCAGTTTCATTATTTGGTTGGGTCACATTCCCTATCATAATTGGACTATCAGCAAATGATGGGTCTCTAGAGGGTGTGAGAGTAGTGCATTAAGGTTAGGTGAGGAGGATAAACTCCTTTCCATGCATTCTATTTCCCCCCAGACCTTCCTTAGCATTAAATCAATTGCGGTGGGTTTATTTCCTTTAATTGGAGCAGATTCTTTAGTTGCCGCTGGCGTTTGTTTGGGGGTCTCTCTATTGTGGGTTTTACTCATGACAGAGCGTGTATTAAGGTGATTGGACATTTTTAAACGCCTAAAGCTTATTCACTCTTATTCCCCCATAATTAATTCGTTATACTAGGAATACTGCGTTACCCAGTAACCCCACAATTAACAGATGACTAAACACCCCTCTTCCTGCCACAGCAAATAATGCTCAGAATTTTTGATAGTGGGCTAAATAAACAATTGATCAGTCCAGAATCTCCAAATGCAGTACCTGAGTCAATAGTTCCAAGTTCAATGGAGCCAAGGGGGGTGGCCCGTCCCGCCCCTGGTCGTCCCCGGACGGCCACAGACGGCCCGCCCTCTGCCCGGGCTCAGCCCGCGCGCGTCCCGGGGGTTCTGCAGTGTTTTTATCTCGCCTCCTGGCGCGAGATTGGCGGCTGCTGACGATGCCGCTAGGGATTCTGGGGAGTGTGGTTCGACCCCTCCGCTCGCCGGCCGCTCTGGTGGTGTGGCGGCAGCGGGAGGGGGAGCCAGTCGGACCCAGTGGACGATCACAGGCAGGTGGGGGAAGCAACAATCCCCAAACAGCGCAGGAGAGCCTCCGCTCCACCGGGGCTCTGCAGTGTTTTTATCTCGCCTCCTGGCGCGAGATTGGCGGCTGCTGACGATGCCGCTAGGGATTCTGGGGAGTGTGGTTCGACCCCTCCGCTCGGCGGCCGCTCTGGTGGTGTGGCGGCAGCGGGAGGGGGAGCCGGTCGGACCCAGTGGACGATCACAGGCAGGTGGGGGCAGCAACAATCCCCAAACAGCCTTTTGGTGTCGTGTGATGTGAGTTCTGTGTGGAAAGTTGAGAGGGCGTCTGCTGAATGCCTGATTGTTTGTAGTCTTCTAGTAAGTTGCTTGTTGATCCCAGCGTAGTTGGTCTCATAGTGCAACTTGCTGTTGACTAGGGCGTGATTGACAGATTTTCTAGTGTTGTTTGAGAGCCATTTGTAGATCTTAGTCTGCATCTTCATGTCTGGAAGCAGGATGCAGTGATAATGTTGACTTTTGCGGTCATGTTCAGTTTGCTGTCGATAATTATACTGAGGTTCCTGACTTTGGTTTAAAAAAAATGTTTTTACTTTATTGCCTAACATAACAGCGGCACATAGCAAAGATAAGCATATCATAATATTGACCTCCGTATTTACCTCAGTGTCATACATTATACGTATAAAGAAACATACAAAACACATTGTAAATGGTGGAGTCAACAGAATCCTTCAGGTACATTCCTGCCTTTAAGAGGTAATCTAGGACGGCATGGGTTCAAACTTTACAGGAAGCTTCAAAAACTGTTATAGAAATTGAGCTTTTTTGGGGGGCGGGGTTATATAGAACAAACTCGACCCGAAGGTATCAGAGCGCTTTACATGAGCACCAATTGCCTTACAGACAGACACCTTTATTTTGTTGGGCGCAGTGAGCTAGTGATTTGCTCAGAATCACAGAATGTTGAGCATCCCTGCCGAGGCTCGAACCCGGGTTCTCCAGCTTAGAGGTCGACCCCTCTAGCCGTTAAGCCACATCCTGTATTTAGTTTTGTTCAAAATCTGAAAATATCAACAGACTTGAGCACAGTCCAGTGTACAGTAATATGAATTAAATTGAGGAAGTGCTTATGTGTTAACTGGTGTTAAGAATCCCTCATTTTACAATCTAGTTCCATTACCTAGTATTGTCCTGTGGAGACCCTTGTCTAACTAGGTTGCACTCCGGATGAGTCTCTGCCATCACCAGCATTCAAGGAAACTTGTTTTAGGTGACTCAATCCACAATAGAAGTAAGAGAGCCACTACCCTTCAAATTAATTTCTTTCACCTTTTAACAATACAATCCAGGTGTGTCGAAGTTGACACAAGATAAACATAAATTCAGCCCAGTGGATAAGGGAGATGAGTTTTGAACTGCTGTCTGCAACCTGTCTCCCTCTCCCTACGCTGATCTGTTCTTGCCCAGGGGAGGCCCTTAATATCCCACCATTATAACCCCAGCAAACAAGCGCAGCCCCTAGGATAGAGCATTTTGGATTTCAGAAAGTTCTACCACAGATTCGATTGTTCTTCTGATTTCCAAAGACGTATAGGTAGGATATTGCATTAATTTTAACCATTTATGGTTCTCAAAATTGTAAGATTTGCATTATGTAGTATAATTTGATGCAGTTTACTAGTTTATTAAACTGTACCATTTCCATTACTTTTTAAGTGTTGCGTGGTTACTTAAGGTTAACAAGTCATTGATTTTTCCCAATCCTGTAATGATGTGCTGTTTTCATTTGACTTATTTAGTTTTCATGAATAGGTGGAGTACCATTCATTATAGATTGAAGGAGGATCGGCAAAAAATTGTTTCAGGATATATTAACAGATTGCGGTTACTTTCTTAGTGGTATTAGTCTTTCGACGTAATTTTATATTTTTTTTAATGACTCTTAAGACAATCTTCCCGACTGTTATGTCAGTCAGTCAGAAACTTAATTCTGTCATTACAACCATTAAAGTGCAAAGGTGTACAGAACAATAAATTCAGTAATACATACAGTGCCATAATTCATTTCCAAACAGTTAACTGACGAATCAAGAAATACCAACTTCATGTAAACAATTAAAAAAACAAACAAAAAAACTGAGAATAAACTAGAGAAAGAACTCTTGCAAGTTGAAACCCATGAAGGATTACATAAAAGTGCAAGTGTGTATAGTGCAAAGGTACAATATTGCATACATGGTGTTACAATGTAAGCATATATATCAAAATTGAACTTTTTGTCTATTGAGAACCGTGCTTCTGATAACTTGTGCTTATTGCACAGTGGGTACATATATTGGATTAGTCTTTCCACATTACATTAATACGTTATTTTGAACCAGGACTACCAGGAAAGTCATTCTGCATCAACTGAACAGTATTGTTTCATCGTTTTTGAGTAAAACAAATTGTGTTGTCCGTACCTCATTGCGTCATGCAGGTTAAATTGTCTAAAGCTATCTTTTAATATCTGAGTCAATGGAAAAATGTATTCTGTATCCGCTGTTTTATAACTTAACTGGGTGTGAGTGTGTGTTTGATTCAGATGCTGCGTCCATCACCACCCCCTTTTGTACCGCTTTTGGCCGCCATAAAGTGTGGCAGGGTATGCTCAGACGTGAGTCCCTTGCTCACTTTGCCACTGGATTCAAGCAAGCCGGGCTGAAGACGGCTGGAATGCCAGAAACCGGTCCTTGGAAGCTTGTTTCCGATCCAGGGAAGACATGGCTTGGCAGTTCGGGCTGGACTGTTCCCATGAGGCACAGGGTCAGACTGATTTGCATTAGCCATGTCTGAACTGGGGTGGCAGAGTGGGCTAAAGAAAGGTGATGGATTAAAACCCAGATCTTTTGACTGGGTGTGAGTGTTTGATTGATTCAGATGCTCCGTCCATCACCACCCCCTTTTGTACCGTTTTATAACTTAAGGGCACTGAAACCACTGCATAGAAATGTTGCTTTGTTTTTAAGCTGAGTGATCCACCAGTTTGCACAATTTAGAAGTTTTGTGATGTTTTTGTCTCTGCGGTATCCTATATTTTAGGGAAAAAAAATGCAGACGGAAGCTGTGCTCAATGCCTATAGTACCTGCTAAGCAGAGTCCTGAAGTAGGTGAAATAGCTTTCCGATAACTGGGACCAGAGTTAGTAACTGAAAACTCATGTTTGCTAGTGTTTGTGTGAAATACCTTGGCAGCTATGTTCAAGGAGCGATTTCATCCTAAATCAGTAGATTCATTGTTTGCGTTCAAGTAGGATAATTTAAACAGAAAAGCTTTACTTAGCAAACGTAACGGGGCGTGCAGTGCAGTTATTTAGATTTGGTGGTAAAGTAAACAATTAGGCGACATACTGAGTGGTGAACCTGACAACAGACCTCTAGCCCAATAAACAGAGGAAGTGCATTCAAATCTACGTGCTTGGGTAGGGAACTACATTTGGCTTTTCTTTCTTTTCTTTTGGTATGTGTGTTTGTGTGTGTGTGTATATGAAAATTGTTCCACAGAGGTTATTAAATGTGGTCTAATAACACATGCTGTTTAAAGCAAACATTCTAATCAGTTAGGGGAGAGAGAAGCTGAGATCCATTCGGCTTCCAAGCGTTTGACAGATAATCAGAGAGGAATGTATCACTTGTCCTGTTACCAGAGTCTGGGGTTGTAGCCATTTAAAAACCCTCATTCATGTGGTAGTGGTAGGAGCGGTACATCTTGATTGTCCACTGTAGTCTGTTACGTGAACAGCATCATCATTGAGTCTGTCATGCTTTCCTCCACCAGGATGGAGACCAACTGGTTATTTACAGTAGTGATCAGTGATGGTGATGGTGATGGTGAAAGTGAGGTGACTTTAAAATTGCCTCCATTCCTCTGACGCAGGTTTATTCTGTCTGGGATGGGGCAAGGTTAAAAACTAAATGTTTTGCGTGAATAAAAGGGCTACTGTTCTATAGCACCTGTATCAGAAAGGTATGGGTGGTCGACATGTTTCAGCCCTTTTGGGGCCCAGTTGAGTCGGAGGGCTTTCTTCTGGACCAAATTTTGCAACTCATAGTGGTGTGATGTGCGAGGGAAGCTGTTCAATAACCCTTCTTCTTAATGCGTCTTTTAATACACAGGATGGTTGTGGTTATGGGTCAATGGTACCTATAACTAAAAGTGGAAAGGAAAAAGACTATAATAACAGAGTACACATACATTTTATCTATGTTAGTCTATTGTGACTATGCACTGCCAGTAGTGATGCTAGTCTTGAATCTTACATTGCTATGCTCCTCGAAAGCGTGAGGGGTGGGTGAAAAACACCCATTATTCACTGGCGCATTCCTAATTCTAATGCCCTACTAAACAGGCATATGTACCGGCATTGGGAGGAGGTCGGACAGCTACTCAAACACCTCCCTGAACAGTACTAACAGATAGCAACACACCTGGTGGAGGAAGGCAAGAACATGGCAAACTCCTGCCTCAAATCAGCCCTTGATGCGGCAGACACATCCAGCAGACTCATGATGGGTGGGATAACCGAGAGGAGGCATGCTTAGCTGAGGATCTCAGGTTTCAAGTTGGAAGTCCAGAATAATATTCTAAACGCACTCTTCAATGGGGAAACACTGTTCGGAGAATGAAACTGCGAGGTGCATGGGAACGCTGCAGTTCAGAGGTATGAGAAGGGGCATCCCCTCAAGGAGACCAAACTGCAGAGGAGGAAACCAGCCGGGAAAGCCCCACCAGACCTTCCAACAAACCTACCATGGGCAACAACCAAGCGCAGCAGGGTCAGCAACTGCAAACCTGGCAGTACCAACCTAGTGACCAGTCCTTTCGAGGGCAATGGAATGGACCAGGGCAAACAAGAAGAGGGGACCAACAACCCACCTCAAAGTAAACCCACTGCACCGTACGTGCCCACCCACACAACACCACTACGGGAGCGGCACAACAAAGGACTCAAAAAACAATTACACTAACACAAAAGAGAGATTAACGAACATGTACACCAGTAGGAGGCAGGCTAAGACACTTCTTCCAGGAGTTGAAGAAAATAACAACAGTCAAATGGATACTGAACATCATACAGTTCGGATTCTGTATAGAACTGGAAAAGAAGCAACTAAACAGGAGGCGGAAAAGCAAGACGCGCTCTGCAAAAGAACTTGTGCTCCTCCCACAGGAAGCACAAGAATTCTTCCACAAGGAGGCGAGATAAACAGAACCGTTCATAGAAAGAAACAAGGGAGTGTACTCAAACTACTTCCTTGTACCAAAGGTAGACGAAATGTAAAGACCCATCCTGGACCTGCGGTTCCTAAACCAATACATAAAGACTTAACAATTAAAAATGTCTTCCTACAGGAGGTTATTCGTCAGATAAGAGACCGAGATTTTATGTCTACCATAGACCTCAAATACGCCTACCTACACATTCCCATGAACAGACAACACAAACATCTACTAAGATTTGCCATCGACAAAGCGCATTACCAGTTCACAGCCCTGGCATTCGGACTAAAATCTGCACCAAGGGTCTTCACCAAATGCCTCGCAGCTGTAGCAGCACACCTATGGAGGGAGGGGATTCATGTATACCCCTACCTCGACAACTGGCTGATGAAGGCAAGTTCCTACAAAAAATGGCAAATACATGCACAGCAGGTCACACAGACACTGACAGAGCTGGGATTCTCAATACACTGGGGGAAATCCTCAATGGAACCAGAACAGATGAAGATCTTCCTGGGCGCACAGATCAACACCATTCAGAGCAAGGTGTTCCCCAGCGAGATGAGAACACTTGCCCTGCTGAAGGGGAGACATCAATACCGGAAGGGGCAAGCTCGGACGGTGAGGACAGCGAGCAAGCTCATGGGGATGATGGCGTCCTGCATACACCTAGTCCCCAATATACAACTCCACATGAGACCATTCCATGAATGGCTGCAATAACAATGGTCACAAGCTACAGGGAGTTGGGAAGATCTAGTGGTTGTAACGCAAGCAGTGCAAGAAGAGATAGTGTGGTGGAACAAAGAGAACAGAACAAGGGGGAAGCCTTTAACACCACCAACAGTGACCATCACCACAGAGGGATCCCAGATGGGATGGGGAGCACACATGAACCAGCTCAAGGTGATGAGGGGTCTGTGGACTCTAAAAGATGTGATCAGACACATCAATTACCTGGAACTAAAGACTGTTGCCGACATGCCACATGCATCATTGAGAATTGCATTAGTAAACGGTGCAAATCGCAATTTTCGGCCATTTGCGAATGCAATTCTCAAATTTGGGATGCATCATGCTTTTCGCAATTTTAGGAATCTCAACCATGTTGCGATTTCTAAAATTGCATTTAAAAAATCGCAATTTGAGATTTCTTAAATGCAATGCATGAACATTTTTTTTTTTTTAAAATTTTTGAAAACCTTTATTGTGCATAAAAAGGAGGACAAATACGGGCCTACAACCGTCAGGCCGGCCACGAAACAGTTGAGCACGAGAGCAAACAATTGAGACCCCCCCAGCGGTATCAGGCAATATAGCAACAAGTAATAGCAGTTACACAGAAGTGAATCATGCCGCCAAGGAGAAGGAGCAGTGAAGGTTAATTTTAAAAGTTTTTTAACATAAATCGGTGAAAATGAAGTCAAGGAGAACTGAGTCCAAACAGTCCGCTTACAGTACATGCAGGCAGCAATAAACTTGGCAGTAGTGATAACACCCAACAGTCTGGCGGCACAATTCCAAACAGGAGCATCAGTCCATATCTGCGTACCACCCACAGCGCTACCCACTCCTTAGAACCCTTACTACAGACCCAGAACAAGGAAAGAGAAAATTATAAAGAGATCATAAATAGATACCATAGAAATCAACGAAACTAAAACATACCCCCCCACCCTACACACATGCAGAGGCTATGGCCTACCCCCCCCAGCAGAGTGTCTGTCGCCCCATAAACCCGAAATGTAGCAAGAAAAGAGAAAAGGGGAGAGAGAGGAAGAGAAAGTAAAGGCCAAGATCGGAAGAAAGGCATAGAAGAAAAAGCGTCACATTGACATATAGGGAGGAAGACAAGTGTGCAAACTAGTCTATAACCCCCCAAAAATGAAAAAGGTGGGGAGGAGCCAACAATTATCAAGCTCCGTAAGCTAGCGAACAAGGCAGTGGTTAATATCCTAAACGGAGCTTCAGAATTTAAAAACCTCGCAACAGGTATGAACATGTAGCCCACCTCCGGCCCCCCGCGTCGCCCAGAACCAAGATCCCAACCACGAAGACTAGCAAGAGGATATTAGTACTGCGGTCGTGAAGGAAAGAAACCATCTAAGGTGCAACAGTGTTAAGCCGGGGGCAGCAGTCAACTAAGATGGCCGCCTCGGACAGAGGAAGACAAAGAGTTAAAATGGACGCCACCCGTTACAGGCAACCCCCCGTCCCAGTAGTCGTTATTGGCAAGTCAGACACCCCAAAAAAATTAACAGAGCCAATGGCTCACTAGGTATCAGGATAGTTACAGTACAGAGTCCCTCAAAAGTACTCCAAAAGACCAAACACTGCAGAGGAAAAGGCGAAGGTGTCAATGCGCGAGTTTGCAAGGGGGCCAGGAGTAGAATAATACACAACACAATGCCAACAAACGGTAAACGCCGGTAGACCAGAACCAGCAATTTCCAGCACCCCAGTCCAACACAAGCCCACACCCTCCCAGAAGAAGTAAATATCAGGAGGAAGCAACAGCGACGTGCAGCAGAAAAACAGGACAGTCAAAATTACTCAGCCAGTGTTATTAAGTGTGGTGCAGTCCAGGTCCCCGCCGGCCAGTCCAACCAAAGCGACAACAGGCAGTCCATCAACCCTGTCCGGATCGGCAGAAAGTCTTCAGGCCTGTCCATTGCTGCGAGCCACCTCCATCCAGGACAAAGAAGCAAGATGGCCGCTCACGGGGAAAGGGAACAAGAAAGACTCCCCATGCCTCAGGGTCTCCAACACAGCAGGAGCATGGTATAGGGCTTCCAGTGATAGATACAGCAAGGGAGACATTTGGCAAGGAAAGCAAGTAGCCGGGCAAAGTAGAGGGTGTCTCAGCAACTGTATCATCGATGGCGGGCAAACGTGTAACATTGTACCCAGGAGAGCGCCTCACCTCCGTCTCTTCATCCGGCAACAATGTATCTTCTCCAGGATAGAGCAAGGGCGGCGGGGGATCCTCCAGCCGGGCTCGCCCCGCGTCAGACATTGCGCCATCAATTCTCCGGACCAGTGCCCGGACAGAGCTCCGCATTACCGCCCTCAATGCCACGAGGGCGGCAAGGATATCACCGCGGGTCGGGACCGCACTTTCCCGCTGCTTCCCCGACTCGGCCAGCATCACAGGGGCATAGGGGTTCACCAGCACTGTAGTCCCGGGAGTAGCCAGAGTCTTGGCAGGAGGAGCAGGCGCCATGTTCTCTCTGCTGCCGGCTGGTAGTGGCAAAGCGGGGACGATCACAGTAGGTCTTGAAGCAGGGATGCAGCCGCCGGGGAAACTCCGTGCACAATTCGGGAGCTGCTCAGGCTAGGAACCCGCCACGGTTCCCGTAGAAGCCGGCCGCCCACCGCGGGGAGACGCAACAAAATGGAGGCCGCCCGCTACACATCGGAACGGCAACAAAGGAGGGCTGCCCGCGGGGGGTTCCAGCGACATCCACAACGCCATCTAAGTCCGACCCGGATGAAGGGCCCATCTCCAGCCATACGGGCAGCGCTCCATAGTCCCATAATCACCGGCGGCGTCCCAGCCCGTCTCCCTGTCCACGTCCCTCAGCGTCTAGCAGCGGTCGTCCGTGCCAGGTCCAGGGGAAGCTCCGGAGGCAGAAGGAAAACACCAAGTCCGCCACCAAATCCGCCGGGAGAGGTATCAGGATGACGCCCGTCTTGTCAGCACCGGTGTCCCACGGCGATAGAGCGGCGCAGATCAGGATAATTGGCCAGGATTATCGAAAAGGGCAGACGGCTTACGGAGCGGGGAGCTCAAGCGTCCGTCCCGTCGGCCATCTTGGCTCCTCCCCCGCATGAACATTTTTAATTTGCGAATTTGCAAATAGGAAGGGGTAAATTAGCATGAAGTTGACCTTCATGCTAATTTGCGAAAACTTTCATGTTACACACACACATGTCCTTGGGACATGTGTATGTGAAACTTGCACTTAGTTATATTTCAGGTGTGTAGGGGGGGTCCTTTGGACCCCCCTACACCCTTGAAAATGCATTCACAGATTGCGATTCGCAAAATGCGAATCGCAATTCGTGAATGCCTTCCCATTCATTCCTATGGGCCTCTGGGCCCATAGGAATGAATGGGAAGGGATTCCTTAATTGCGATTCGCAAATTGTGAATCGCAATTAAGGAATTTTTAGAAATCTCAAATAAAAATGCGTTTTTTTTAATGCATAGCAATTTGCGATTTCTTAATTGCGATTCCTTAATTTTCACAATTAAGAAATCGCAAATGCTAACTTTGATGCATGTGGCCGTGTGTTCCTTGCCCTGAAACCCTTCCAGAAACAACTGTGCTGGCAGAGAGTGTTGGTACAAACCGACGACACCACAACGATGTTCTACATAAACAAACAGGGAGGAACACAATCAGTAGCGCTATCCAACCTAGCGCAGGTAATATGGAGATGGGCCATCCCACTACAAATAGACCTCATGGCAATGCACCTACCAGGAAAGGAAAGCGTGGAGGCAGACCGGCTCAGCAGACTGACATTAGCATCCCACGAGTGGGAACTCAATACACAGGAAACGCAAAAGCTATTCAAGAAGTGGGGGAGCCCAAAAATAGACCTGTTTGCAACACTCCAGAATGCAAAATGCTAATACTTCACATCCAGACAGCCAGGAGAACAATCCCAGGGAAATGCCCTATGGATAAGCTGGTCGAAGACATTTGCCTACGCTTTTCCCCCGATACCACTGATGCACAGAGTGCTCAGCAAATGCAGAACCAGCAACATGACACTGATTCTGGTAGCACCACAGTGGTGAAGACATTCCTGGTTCTCACAAATAGTGGAGATAGCTCAGGGCCCGCCACACAAGTTCGCAAAAAGAAAAGACTTGCTCTCCATGCAAAACGGGGAGGTGCTTCACCCAGAGCCAAAGAGCCTCTGCCTAGCAGCCTCGCTCCTGAAGACGTAGAGTTTGCACACCTAAAACTCCCAGAGAGCAGATAGCAGGTGCTGCGGGAGGCAAGAAGGCCTACCACACGGAAGTGCTACGTAGCAAAATGGAAACGGTTCACACAGTGGTGTATCAGGGAAAAGCGACACAAGAAAATCACCAAGGAATCAACGGTGCTAAAATATTTATTACACTTGCTAAAAACTGTACCTCGCGGAGAGTACACCTAGCAGCGATAGTAGCCTATACAAGAGGGGAGACTGGAAAAAGCTTCTTTACATCCCAGGTGGCAAAGAGGTTCCTGGAAGGGGCTAAAAGAATCGCACAATCCCACTCTACCAGGAAAAAAGGAGCCACAATAGCCTTCCTGACAAACACACCCATCCAAGACATCTGCCTGCGGCAACATGGGTTTCAGTGCACACGTTCACTAAACACTACTGCGTGGATATACAGATGAACAAGGAAGCACAAGTAGGAACAAGGGTGCTTCAACATATATTCAACAACCAACTCTCATCTTCCACCCAGCCGTCACAAACCTAACAAACCACTACAAAGTCTATGCACAACATAGTGAATCCAGAAAGATTCACGCTGAAAAACGAATAGTTTCTTACTTGTCTGTGTAGTTTTGCAGCTTGAAGACTTTCTGGATTCACTAGCGAACCCACCCACCTCCACCAGAAAATGAGACCGGAGGGGAAAAAAAGAAGAAAACAAATATATATTCTTAAAGAGATAAAAAATGGTGGGACGTCGACGCCCACCTTCGCTACAAAAAAATCCCTGAAAAAATACTACGATTCCGGACCCAACCACAAGTCCGCGAAATAATGCACAGCAAAGTGAATACAGAAAGTCTTCAAGCTGCAAAACTACACCGACAGGTAAGAAACTATTCGTTAAACCCTTTGCATAATATCAAAAAAAGTGTCTTCCAATTTTCACTCAATGTTTTTATAGTGGGACAGATTAAAATGATTTATCTTGTTTCCTTTTCCTTTATTACGTTCTTGGAAAAAAATGGATTCTGTGTTTTTAGTGCATAATTGTCATTTATGCAGTAAAATGCAATGTAAATTACTCAATTGATTTGGCAGTCAGACAGGACTGTTGATGTGCATTAGCTGTCGGGAGTCCACGTTACTGGACTAGTCATATAATAATTAATACTCTGACTGTTATTTTGTTGCATATACTCCTATTACTGGCAGCTACAGTTGTCATTCTCAGTTGTTCTTTTTCCCTGCAGTTTCCCAGTGCAGCATTTTCTTGATATCATGTTCTTTACTTTGCAGTGAAGACTTCAAATATTATTTTGCTCTTATTGAGTGTTGTTATGCTTAACCTTGATTTACAATGTATCTGTTAGCTAAATTTATTAAAAAAACAGAATGTCGCCTGCTAAAAGAACTGTTTTTTGCATGCCATCTCCCTGAACCTACCAATTTTCATATTCTTCTAAGCACCATCATGTCTGTTCCATTTATTTTCTCTTACTTGAATGCTTTGGGGACCAGGCAGTACTTTGTTTAAAGACTTTAGTGTTGCAGCCGCATTAACAATATTATTGGTTTGGAAAAATGGCAACCACATCAAAATGTTTGCCCTTGTGATAGTATTTTATAAGCCCCAGTTTATTTGGTGGATGAGGCATATATAGAACAGTTAACAGAACCCTATCCTTCAGATGCAGTCACCAATTAAACCGCATATATTGCATCAATATCCTACCTCAGAAGTGGGATTAATGTTTTCTCATTTGATAGTGATGCCTGCAACTTTTATTACTAACACATATGAGCCTATTATCACTGCAGCCCAGCGACCACGTTTAACATACCTCTGGTAAGCATCTACTGATCACGTGATCAAGGTATATGGACATCCACCTCCAAAATAGGGAGTCAGAAGGCATTTTGACCTTCACTCGTGATCAAAAGATTAAGAATACTGAAGGTTGTCTTGGGATGTTTTATTTTTCATTGCTTCCGCTATAGCTGGTTGATCGATGGATACCGTTAATGCTGGTCTGTCATCACTGGCTATTTTCAACTGGTTCTTCGGAATCAAAAGGCTTACTTAGATTGCTATGGGCTACATGTTACTATCTATTACAAACAAAAAACGTGTTCATATCATTACAATGACAAGATATTTGCCTCAGTAAACAGTCTAGGAAGGTAAAAAATAAAATAAACAATTACACGTTAAATCATCGTCCGAATTGCCAGCAACTATTAAAGCAGTTACTTCAATCATACAGAAATGGGTTCCACTTTACAGGTACTTTTGTTTTCCCAGGCTTTTCTGTTAAAGATCGGAAGTTTATTTCGACCTTATCTTGCATTTCAGAGCTTTGAGCCATGCTGAGTTCCTTCTCAGTGATTTATATAGGCCTAACTCACCTTTCCCTCTTACAGATTCAATAAAATTTTATTAGCACTTACTATATCTCTCTTTCGCTCCTGCACACCGAAAGGCAGGGTCTTTACTCTCCGGCTACCTGACTCAACTAACTACAGACCAGTGCTCCCTCTAAATTTCATTGCAGGCCTATATTCCAGTGGTTTTCCCTGTTCTCGTGAACGTCCTCCGTGATTAGCCATGCCTTATTATACTCTTTCACCCCCACACCCGTAATGCCACTGGCTTGATGGTGTTTTTTTAGGTGGCCAAATGCATTTATGTACTTCGAAGTTTTATGAACGCCTCTCTCCCTAAACATTGCTGAGTCTCGTATATTGTCACAAGTTTGTTCAAGGAATCCTTTAATAGCTGTGCATAGACTCTTCCTTTCATCGCTTAGCCACGAGGTATTTTGTGGAATGTTGCTGATGACGCAGGGTTTCATAATCCTTCACAGCATTGCTTCACGTGTTTGTTGCAACCTTGCCTTTCCGTTTGAGAAATGTTTTAACAGGTTATGTTGCCAAGACTTAGTCTGACCGTTTACTTCTGATTGAAGGTAGCGAACTCCACTCTTTACATGTGAGTGCAGGCGAGGGGAGTTTATTTAGGAGTAAGGTGGATGACTGTGTGAATTACTAATTTTGGAAGGCAAAGACTCCCTTTTTAAATAAGAAGAAAATATGGGACAAATGTAGGCAGTGCTCTCCTGTCGGTGTCATGGTACTGCTAACAGTACGATAAACTGTCTATGGTCCTACTGCCCTGTGCAATACCTGGATTGTTTCTGAATGTTGAAGTGTTTAATCCAAAATTTTCTCATTCCTAAATGTAGATCATAGCACTTTCTTCATGTTGTGCCATTTCCATCTTTTCTGTTTTTTGAGCTACTTTACCCCAAGTAACATGTGACCACTACATACATCTGTAACTTTAACTTTACAAAGAGTCTTTATAAAAATCTCCAACGTGTGAGGCCTGGTTCATATGATAGAAAAGGATAAAGAAAAATAAGTAAGTAGTTATTATTCCTAAATAGGTAAAATACTGTCTGTGACTCAGACCTCTATACTTAAAATTCTAACCCAGTTCTCCATGTAAGCTACTTTCGTAGACCAAGTTCTATGCACCTGTATGAATTTTCTGGAGACTAATAATCGTTGGCTAAACCTGCTGCCACTGCTCGCTATTAAATCTGATTTTGTTCAGCTATAGATTTTTTTTATTTGGAATCTGAAGGCTTGTCTTTGCCCCTGAGTCGTGGACTGAAGGGTCTGGTTGCTGGAAAGTACCCAGTCTCCAAAGGCACAGTACTTGTCAGTTTATGGGAATGTATTTCCTCTGCTGACCAATCTCCAAGAAAGGTAAGCTTTTGCGTTGATGTATGTTTGCCAATGCCCTCTGCCGACTGACTGTTGAGCTGAGCCATTCCTCGGAGTATTGGATGTTTTACTAACAGTCATATTTCCTGATTTACATTAATCAAATGATGGATTGCCCGTCGCATTTAAAATCGATTCTGAGACATCAGGCAAATAAACAACACCACTCATGTGGCCATCATTTATGGTATTTAGTCATTTTGTTAACCATACACTGCTGTAATATAACACAAAGTTGTGCCCGGTCACTTCTGTTTCGTATGTGTTAATCACAAAGTCCACCAATGTTTTACTGCATGCATGTGTACTACCACCCCCTCCCAAACAACACTGAGTAATTTATTGGGAACTGGATGACTGAAGAACCTGCGGCACTCCACTTCTGCTTAGAGAGGAGTTGGCAGTATAGTGGGAAGGTTATGGATGGCAGGGGGGCGGAGCTTGCCGGCATCGATGGCGGACGCCTGAAGAGCGAGCTCCGCGTCGTCACTTGAAATAATCCTACCAATATCCTGATCCCGCCGAGCCCCGAGGGCAGCAACGCTGTTGCCGAGCCCCCGAGAGCCCCTGTCCCTGAATGCGGAGCCGCGGGAAGAGTCTGCACTGCCGGACGGGAGAGCGACGGTAGGCGGCTTCTGAGGAGCTTGAGGCCGCTAAGCCTGATACCCGCCCCGGTGTACGACATCCGACGTGCGGCCTGCGGGGAGGGACCCGGACCGGGGACCTGGACTGAGGGGGAAAGCAGCGAAGGATAGCAGGTGCTGCTGCCCTTAACTACCCCCCCCCCCCCCACCCCGTGAGTGTACTGGGGTACTGGGGGCCGCTGGTGTTGCCTGCTGCTACGGCGCTGTGCCGACCCGGGGGGAGAGGCGGCCAGCTAAGACACTACGCCTATCTGCCCCCCCCCCGAGTTGTGGAGCGCCAGCCTACTGGACGGAGCCCGGGTCATTTGGAGCGATCCTGTGCTCTGTTCCCCACGGAGAGGGGTGCGGCGGCGTGTCCAGTGCCCCAACGGCCCGGACCTGTCTTTCGGTGGGGCTGAACTGCGATAGAGAGCCGGGGCTGCACTCACCACCATAACATTCCTGGAACGATTGGTCAGGTGAGAGAGCGCCGTCTACACGGGGGCAAGCCGGAGAGTGTCGCAGCGCTTGGTTCACTCGAGCGGGAAGGCTAAACATCGGAGCGTGTGGCGCGGGGGTCCCTTCTGCCCCCCCCGGGGCCCGGCTGGAGGGCCCACGCGGAAGCTGCACACAACCTGCGGAACAGAGAGCGATCCGGTGAGTTGCCCCCCACCCCACCCCCCCTGCAGACTGGTCCTGAGACTCAGATGTGTCACGTCTGTGCCCTAGATGGGGAGCGCAGAATAGCAGAGGACGGTGGGTTGTCTGCCCCGGCCCTGTGGGACGTGTTGGGGCTTTAGCTGGTGTCGCAGGGAAGTACTCCAGTGGACGGCGGATTAGTGTACAGAAGGAAAACCTGCTATGTATAATCGGGGTCACTCAGAGATACTAGAAGATAGCGGCAGGGCCCTGCTCTGTGGACACTGAACAAGGCAACATGGGCAAAGGAGATAAAACGCAGTCCAAGCTTGCGTTTTGAGTAGTGCAGGACTAAGCCCCCTGAAACGCAGGAATCCTTGCCAACGCAGCAGAGCAAAGGTCCGGAGAACTCATTCTATGCGGACATCAAAGGGCTCCTGGTCACCATTGAGAAGGGCCTCCAGGATAGCATGGCAGCCATAGGAACGAAAATCGACGCCCTCACATACCGCATGGACCGGATGTCTGAGAGAGTGGATAAACACGCGGAGAGGCTGGACATGTCTGAGAGGCGCCTGACCGAAGTGGAAGAGCCCCAAATGGATCTTGACAAAAACCGTAAGCAGATTGGGAAGCTCCTCCAGGTCATACAGGATAAGTCGGAGGATTTGGAGGCCCGCTCTCGGCGCTCCAACATACGTATCACGGGTGTACCGGAAACGACGCAGGTTGGAAGGATGGAGCTGTTCATTGAGAAATTGCTTACCACGCTTTTGGGAGACGATGTCTTCTCGCCCATGTTCATTGTGGAGAGGGCGCATCGCACACTGGGCCCGCGACCGCGTGCCCCCCCCAAGACCAATTATTGCAAAGCTACTGAATTACAGAGACACTGCACTACGACTAGCCAGAGAGAAGGGTAAGCTGCAATTTGAGGGATCACCAATCTCACTGTACCCGGACTTCACGGCGAAGGTACAGGAGGAGCGACGCCGTTTTGCCCCATACAAACAGCAAATCCGTGACCTGGGCCTAGACTATGCTATGCTATACCCGGCAAAGCTGCGCATCAACCGGCAGGGGCATTCTCACTTTTTCACCGATCCAAAGGAACTGCAGAAGGCTCTGAAAACATGGTCCAAGGAACGGAGGAATAGTCCCGGAGCCCAGGATGGAGAACAAGAACAAACCAGCGGCTTGGAAGACCAGGAATTAAAGCCTTTGGAATGTGATAGGGCCCAGCCGACTCTTGAGATCTGATTGGGGCGGACTCCCGAGGGAGAACGACACTGTGTTGTAAAAGGCCCCTGGCGTTCGGGATCTCAGATGGAGCCCGCTCCTGGAGGGCCTACGCGAGCGACGATCCCGCTGAGACCTGGTGAGATCTTTCCAAGTTGTGGTTCTACTTGAATGTAAATAGACATTGAAAAATTTGGTTGAAGCGGCGGCTTGCGGCCCCTGGTTGTGGGTAGTCGATGCCTGTTGGACCTGGGGAGGGGGAAGGATGGGGGGGCGGGGGAAGCCTGCATAGACGTTATTGGGGTTTGTCTGGGTGGTGGGGTGAAGGCTTGCGGTCTGGGGCTCGAGCGCAAGGACACTGAAGGGGTGACGGCGCTGGGAAGCTCACAACGCTGAGACGTAGTATACAAACGCTACCTGTACTGATTTTGTCGACCTCCGCCCTCGCACTGATCGCAAAAATGGGTCCCGTCAGGGACTACCTGGTTCAAATGGGAGGGAGGAGGGGGGGGTCTTTTTTCTCATGCTAGGCCGTGTTGGGGTGGGTCTGCTGTGGGAGGGGGATCCATGGGAATTGGGGAATGTTATTGTTTGAAAGTTGTTTCACGATGTGCTATCCCTCAGAGAAGTCTCAAAGTGCTTGCCATAACCATTTGCAGATCCAAGACGCACTCGGCTTGTGGGTGCATCACGCAATCACAGTTACCCTATCTTGGCCTGCCCAAACTTCCGTGCCATGCGGCGATCCCCCATGGCTGACGTAACGGGAGAACGGGCTGATGCTCGGCTCGCCACACTCAGTGCCCTCACATGGAATGTCAGAGGGTTGAACGACTTTAGGAAGTTAAGCTATCTCAAACGACACAATGTAGATATAGCACTATTACAGGAAACGCACCTACCACTCACGAGCAGAATGTTACACAGTAGAGGCTTAGAAGGACACGTAGCAGTAGCTGGATTCACCACACATGCAAGGGGTGTCATCAAATGGGTCAACCCGAAAACTAACATCCAAATACAGACGCTTAAGGCGGACACAGAAGGCAGGTATGTTATAGCGTCCTGTAGGGGCCTGGGGATGGACCTGCTAGTGGTTAATACTACGTCCTCAACTATGACTCCCCTGAGTTCTACGAGACACTGGCTAATGAGGTCTGGGGATACAGTAACCCTCACATAATATGGAGAGGGGACGTCAATCTGACGCTTAACCCGGACATGGACAGATCTTCGGGCCCCCCTCGTAGGCCATCGGCAGCAAAGCTAGTAGTGGGGCGGGATGGCTTTACTCACTACTCTGCTTACCACGAGATACACACTAGAATTGACTACTGGTTCGCCACCGCGGGAATTAACCGTAACATTAAGCAATGCAAAGTGCTTCCACAAACACTGTCGGATCATTCCCCCATACTAATAGTCATAGAGGCCCTGGCGAGAAGGATCCCGCCATTTACATGGCGCTTTCCACCGTATTCGCACCTAGACCCAATCTTCCGCGGGGAACTTGCGGAGTCGATTGACCTGTTCTTCGAAAAGAATGTGGGCTCGTGGATGACTTCCAGACTGTGTGGGAGGCCTTCAAAGTCTATAAATGGGGCATTGCGATGTCTAAACACTCCAGCGTCCTGAGGGCAACGAGGAGTAGGCTGGCTGAGCTGGAAGGCCAGCTACAAGCTCTTGAGGCGAGGAGACGCTCCAGTCCGGATGACTCTACTGAGGACGAGATCAAGCGCCTTCTAGTGGAGTTCCACGAAGTCGCGGACAGGGAGGTTCAGCATTTGGGCAAATATGCCATGGCCCGCACGTACGGAGAGTGGGAGAGGCCTGGCTTGGTATTGGCCAACATCCTTAAGGGCCGAAGGGGGAAGCTGATGATTTCGGAACTGAGAAATGCAGACGGCAACATGGTCACAGACGAGGCAGATATTGCCTCGGTCTTCAGAGATTACTATGCAACGCTGTACTCCTCCAAGAGTGGAGACATGTCGGCTGAAATACTGGATTGCCTAGAGCACATTAAGCTCCCGTTCCTTCCGAACTCTCAAAGGGAATTCCTCATGTGCCCAATACAGTTGGACGAAATCAGAGACGCCTTGGCCTCCATGCGGTCGAGTAGCGTGCCGGGTATAGACGGGCTAACGGTCGACTTCTACAAAACATTTCTGGAGAAGCTACTGCTGCATATACACACGCTCCTGGAGGACATCTGTGTCCAGGGTAGCATGCCTAGCTCAATGAGAGAGGCTGTGATTGTCACCATTTTAAAGCCTGGCAAAGCACATGACGACTGTGGATCATACCGACCACTGTTGCTGCTCAATGTAGACACTAAGATATATGCTAAAGTCCTAGCGACTAGGCTGGCCTTATTTGCCCCCGAACTGGTGGCCCCAGAACAAGCGGGGTTCATACCGACCAGAAACCTGACATACAATATCAGGACTGTGTTAGGAACCATGCAACATTTCGAGCAGGATGTGCCAGCCGTGGCGCTCTTTCTGGACATGGAGAAGGCGTTCGACTCAGTTGAATGGCCGTTCCTCCTTCAGGTACTGCGTCGAATGGGACTTGGTGAGCCCTTTCTCCAAATGGTGGGCGCCCTCTACGAGGGTCCTTCGGCTAGAGTGCGAGTGGGAAACGCGATCTCGACACCATTATACATAGGCAGGGGAACTCGTCAGGGATGCCCCTTATCCTCCTTGCTATATGCACTGGCCGCAGAGCCCCTGGCCTGCGCGTTGAGAGAATACCACAGTCATGAAGGTATACGCTTCCCGACATACAAAATAGTGGTGTCTATGTACGCAGATGACACGCTATTGTATGCGCATGACCCGGCTACTACACTCCCTCCGCTTTTGAGAGAGGTGGTGAGATTTGGCGCGCTATCTGGACTCAAAGTCAACTTGGCAAAATCGGTGGTACTCCCACTGACGCCGGTGACAAGACATGTAGAGACAGAGTTCCCCCCTACAGTGGACTAAAGACCCAATCAGGTGTCTGTGATTACAGTTTTGGGGTATTGAAAATTTTGTAACTATACGAGATTCCTCCTGATAAAACCTCACTCGCCACATGTTCATTACAGCATGAACCTACTTATGACTCTCCTTTCTTTCTTTGATTGTCAGGCTACAAGCACCTGAACGTCTTTCCTACCCAGTCTTGCAGTCTAATTGTGTATTGTTAGTCTATGTTATCGAAGTTAACACACCTGTTTGTGCTTACGGTAGAGGCAAGTTTACGCTGTGACCTAGAATCTATTCTCATTATACTAAAACAAGTACCACATTTCTGCAGCAAAAGTGGATATGATGTAATGAAAAGTGCTTCAGTGATATTGCGCATCCAACCAGTGGCCAAAAATGGAAGAACAGATCAGCGTGTGTAGTTGTTTAAAACTCGTTGTGAGGAAATGGGATGTATTATATGGTATGCTTGTGCGATCTCACCTTATAAATACTTACCACCCCGTTAGGACCAATAGGTATAGTTTGTTACATTTTTACTTGGACCCTGGGTAGCTGTGCCTCTGAGCAGTCAGGCTTACACGGATGAACACGTGTAAAGAATTTAAACCACACCAAAATAATTAAAGCAGAAATAAACGAGACAACACAGAAACCCAATAGCAGTTAAAAAAAAAAAAAGAATATATTTTTGTATAATCTTTGACACCAAAACGAAAAAGATCCCCAGCGGTTTCTGGAGATAAAGAATTTATAAGGTACAGTAAATCAATACAGTTTCCTTAACCAAACAAGCTTTGGCAAATTCAACAAATTTGACACTTCAAAAACTTTTTTCAGGAAAACTTTATTAAGTATCATTGGGGTTCCTTTAGGCTACCAACTCTGGCAGGGAGCCAGTGAGGGGCGACACACAAGGTCCACAGAAAGTTACCTCTCCATGAAAAGCAGTCTTCAGTTCAGTTATGGCGTCAATGACTCATTGCCATTTACTTCTATGTAGTGCTCCTGATGCATGCAAGGGATACAGGATGCTGACTATTCTGTGCTGTTGATGGGGGTCTTTTTCGGGTAACTCCTCTGTCTACAGGCTTAGTGAAGCAATCCAGGCCACAGGGGTCGACGGTCATGAAATCCCTCAAGCTTGTCAGTAGTCCAGTCACCCAGTCAGCGGTTTCAAGTGTTATTTTCCTTTGGTGTTAATGTCTCTTCTTGGTGACCTAGCTGCACTCCGACAACTCTCCCGGGATCAGCAGATCCTGGGGGAACTTCTGAGCATTGGTTCTTCATCACTTGAGCTGCACGCTGGCGAGGATCAGTGATTCAGGAATATTGACTACAAAGTTGAAGGCTTCTTCAGCTGTTGTGGCCCTGTGCTGCAAACAGGTAAGCCAATATACCCTTGAAATCTCTTGCATCGGCTGGTTTCAGGCGTCGATTTCTCCATGAGCAGGACACAGCAGTCAGTCCCTGTTCCTTTGTTGGCCACCAGGTTCAGCAGGTGCAGTCCACGTTGGTGCAGCCTCTTTTTCGCCGAACCTTTGGGGCAGCAGGGCAGTCCTTCTTCGGTGCTCTTCTCCAGTCCAATGAGGTCTGAGTACTGAGTGTTAGGCGTGCCCTTTCTATGCCTAGAAAAGGCCCTCCGGGGAGGTCACGCTCATTAGCCGATGGGCTACTAGGTTCCCTCCTTTCTGATGACTACTTACTGTGTAAGTGTGGCATCTAGCTAACCCAGAAGTGTCTATTCTGCCCACCTTAGAGATGGCAGAAACTCCTCTCTCTGCATGTAGAGCACCCTTCCCCAACCCAGAGGTATGGCCCCTGAAAAACTATTTGATAACTACCTTCCCCTCTATTCCACGGGCCAGCCTGTCTACCTAAGTAATAGAGCAGCCCTTCTCCCAAGTGTTAACCGTTTACCCTTCCAAGGCAGCTTTCCCAGTGATGCTCTCCTTTTGGGCCAACACCTGTGTTGCTTCCAACCAGGGTGAGGTAACCCCCCCCCCCCCCCTCTCAACAGGCTTCTATAGTGTCCATTCCTGGGAGTCGTTTACTGGTCTCCCCAGGAGGGCAGAAAGCTGTATCAGGGACAGACCCCATATGCAACCGTGAGCGGGCAACCAACTTTGGGCAGCAAAAGTGGTAACTTTGTAAAAGAGGCACAGAGCAACACATTACATTAATTTCGAATTTGGCATCATGTCAGGCTTCATATAATGAGTTGTAGGATAACTTAAAGTACCAACTTTAGTAGCTACAGTAAAATAATTTGCAGTACTGAGGCGTCAGCTTGTAACTCTGCACTCACCAGTGGCCTTTTCCACAGTACAAATGTCAATTAAGGGTTTTTACTGTTGGAACTTGTAAAAGTTCCACTTTTCAGTGTACAGCACCCTGCCTACCTTAGGGATAACCTACATATAATAAAGAGAGTTTTGCTTAGAATGGGACCGTCAAGCTAGCAGTTGAAAACTGCCCTTCAGTCTGCAGTTGCTGACTGGGAGCAATGTTTTACCATTTCATACCCAGAGTGGCACAATCAGTGCTGCAGTCCCCAGGGTGACCCTCTAACTTACAGGCTCTGGATACCATATATTAGAGACCTGCAAATAAATTAGCTTATGCAAATTGGCTAAAAGTAAATTAACCATACACATTTTAGAATCAGTCATTTTTTATTGCGTGGTAGCATGGTTGTAATTACACAGCTTAGCTGCCTACATCAGAGTGCCGGCAGAGCGGAAACTGCTTAGGTGTACATAGCGATCAGGTCTACATCCCAGAGGTCGACCTCACCAAGAATTCAAGCCAGAGTTTAGTATTATTGCACCCAGCAAATGTACCAGTTTGATAAGAAATCAGCAAAACAAAAAGACAAACACCACCTCCCCAGACCACCCTCCACCCTCCGCCCTCCCTCCGCATCAGTTCGAGCCCTGCCTAATCAACCTCACCACAGTCGCCAGGAACAATGGTCAATCATCTAGCAATTGGATCTGTGGATGCACCGGGTGGCTCTAATTTTATGAGCTGTAAGATTTTCAGATATTTCGGACACATTACTTCTCTCATGTCATTGGTAAGAATCTGTAAATAAGGGGCCCATAATGTCGCAAATTCTTTGCCTTTCCCTTCTACGCTAAGCGCTCCATAGCTAAAAGTTGCCAGAGTCAGTGGATCCAATCTTGAGGATCAGGAACTATGGAAGACCGCCACTGCGCTAAGAGTACGTGACGCGGTGATAGCAGTGCTATAACGATCTGCCTGCCCCTCAGTGACTTCAGCGGAAAGAACCTAGGGTGAGGAAGACCTATTAGTGTATGTTTAGAAACACGTGGCAATATAATCTAAAATGCTGCATCAACGTCGTCAATGATTGCTGCCCAATAACGCACCAGTTTCGGACAATGCCAAAGCAAGTGTACCAGGGTACCAGTAAGGCCACACCACCGCCAGCAGAGTTCTGACTTGGACCTGTCCCAACAATGAACGAGCGCTGGAGTATAATACCAGTAAGCAACCACTTTATATGCAGACTCAGCTCCTGCTGTGTTAGAAGCAATGTGATGTGCTCGATTAAAAAATGTGTTCCCACTCTTTAGGTCATAAGGGCCTCCCCAGTTCACTCTACCATCTTACTTGCGCTTTTGTACGGAGTCTCTTCGGATGTGTCGTGATCATGGCGTAAAGTTCAGATACGAGTTTACGATCATCTTTTTTACATTCCAGCCACTTTTCGAAGGGTGTCGGAGGGTGCAACATTAGGGCGAAGTTCTCGGGTCGTGTAACCCAATGTGCGACCTGCGAGTAGTGGAAGGCATCTGAAGGTGGTAGATCATAGTTTTTACGCTACTGGGGAAAAGGGATCAAGCCCTCCACATCAAAAAGGAAGCTACTCTCTTGCAACCCTTCTCCCGCCATCGATGGAAGATCAGGGACAATCTTCCTGGCTGAAATTCCGGGTTATCTACGATGGAAATGTGGTCCAACCTTTCGGGCCTGCTAGCCGGTCCCACACCTTAAGAGTCGGGGAGGTAACCGGTGAGGAATACAGTCCCCACGCCCTATGCTTGCGCGGGAGTCACAGTTCTCGCCATACATTCCGTCCGGCCACTGATTGGTCCATAAAGTTCCAATGTTTACTGGATAGGGGCCTGTTCCATTCAGGGATGTAGTGGAGGCATGTCGCCTGGTAGTAAGCACCCACCTACAGGAAGCTTAGCCCTCCCGGTGCCTTCAAGGAGGTTATGTGCGCAAACGCGAGGCGCAGTTTCTTATTCTCCCATAGAAACTTAATGAGAAAGCCTTGCAATTTCTGATGTGTGCCCGGCGGTGAGCTCAAAGATAGCATTTGGAAGATGTACGGGATGCGCAGGAGCACTGTCATCTTCACCGCTGCCATCCTCCTGTACAACGCAAACTTGAGACGTGACCAGGCAGCTAGAGCCTTGGTCGTTTGCTCCATCAGCATGGTGTAGTTGAGAGAGACCGTTTTAGCAATGGTCGAGATCAGGCGAATGCCCAGGTAAGTGATATCCGTGGGCGCCCAATGGAATGCAAAGTCTTGCTGCAAGTCCAGAACCTCATTCTCTGGAATCGAGATATTGAGAATCTGCGACTTTGCAAAGTTGACCTTGAACCCTGCAACTTTCCCAAAAGCAGTAAGCTCCCTAGTCAGGGACTGCAATGTCAACCAAGGCTGAGTGAGCGAGAGGATGACCTAATCGGCCTACATACTAATTTTATTTGTGTCTGCTCCAAATTTGAGACCTACAATGTCAGTGCTTTGACCGAATTTGCTGGGCTAAAGACTCCATATAGAGCGCAAATAAAAGTGGGGCTAGTGGACAGCCCTGACGCGTTCCCGGGCAATGGGGAAAGGGGTCTATTTACATCCATTAACCCACACCGCAGCTGTGGGGGAGGCATAAAAGCAACGAACCCATCGGGTGAAGTTACCCCCGAATCCATATGCACGCATCACAGCAAACAAGTACTCCCAATCAACACGGTCAAAGGCCTTCTCCGCGTCAATCGAGAGTAGGAGGGCCTGAGTATGCGATCGATGTATAAGGTCACTGAGATGCAGCAGTCGTTTAGAGTTATCCCCCTCTTGCCAAGCCTGTATAAAACCCGATTGGTCCGGGTCTACAATATCATCCATAAGGGGGCTAAGGTGTGAAGCTAAAACACCAGCAAACAATTTCATGTCAATATTAAGGAGTGAGATTAGTCGGTATGGCCCACAATCTTTGGACTCTTTCCCGGGTTTAAGGATCACAGATATTGCTGCCTCAGACATTGTAGGCGTCACTTCCCCGGTGTGCAGAATGGAGTTAAAAAGTCACGTTAACAAAGGCGCAATCTCCACGCAAAATGTTTTATTAAACACACCTGGGAAGGCATCCGGACCCGGTGACTTAGCTACTTCTAACCTCAAAATCGCCGATCTGACCTCTTCTATGCGAATGGCTGAATCCAAGTTATCAGCCGAAGATTTGAGTAAGGGAGAAATATCGCAGGAGTTCAAGTATTCCCCTGGGTCATGCAAGAGGGTGTCGCCCCTCCAGGAAGGAATGAAAGACGTCACGTTGCTAAAAATTACGAAAGGAATCGACGGTAAGGGCATCTGTGGTGTGTTCCACCCCCTTCTGCTCCCGTATGGAATGGATTGCAGACATCTGCGCTTGTGCTCGTAATCTGTGCGCTAGCATTTTCCTACATTTATCCCCACTGAGGTAGAATTTATGCCGCAGTCTCAGGAGAGCATGCTCAGCCCTGTCGAGGTCAGATGTTTCAGCATGCGTCGCAGAGTTTCCAACTCTCTCAAAACCCTCGAAGCCCCGTCTGTTTATGAACTGCCTCCAGCTCTCCCACCTCCTTCTCTAATTCTGCGCACTGCTCCCTGCGCATGCGCGCAAATGACGCAACCGCTATGAATTCGCCCCGCACCACCAACTTCAAAGCCTTCCAAATCAAACACATTTATAGAGCGCGCTACTCACCCGCTAGTGTCTCAAGGCGCTGGGAGGAGATGGGGAGGGGGGGGGGGGGGGCTGCTACCGCTCGAAGAGCCAGGTCTTGAGTTGCTTCCTGAAGGAGAGATGGTCCTGGGTCAGCCGTGGGTGGGGAGGGAGTTCCATGTCTTGGCCGCCAGGTAGGAGAAAGATCTTCCTCCGGGGGTGGTTCTGCGAATCCGTGGGACGAGGGCGAGGCTGGCTGATCAGAGCTGGCGGGTGGGTGTGTAGAATGTCAGTCGGTTGTTGAGGTATTTGGGGCCCATGTCGTGGAGAGCCTTGTGTGCGTGGTTGAGGAGCCTGAACGTGATCCTCTTGCTGACGGGGAGCCAGTGCAGGTCTCTCAGATGGGCAGAGATGTGGCTGTGACTGGGATGTCCAGGATGAGTTGTGCAGAAGCTTTCTGTATGCTCTGGAGTCTTTTCTGTAGTTTGGCTGTGGTTCCAGTGTAGAGGGCGTTCCCATAGTCCAGTCGGCTGGTGACGAGGGCCTGGGTGATAGGTCTTCCGGTGGATCTCCACCGAAACCAAAAAGACTATCGGAGCATGCGCAGGGTGTTGAAACAGGATGACGAGACGGCGTTGACTTCTTTGGTCATCGTGAGGGAGGAGTCCAGGATGAAACCCAGGTTGCGTGCGTGGTCCGTGGGCTTGGGGGCGGTGCCCAGTGCAGGGGGCCACTAGGAGTCGTTCCAGGCAGAGGGGGATGGTCTGAGGATGAGGACTTCCGTCTTGTCTGAGTTCACTTTCAGACGGCTGAGCTTCATCCATTCTGCAACGTCTTTCATTCCTTCCTGGAGGCTGGCTCTGGCGGTGGCGGAGTCGTCAGCGTAGGAGATGATGTTAAGGTTGTGTTGACGTGCGATGGCTTCAAGGGGGCTCATGTAGACATTGAAGAGGGTGGGGCTGAACGATGAGCCTTGAGGAAGCCGCAGATGATCTTGGTGGCCGCTGAGTGGAAGGGGGGAGGCGGACTCTCTGAGTTCTGTCGGAGAGAAAGGAGGTGATCTATTCCAGAGCTTTCCCTTGGATCCCGGCCTGCTGGAGGCGGGTTGTTAGGGTGCGGTGGCAGACTGTGTCGAATGTGCCCGCTACGTCTAGGAGGATGAGGGCAGCAGTTTCCCCGTTGTCGAGCATGGACCTGATGTCGTCGGTAGCTGCGATAAGGGCGGTATCGGTGCTGTGGTTTACTCGGAAACCGGACTGCGATGGGTCGAGGGAGCAGTTTGTCTCGAGGAAGGCGGATAGCTGGTTGTTTACTGTCTTCTCGATGACTTTGGCAGGAAAAGGGAGGAGCTAGATGGGGCGGAAGTTCGTGGGGTCCACGGTGGGTTTCTTCAGGAGGGCGCTGAGCTCCGTGTGTTTCCAGCTCTCTGGGAAGGTGGCAGATGCGAAGGAGTTGTTACTGATGTTCCGGAGTTGGGGTGCGATGATGGAGTCTGCTTTGGGGGTCGGCTGGGGAGCCGGAGTGGATGGTGTTCATCACACGGGTGGTGTCTTCAGTGCTGACGGAGGTCCAGGTGCAGAGGGTGGTGGTGGGGGGTGTTGGTTCGGTGGTTGGGTGCGTGGTCTGGGCGCCAAAGCTGTTCTGTATGTCGGCGATCTTGTGGTGGAAGAACGAGGCGAGTGAGTCGCAGAGGTCTTGCGAGGGTGTGATGTCGTTGTTGCTGGCACTGGGGTTGGAGAGCTCTTTCGATGCTGAAGAGTTCCTTGCTGTTGTGGGTGTTGTCGTTCTTTGAATGCTGTCCTTTTGGTGGTGCGGGTCAGCTAGTGGTGTTTGCGGATGGTGTTCTTGAGGGCTGTCATGTTTTCTGTTGACTGGTCGTGGCGCCAGGCTTTCTCGAGGGTACGGCAGGATTTCTTGGAGTTTTTGAGGTCGTGGTGAACCACAAGGCTTTCTTGCTACCGGGTCTGCTGGGATGATTCTTCAGCGGTGCAAGGGCATTGGCGCAGTTGGTGAGCTACTGTGTGAGGTTGCGGGCTGCTTCGTTGGAGTCCGTAGTGTTGGTGGGAGTGTTCTGGCTCATGGAGGTGGTGAGCTGGTCGGCGGTGATCTTGCTCCAGCATCTTTGGGGAACCTGTTGCGGGTGGTGGTGGGTCGTGGTTCTCCTGAAGTTGAAGTGGACGCAGTTGTGATCTGTCCAGTGTAGTCCGGTGGAGTGGCTGAAGGAGATGTGGTTGCTGGAGGCGAAGACCGGGTCAAGTGTGTGGCCGGCGTAGTGGATGGGGATGTTCACCAGTTGCTTGAGTCCGAGGTTGTCCAGCAGGGTGGTGGTGGTGGTGGTGGTGGTGGTGGTGGTGGTGGTGGTGGTGTTGTCATTGTTGTTTTCCAGGTGGAATTTGAGGTCCTCTAGGAGGATGTAGTCTGAGGAGGTGAGGGCATGCGGGCTGATTGAGTCAGCGTTGGCTACGCTGAATTGTGTGTATGGTCCCGGGGGTCTGTAGATGAGAGTGCCTCGGAGGGTGGTCTTGGGGTCGGTGTGTATCTGGAAGTGAAGGTGCTCGGCGGCGGTGAGGTTGTCGTCGGAGTTGGCCATGATGCGGATGGTGTTTCTGTGGACGATGGCTATGCCACACCGCCGCGAGGGGTGTACCCTCCTGGTCGTTCTCCGAGAGGTAATGCACTATAGTATCTCGGATCTGCTTGGTGACTTCTTCAGAGTGAAGAACGGATTTGTGGAGTTTCCAGCCCGGCGGGATTGATTGCGAGCACTGCGCTGGGAGCAGCACCGAAATAAGGGCATTGTCTGAAAGGGAGAGAGGGGGTGGTATCCGCAGTGTGCAAATTGGGGAGGGGAGAAGAGATGAAATGAGGCTAAAAAGTGATCTGGACGCGCTTATGTTTTGTGCGCCGCTGAAAAGTAGCTATAGTGGTGCTCATTAGGATGATGTATACGCCACACAGCGCTCAACCCACCGTCAACCAGCCATTGTTTTCCCGCCTGCGACAGGGCCCCTGTCTGATGGGATCTCTGCCCCAATCTATCTAGAGCCGTATCCATTACAACATTTAAGTCAGGAGAGGCAAGAACCTCAGACAGGGCTAGGCGCCAAGAAGGGCTCCTGCCGTTCATTAGGTGCATATAAGGACCCGATTGTCAAATGTGCGTCCCCTCATTGTATCCTAACTGCCAGTAACCTGCCCTTAACTTATGCCACTGTGGAAATTACTTTGCATTGCGCCCGCGAACTGTAGAGGATCCCCACTCCATTTTTCTTGGACGGCCCAGAGGACCAGAATTGTTGTGTGAAAACGTCTATCCCTCATGTGTCTGGTATTTTAGCTAGAAGGTGGGTTTCTTGGAGCAAACAAATATCACCATCAGCATTCTCCAAAAGGGAGAGTATTGCAGAGCGCTTTAAAGGATTATTTAATCCTCGAACGTTCAGGCTAACAACTTTCAGATCCCTACCTATCGCAGCAGTGGGGGAAGAAAGGCTATGCACCCGCTCAAGACTAAATGAATCAAGGACAGCAAAGGTTATCCTGTACAGTCTAGTCACCTGCCAATCTTGCCTGTGAACTGATGCGGAGCCTCGAAGTAACACCCAAAAAAACCCCATCCTTAAACAATAGGAAACAGCTAAAGAAGAAAAGAGAAAACCAGAAAACATGACAAAAGTTTGTCTCCATGGTCAGTGTCCTGGGGAACGTAGCACAGACCCAGTCCGTACCAAGTATTACGTTGCTATCACTCCAATGGCCAGGAAGTTTTGTCACTGCACACAGTCTAAGTGCTTCCTCACTCCGGCGCCAGAAGATGAGCCCAAGTGGAAGCCATGTTCAATACATCATGGGCTCCCAGGACGCTCTGTTACTTGTGTCACTGATGAAAGGGCCGATTCTCTCTCCAGTTGCTAGCAGCCGTATCAGGCGCGGGGCTTGGCAGCGATTTCCCAACCCTCTGCCATTCTGAGGAGCGACGTCTTCTGCGAGGGAGTGGTTTGGCATCCTCCGCCAAGGCAGGGGTCTTCTCTAGCCTCAAGGTGTCATACGCTTCCTCCAAGGGCCGAATCTGCAACAACTTGCCCTGATGTTTGAAGATGAGGCAGAACGGGTGGCCCCAGGAGTAAGTAATAGTTTTCTCTCGGAGGTGGTGGGTGATGGGCTTAAATTCTCTGAGCTTAATCAATGTGGAGGCCGCCAAATCTTGGAAGAGCGTAGGTTGGGTGTCACCGAACTGTACTGGATTATGGTCTCGTGCCCTACGGAGGATGCGTTCCTTCTGTTGAAAGTCATGAACGCAGACGAGGATATCAGGGGGGGGGGGGTAACTTTAGTACCACGTGGGAGTCCTACTCGATGGACACGATCCATTTGAATCTCCTGGATCTCTTCATCCCCGAGGACCTGTAAAAACACAGCGCTGACGTAGGCACAGAGGTCATTGCCTTCCCCTTTCCTAGGGACCGCTCGGATCCGGATATTATTGCGCCTGGAGCGGTTCTTCAGGTCTTCCGCGTAGGTTTGTAGGTCAATGTTCTGTTCCCGCAGGCGCAGCATCTCTTGTTGCAGCTGATGTAAGTCCTCTTCCCTACTCAGATCGTGCTCCTCTAGAGTCGCCACCCTTTCTCCAATGTTATTGACATCATGCCGAACGTCTCTCAGATCTGCAGAGAGCTGGGAGCGTAGCTCCTGAACATCATCCTAGATGGCCGAGAAGAGTTTAACCATGAAAGCCTTAGTTGCAGGCGTGCTGTCTCCTTCAATATTGGTGGGGCCGTAGCCTCAGGCTGTGATGTTGTCGAATGCTCTGCCCTTTTCTGGAGTAGGTCCTTCAGAGATTTCTCCTTCCGTCTTCTGCTTTGGCCATCAGGTCATCGACCAGATCACCACCCGTGACACCCCTTGGCACTTCAGGATAGGCGAGAACAGCGCATCAGGCCCCACAACAGTACTGTCCACCCACTGCCAAGCCTGGCCGACTCCGCCAACATGTTGTCCGGGCGCAGGGTTAGCTATAGGCATAGCTCAGTCGCGTGTGACAGTGCCAGACCTCGTGACCCTTCGTGCACACCGACCTCTGAATCGCGGGCCGGCCAATATCCCTTCGGCCCGACACTTCCCTCTACTTAACTGTGGGCCAGGACGAGAAGGCTACCAATCATTGTAGGGGCCAAGCAGGACCCATAGGGCTCCGCTACCACGCAGCAACTGGTCTATGCTAAGCCAAAATGAAAGCTCAACTCAGTTCTTGATAGGTCTCAGACTCCATCCATAGGAGGGGGAGTGTACCGACACTGGCGCCAGTTGCTCCTCCTCGCAGACCGGCTCGCGGTCATCCACTGTGGTAATGGGCCCAATCCTCCCCAGGGAAGCCCCACTCCCGTCCCAGTTCATTGCTGGCAAGAACAGAAGAATAGGCTCCGCCGCCCGCCGATCCATAGAACGGAGTCAGCCCCACCTGATAACCTAAACCGGACTCCCAGCCCTACGGAGGACAATCCAGGCTCACACAGCTCCACAGTCAGTGGGGGAAGCACCGCACCCATCAGCTCTCATGGAAACCACTGGGAACCCCATGTAGGCCCCCAGTGCCTGTTGCTCCACCACCGAGGCCTAAGAGCGCAAGGACACGTCCCATACAACAGGCCCCTCAACCTCCGGGAGCACAGCGGGGCCAGCGTCCGCTCACCAAGTCCCTGGCTCCGGAAGGGAACCCACAAGTGAAGGCACTGCACGCTCCGGGGGTCGCAGACCCCAGCAGCGGACCCTGACCGCTCCCCTGCTTAGTCCTCCGACCTGCGGACCGGGTCTCTCCTCGATCGGCTGCACCCCACACTTCGGCCCACAACTCCTCACCTCCGGACCTCTGGGGGATCAATCAAATCCATCGAAGCAACTAGGCAACGCCGTACCGCTGCCCAAGGGCACTCTGAAGCGCTTGGAATCCCAAACTGCAAACACTATTGTAAGCGGCCAGTCACAATGGTCAGGCCCACTCTTCTCTGGCGCCGTCTACCGCAGGCCCTAGCCCAGCCGCAGCAGAAAAGCTCAAAATGGCACCTCCTCCAAAGCGCATCTCGCTGCAATCCCTCCAACCAAGCCAGGGCTCTGCCCCAGCTCTCAGTGCAGAAACGACAAGAGAGACTTATTTCTTTTCTTCCGTTAAGCGGTCCCGGATTGGGACCCCGCCGGGGTTCTGAGGTGCTCAAAGTCCGCTCCGAGCCTTCCGGGCCGCAGCATGCACGGGCCGGAAAGGCCGCAGAAAGCAAACAAGTTTACAGGCAGGTGGAAAAGGAGGCTTGCCGCCGGCGTTGGAATGTCTACCCAAGCTGCTACACGCATCGGGAAGTGCAGATGGGCTCCAGAATGGGCAATAAAACAAAGCTAAGAAGCGGCGGCGCAGGATGGATAGGAATACACGTCCTATCTCGCCGCCATCTTGGCCACACCCCCATACACATTTTAGAGTTAGTTCGCTGCCACACAGTCTGATTAGCAATTCTAAGTGCACTCTATCGAAAAACCAGCAGCATCAGTCTAGAACTTTGGAGGTGACCATACAAAGAGTAATTTCCTTACACTTGTGATGTCTATCATGGTATTAAAGTTGCTACATATCTCCCTACACCCACACATAGGTACCCAGTTAAATTAATAGTAAACATTTAACAAAAGAACCGAGGTGCAAGTCCTAAACCAAAAGATAAATTCTGATATGAAATATGTGATGACATCCAGGCCTGAATATTTGTTCCAAATGAGAGTGAGCTATTGGTAATGGGTATGTCTTGTTTTTACTGGTATTGTGTATTTGTGTGGTGTTAGCCAAGATCTATTGATTTAATTTAATTATATATATAATATACTTATTTACGGGAGCTTTCAGCCAGAACTCTTCTCACATTCGGCTGTTTGTTCACATTTTATTTTTTGCCCTCTTCATTATATAGCATGGGGCAATGGGTCTCCCACTTAAGCCTTTTTTCTAACTTCACTATGAGTGACAGTACTCTGCTGTTTCACAAAGAAACACCTCTATTCTGCTGTTTCACAAGGAAACACCTTTATTAGGTCTCGCCTGTCGATGCGCATCGAGCAAGGCGAGAGTATTGCGAGTTATCCACTCTTTATCTGCACTGCAAGGAATCGTGGCGATTCCTTGCAGTGCCCGTGACTTTTAAGGTCAATGCGCATGCGCATTAAGCTTATGCGCATGCGCATTGACCTTAAAAGTCACGGGCACGTGCATGTCCGTCTTCCCGCCGTCTCGCATTTCCCCTGTCGCACTTCTCCTCCCCCCCTCCCCTCTCTTCCCTCCAGCTTGTTTTTTATTTGACCCGCTCCGCCCCCTCCCCTTCCCGCCGTGTCGCATTTCTCCTCCCCCCTCCCCTCTCTTCCCTCCGGCTTTTTTTGTGTTTATTTTACCCGCCGTGTCGCCGTGTCTCCGATCCTTTCGCTCTCCTCCCCCCTCCCCTCTCTTCCCTCCGGCTTCTTTTTTTTTTTTTGTTTATTTTACTCGCACCTCTCCCCTCTCCGCCCCCGTTCCGCCCCTACTCTCCTCCCCCCTCCTCCTCTCCTCCCCTGCCTGCCTGCCGCTACCGGACGACAACAAACCACAATTTCTAATGTGATAAATGCACGCGTGTGTGCTCTGTGATATTTTTAAGCTGTCGTATATTTGCATTAAAAATGCCATATACACCGGAATGTTATTCGCTCGGTTGGTTCGTGTTAAGCGTTGTACTATTTCCATTAAGGATCAGTATATTTAAATAGAATTAGCGTGGACAATAAATCTCGCACTAAAATGTATGTATGCTGTTGGTCTTCATTTGCATTGACGTTTCAAGCTGCCTGTTTAGCTGAAACCCGCAAAACGTGTATATACAAATAACATCCATGTTAATTCCGTAATTCAGTTTAAAAGTAGTGATCGGTGTTTGTGTTTTAACGTAGCCTATTTCAGGTGGCCAAGGCTAGAGTGAAATGTGCATGTCAATAACGCACTTTAGCGCTGGCTGGTAGCTTTTACACGTTTCAGATTAAATACGGAGGCCCTGCACTTTTTTTTCGCAGCACCATAATGCTCACTCATATTTACTCTTGTGCTATGACTTTTCTAAAAAATAATAATAATAATAATTTCGGTTTATTTCCTACAAAATTAACCGATTGGAACAGAACCGAGCAGAGCTGTGGCATGGGATGAGGGTAAGCGCCCGCGGCCCCCACCTCGGGCGCAATTCTTTCTAATGAGGTCATGGCTGGGACGTCTGCCGATAGTGTTTGCTTTTCTGGGGGAGGAGCGTGCGCATGTCATTTTTTTTCTTCCTTATTTGTAGTGCATGTGGCCCTGGGAGCGTCCTTGCAGGCCGACGGGAGAATCTCTTACTGTTGGCAATGTTTGTGCCCCCTGCCCACGCTTGCACCCACACACATCCCAGCGATTGGGACCGGTTACATGTTTTCTCCTTCAAACTGTACATTTTCTTGCGGTGGTCTCACTCACGGGCATGTGAATTCCTGTAAAATAAGTGATTTCTGTTTTGCACAGCAGCATTGCATTCCAATAGTCTGTTCTTTTTGTTATATGTGACTTGAGGCTGCAAGGATGACAGGTCTTCTCTGACTGATGTAAAACTGCCCAGTCCCGTCTTGCAGATGTGCGGGGGAGGGGGTGCATTTTCTCGTTTATACTCCATTTGACTAATCCCTCCACAGTTTTGCTAGCTGCAGAAGAGACTACACATTTCTCACAAGTGATACTGCATGCCTCTAACTCTGTTAGACATTGCTATTTTTTTAGTTTTCATAGAAGAGCTTATGGCAATCCTAGAGGGAGCGCTACTATGTCTTTCAACATTTACTATAAACAATCTCTGTACTGCACTTGTCCTATGTTCAGAAAGGTACAGTCATATTTGACTCGCATGATTTCATGGCAGCTTTGCATTCTGGGACGTGTAGTTTTGTCAATTCAAGTTGAATAACTCTTTCTAGTTACAAATCTACTGGACGCTGTTTTCAGCCTTGGTCTTACCACCAGGAGGATATATAACCCGCTGTCCCCTCACCCTCACTCTCACTCATCCTCACTCACCCTCAACACCACACACTCACTCACCCTCACTCACCCTCAACACCTCACCCTCACTCACTCACCCTCAACACCTCACCCTCAACTCCTCACTCACCCTCACTCTCACTCATCCTCACTCAACCACCCTCAACTTCACTCACCCTCAACGCCTCACCCAACACCTCACCTTCACTCACCATCAACATCTCACCCTCACTCACCCACAAAACATCAGCCTCAACCCCTCACCCTCAATCACTCACCCTCAACCATTCACCCTCACTCACCCTCCCTCACCCTCAATTCCTCACCCACACCCTCAACACTTCACCCTAAACACCTCACTCATCCTCAACGCCTCCCCCTCACTCCCCCTCACCCTCACTCACCCTCAACACCTCACCATCACTAACACTCAACACCTCACCCTCACTAACTCTCAATCCCTCAATCACCCTTCCCCTCACTCACCCTCAATACCTCACCCTCACTAACACTGAAACCCTCAATCACCCTCACTCTTACTCTCACTCACACTCTACACCTCAGCCTCACCCTCACTCACTCACCCTCAACACCTCACCCCCTCAACCCCTCACCCCCTCACCCTCACCCTCACCCGCCCTCACCCCCTCACCCTCAACACCTCACCCCCTCACCCTCAACTCCTCACCCTCAACACCTCACCCTCACTCACTCTCAACACCTCACCCTCACTCACTCACCCTCAACACCTCACCCTCACTCACTCACAATCAATCACCCTCAACCCCTCACCCTCAACCCCTCACCCTCAACCCCTCACCCTCAACCCCTCACCCTCAACCCCTCACCCTCAACACCTCACCCTCAACACCTCCCCCTCAACACCTCCCCCTCAACACCTCCCCCTCAACACCTCCCCCTCAACACCTCCCCCTCAACACCTCCCCCTCAACACCTCCCCCTCAACACCTCCCCCTCAACACCTCCCCCTCAACACCTCCCCCTCAACACCTCCCCCTCAACACCTCCCCCTCAACACCTCACCCTCAACACCTCCCCCTCAACACCTCACCCTCAACACCTCACCCTCAACACCTCACCCTCAACACCTCACCCTCAACACCTCACCCTCAACACCTCACCCTCAACACCTCACCCTCAACACCTCGCCCTCAACACCTCGCCCTCAACACCTCGCCCTCAACACCTCGCCCTCAACACCTCGCCCTCAACACCTCGCCCTCAACACCTCGCCCTCAACACCTCGCCCTCAACACCTCGCCCTCAACACCTCGCCCTCAACACCTCGCCCTCAACACCTCGCCCTCAACACCTCGCCCTCAACACCTCGCCCTCAACACCTCGCCCTCAACACCTCGCCCTCAACACCTCGCCCTCAACACCTCGCCCTCAACACCTCGCCCTCAACACCTCGCCCTCAACACCTCGCCCTCAACACCTCGCCCTCAACACCTCGCCCTCAACACCTCGCCCTCAACACCTCGCCCTCAACACCTCGCCCTCAACACCTCGCCCTCAACACCTCGCCCTCAACACCTCGCCCTCAACACCTCGCCCTCAACACCTCGCCCTCAACACCTCGCCCTCAACACCTCGCCCTCAACACCTCGCCCTCAACACCTCGCCCTCAACACCTCGCCCTCAACACCTCGCCCTCAACACCTCGCCCTCAACACCTCGCCCTCAACACCTCGCCCTCAACACCTCGCCCTCAACACCTCGCCCTCAACACCTCGCCCTCAACACCTCGCCCTCAACACCTCGCCCTCAACACCTCGCCCTCAACACCTCGCCCTCAACACCTCGCCCTCAACACCTCGCCCTCAACACCTCGCCCTCAACACCTCGCCCTCAACACCTCGCCCTCAACACCTCGCCCTCAACACCTCGCCCTCAACACCTCGCCCTCAACACCTCGCCCTCAACACCTCGCCCTCAACACCTCGCCCTCAACACCTCGCCCTCAACACCTCGCCCTCAACACCTCGCCCTCAACACCTCGCCCTCAACACCTCGCCCTCAACACCTCGCCCTCAACACCTCGCCCTCAACACCTCGCCCTCAACACCTCGCCCTCAACACCTCGCCCTCAACACCTCGCCCTCAACACCTCGCCCTCAACACCTCGCCCTCAACACCTCGCCCTCAACACCTCGCCCTCAACACCTCGCCCTCAACACCTCGCCCTCAACACCTCGCCCTCAACACCTCGCCCTCAACACCTCGCCCTCAACACCTCGCCCTCAACACCTCGCCCTCAACCCCTCGCCCTCAACCCCTCGCCCTCAACCCCTCGCCCTCAACCCCTCGCCCTCAACCCCTCGCCCTCAACCCCTCGCCCTCAACCCCTCGCCCTCAACCCCTCGCCCTCAACCCCTCGCCCTCAACCCCTCGCCCTCAACCCCTCGCCCTCAACCCCTCGCCCTCAACCCCTCGCCCTCAACCCCTCGCCCTCAACCCCTCGCCCTCAACCCCTCGCCCTCAACCCCTCGCCCTCAACCCCTCGCCCTCAACCCCTCGCCCTCAACCCCTCGCCCTCAACCCCTCGCCCTCAACCCCTCGCCCTCAACCCCTCGCCCTCAACCCCTCGCCCTCAACCCCTCGCCCTCAACCCCTCGCCCTCAACCCCTCGCCCTCAACCCCTCACCCTCAACCCCTCACCCTCAACCCCTCACCCTCAACCCCTCACCCTCAACCCCTCACCCTCAACCCCTCACCCTCAACCCCTCACCCTCAACCCCTCACCCTCAACCCCTCACCCTCAACCCCTCACCCTCAACCCCTCACCCTCAACCCCTCACCCTCAACCCCTCACCCTCAACCCCTCACCCTCAACCCCTCACCCTCAACCCCTCACCCTCACCCTCACTCACCCTCACCCTCACTCACCCTCACCCTCACTCACCCTCACCCTCACTCACCCTCACCCTCACTCACCCTCACCCTCACTCACCCTCACCCTCACTCACCCTCACCCTCACTCACCCTCACCCTCACTCACCCTCACCCTCACTCACCCTCACCCTCACTCACCCTCACTCACCCTCACTCACCCTCACTCACCCTCAACACCTCACCCACCCTCACTCACCCTCACTCACCCTCACTCACCCTCACTCACCCTCAACACCTCACCCTCACTCACCCTCACCCTCACTCACCCTCACTCACCCTCACTCACCCTCACTCACCCTCACTCACCCTCACTCACCCTCACTCACCCTCACTCACCCTCACTCACCCTCACTCACCCTCAACACCTCACCCTCACTCACCCTCAACACCTCACCCTCACTCACCCTCAACACCTCACCCTCACTCACCCTCAACACCTCACCCTCACTCACCCTCAACACCTCACCCTCACTCACCCTCAACACCTCACCCTCACTCACCCTCAACACCTCACCCTCACTCACCCTCAACACCTCACCCTCACTCACCCTCAACACCTCACCCTCACTCACCCTCAACACCTCACCCTCACTCACCCTCAACACCTCACCCTCACTCACCCTCAACACCTCACCCTCACTCACCCTCAACACCTCACCCTCACACAGTGCAATAGGTCTCAGAGGATTTTTAGTTAAAGCTTTTACAATTGTTTATGGCTTTTTTGATTTGTAATTCTTTAGCATTGGCTACAAAAAATAAAAATACAAAAGATTTACAACAAAAAACCCATAAACAATTCTAAAAGCACTAACTCTAATGCTGCGAGACCTATTGCATTTCCAATGCTTGTTCTCAAAGTAGTTACCTTCAGTGACAAGAACTATGGCAGTCTGTTCTTTTTGAAACCATGACAAACAAAACAAGGTTTGACAAAGCTAAACGGCTGGCAGCCAAAGTCCGAAGTATTGCTTTGCCAGTGCTTGTTTTACATTGTTTCGGTTTTCCCCATTGTTGTACTTAGAATCGAATAAAATGGAAGTTGCACGTATAACAACTCTGAAACTAGTATACCCTCTCCTCTTATAACTTCTCATCCTCCATCCCAGTTCATCTTCAGGGCACTGGTCCTGAGGGACTCTCACAACAAAGCAGCAGCTTTTCTCATTAAGTGATGGGCTTAAGATTCGGGGCAAGTCAGGCCTGATGGCTCAGTGGATTCATAGGTACACTGCAGGGATCTGTGATTGACCGTATGATTGATGGTATGGTCTCAGGTGTGAGAAGCAGCAGATCCTCTCATCCTTTCAATTACTAAGATGAGTTACTAAGATGAGAACAGCTGATTGGGTAGCAGTAAACATGGTATGTCAGTTGTACCAAGAGACCCTCTTAGTGGTGAACGTGCACTTTACGAATACATATTGTTCTCTACTACAGTCCTCAACCACTTTTGGTGTTCGTGAAGGCACACTGAATCCTCCTCTACCGCTGACCATAAATAAAGTAAAGGCTTAACCAGACAGTGTAATGTCTGCACTTGTCCTAGTTAATTCATTTAGGAATAGTTTAGCAAGAGGGAAGTGCATGCGCAGTTCTAAACAATACTAAGCAAGGTAAACCGTGAGCCTAAAACGCTAAGTGATGTTGAACGCAACTGCCTACATTATAGTAATCTTCATTTCAGCTGCAAAGTAGCGTGTGATAAATCTTTTCCTTGTGTGTAATACGTTATTATTTTTTATTGCAATGAAAGGTTTTACGACAAATCAAGCCTGCTGAATATGTGGATCATTGTGTTATGCAAATGTTGTACAGGAGAAATCCCAGGTTATCTCAAATTAACTAACCCCAAAGGCAGAGCCACCTGCTTCTGTGCTGTAAAGCTACGATTTTTTTCAAAGTATTGGTTACGGTTAAGACTGAGTTTTTTCATCTAAGTGTCTCTTTTTTCCTACCTTGAGCAGTCTCTGAAAATGTAGGCCACCATGGCTCTGGTTGTATCACAACAAAAGCTACTGGTTGAGTTTTCTCTTTCTGTGACTCCAGGGCCAATCCTACTGGGCTTTCTGGTGATCTACCCAAGCTGGAACACTGCCCAGGCTATCTCATGGTCTGCTTTATGACTCCTGCAACAAACTACAGCACATTTAAAGGCTGCCAATAAATAAAGTAATATGTAACCGCAGATAGCAGAGCTTTGTCTGATCCGTAGGTGATCATTGCAGATATTAACCTTGGCATACTCTGTCCTAGGGCTAGAAATTAGTAACTCTTACCACCCCTCCTCACTCAAGAAAATTGCCTTAAAGTCTACAGATCACTTCTTGTTCACTATTGCCATACACGCTTCCAGTTTCTAGTAAATCTGGCCACAGCCGAGCAGATCATGTTAGTCAGACCAAATTGCCTCTTTAAGGAGCTTGTGAGCTCATGCCCTCCAGTTTTACTCCTACACACTGGAAACCTAAAAATTATTGCCATTTTTTAGAGTTTGTTATAAGGCACTTGCATGAAAAACAATAAATGAAATATTATAGTTATGGAGAACCGCTCTCTGCACATCTGTTCCCTCTGTCCCTTAGGTGTTTAAAAAAAGAACCTTTGTTTTTGTTTCATTATATTGAGGCTTGGACTGTATGTGTCTAACTTTAAAAATAAATTAAAACTACTATATTGAGACACTCCTCAACTTTGCAAACCTGATAGTTTGATGATTAGCATTCTGCATTATTGTATATCCTCCTGCTCTATCCCATACTTGTGTACTCGATGCTCAAGTCTGGCTATCTTCAATGCACTCCATCTAGACTATAGGGTTACATGAGTTTTGGTGAACAGCACTTTTCTCATTTTCTAGGCCATGTCCCCTTCTTTCCTCTACTCTGTTATGACTTTATTGAGGCACACTTAGTTTTGAGTCTCCTCATCACTGGAACATCAAATTTTACACTATGACCCGAAGATGTGTTTTATAGCAACAGAGTTGATAGAAACCCTTTCGACCAGCTAATATTTATTACCATGCAGTGTTCTAACAGATGTCCATTCCTCCATCCTCTTAGGCTGTACCTAGTTTACCTTGTCTTGTTCTTTGGGTGGTTTCAATTTAGAACCCTTATCTCAGCTTGGTATAATTTTATATGCACATAGGATGGTACTTTGTTTAATAATTACCCCCCACCCCGCCCCCCCCCCCCACCCCTCGGTCCCAGGGGTGAAACAGCATGACTCACAATGATGGTTCTGCATTTGACCTTTAACAAATCTGTTAATCACAGAATAACTACGTGTGTCTACAAATCACATCCATTTTAACCCTTCTCGTGGAGCACTTCAATAGTTTTTTTTAATTTGGTTTTAACATGCTTGTTTATCAATTAGCAGCAAAACACACAAGATGATGGATGGAATGTTGCACAATGGCAAAACACTCAACCCCAGTCACAGATCTGAGTTTAATCCATCGTTATTTTGCTCACCAAGCCACTCCAGTTCAGACATGGCCATATGCAAATCAGTCTTGACCCTGTCTTGACCCTTTTGCAATCAAAGCATTTCTGGCTATCAGCCGTCTTCAGCCAGGATAGCTTGACTCCAGAGGCTTCGTGAGCACAGGACCCACGTCTGGGCATACCCTCTCCAAATAGGGTGAACAGCAAAACATACAAGATGATGGATGGAATGTTGCACAATGGCAAACCACCCCCCCCCCCTCCCATCACAGATCTGAGTTTAATCCATCGTTCTTTTGCTCACCAAGCCACCCAAGTTCAGAATGTTGCCATTGTGCAACATTCCGTCCATGAATTGTTGGTTTTGCAGGTTTATCAATTAGAAGCTTGCTGCAAATTAATAAATAGACCCGGTTAGAAGAAAGCACAGCTTGCTACAAAAAAGTACATTTCATATCCTTGTTTTTGTTTGAGTCCTTTCTCACCACATGCTACACTCCAAAATCATAGGAAACTATAATGAATTTTAGAATCCCAGCAGAGCAAGAAATCTAAAGTAGAAAAACATAACAAAATCCAGCTTCTCCCTCTGTTCTTTTGTAGTAGCTGCTCATAATTCTGAATAACATTATTCTATTGAAAGCTGATGTTCTGAAACTTGCTGATCATTATTGGTGAGGTAAAACTAAAAGGTGGGGTTCAAAGCTATCAATAACCTGTTTCAGGTTCAAGACTGCTTATACAAACATAAAGTTACAAGTTTTGACTTTGAAGGGTCTTTGCAGTGTAGCCTAAATAAGGAATCTACATTGTTAGCTTGCATGTCATTCTAATAGTAACATATATCTGAAATAGGCTCAAAGTGGTAGCGTATTTTTCTTTTCAGATTACTTCTGCATTTGCTTGGGAGTGACAGATCCACTAGGCACCGTCCTTATCACCACTCAGATTAAGAGATGTTTTTCATAATAAACACCAGCAAGAAATGGGTACCAAAAGAATGTCTGCTCTTTGAGAGGAAGCAATTGGAGAAGGCAATTTATTTCCCAAAAGCTGGTCCTTTACTAGGAGGACATAAGCTGAAGTAGGATGAGACTAAGACTAACTATTTTGCCTGCTTAGGTCAGCGATTTTGCCAAACAATGACTTTTTTCCAGCATTGGTGATGAGAATATATTACCCCAGGATATCACTAATGTTTTTTTGGATGTGAATTGATAGACTTCCGAGTACTATTTTGGATTATTCTACTTTATATGTGTACCACCTAAAAAGCAGACATTAGATTTGGTTGGTCTTGGCAAAGACTATAATCTGGAAGAAGTTCTTACCAGCCGGAAGTGATGGTAGTATGCCGTACGAGGAAGCAATTACACCTGTGTCTGGATTTTCTTTCCTAGGTAATCATCTTTCATATTTTAGGAGAACACTGTGTAAGCCTCTGTGTTGTTGCTTGTGTTAAAGTGTTATCAAATTGGTAACATTATCTAGGTAGAATCTTTAATCCGTGCACCCTTTTCCACTATATAGAATGTAAAGAATGCACATGCCTCTCTTCTATGAATATTATGGTGAATCCCTGGATGTCCACTTACAGAATCATATTGATGGTCTTAAGGAAGTTAAGTCTTGTTGAGCTATTCAAATGAGTTTAGATTCTTTAGATATACGGGCATCGAACAGTTACATTTTGCTGTCGAAGGCTTTTAAACATTCACATTTTTTTCAATTTTGGTTAGATTAGGAGTAAGGTAGGCGTGTTCTACTTATGGCAAAACTGTTCCTTTTTTAATTCACTTCATTGTATTTTTTTTTGTCAAAGGTGTATTTTATTGAAAAAAAACATAGAGAAATTTGCGACAATCTCGCACAACGTCCCACGCAGGGGTCTAAGCAAATTAGGCGGGAGAACACCAATGGCATGGGCAGAGCAAACAACCGGACCCACTAGAGTTCTAGGCTAGAAAGTCACAGAAAGTGCAGTTCAAGTCTGGTATGCCACCGGCAAATACAAGCGTGGGTCCACTGCACCACAAGAAGCATGGAAAACTACATCCGGAGGATCCCCCCGGACGAACAGCAGGGTGTCTCCCGCCGCAGTTGAGTGAAGAATGTCACACAAAGTTAAAACAACCCCTCCTGTTCCGCCCGCCACAGTTTATTGAGAGCCGCGTTGAGAGCCACGCAGCTACCCCTGAGCGACGCCTTAAAGGCATCCCAGGTGACAAAAACCGAAGTGTCCTGGACAGGGTTGAGGTCAAAAAAGTCGCGGATCGCCGTCCGTATCATTTCTGACCAGTGAGGCTGGAAAATACCACTTGCGCGGTCCAGCACTGTCTGAGGCCCAGTGAAAACAGAGGGCCAATAGGCTATGATCAGAGACGGAAAGGGGGAAGATCGTGGCATCCCTCAGGGATCCCCGGAGGGATTGGCTCAGAAACCCATAGTCCAGACGGGAATAAGAATGGTGAACGTGGGAGAAGTAAGTATAATCTCGCGCAAGGGGATGAAGGGAGCGCCACCCGTCGATCAACCCCAGGTCTTCGACGCGTCTCTGCCGAAAAGACCCCAACTTCGGCCCTCTGAGGACGGTAGCAGTCCAATTCTCGGTACCATATCAGATTAAAGTCCCCCAACACAAAGAGGGCCCCTCAGCAAAGTCCTCGACAACGGTCAGTAGGTCCTGGAGGAACCTATTCTGTCCCGCATTGGGGGCATACAGTACTAGAAAGGTGCATAATTTGCCGCGGAGTGTACCCTTGACCGTGATCCATCTACCCTCTTTATCGCTCCGAACCCCCAGCGGTTGAAAGTTCAACGCTGAATGAAACATAAGAGCCACCCCCCTGTGCTTAGTAAGGGCAGAGGACCTATAAATAAGTGGGTATTGTCAGTGCTTAAGGCGGGTTTAGTCTTTCCGAGCTAGGTGCCTCTCCTGGAGACCCACCACATCAAGGCTATGGTCTAGAATGTATTTCCAGATCTTCTGGCGTTTTTGAGGAGAGTAGCAAGCCTTCCCCTCCGGAGGTCAGCCAACTCTCTCAGCACAGGTTGCAAGGTCGGTATCACGCATCCACTCACACATTTGCTACCCCCTCTTTCCCCCCCCTTCTCCCCTCCCAACTCCCCATACCACCCCTCCCCCCAAGCCCAGGACTGGAGAACCTCAACAGGAGTGCCTCCCCCGCCCGAAACTGAAAAGGCCCCAAGTGGGCAAAGAGAAGGAAAAAATATAGAGAACAGTGAACCACCATGAGGGCTGTCGTTGATTCCCTCGGAGAACGGTGGTTGAGGTACCAGTCAGTGTCCCACTCGCTCCTCGGACCGGGGCATCTTCGCCAAAAGTACATAGTTACCCACGGTACCTGAGCGGAGGGGGGGGTGTCCCTCCGACGCCTGCCAGCCTTCTCTCCGCCGTCATGCAGCCCCCGAGCTGTCCTGCAACTGCGCCTTCGTCACACTCACCACGGAGGTCACTGCACCATCTCTTTCTTGCTGGCTGGCCGTAGGATCCGACCTATTCTGTGCCACGGGGCGCCCCACTCTCTGCCAGGAGGAAGAGCCCCGTTGTTGTCTCGCCGGCGATTGGCCATTCCTTTAAAGGGGGCAGCGTCGTCCAGGCCCATGATATCTTTGGCCGCCTGCAGAGATCGAATCTGGACCAGCCTGTTCTGCCACCGGAAGATTGAATTGAATTGAATTGAAAGAGTACTTGTATAGCGCCATACTACCCGGAGGCCTCGTAGCGCTTCAAGACCAGAAGTGACAATTCAATGAATGAAAGATGAGGCGAAAGGGATGGCCCCAGGAATACGCCACATTATGGTCCCTCAGGAAAGATGTCACGGGCTTGAAGTCACGTCTATTTTGAAGAGTGGACGCCGCCAGGTCCTGGAAGAGATGGGGGCGATGCTCCCTAAACTGCAAGTCAGTGATTCCCCTCGCCTTCCGAAGGATACGCTCCTTAAGTTGAAAATCATGCACGCAGGCCAGGATGTCGGGAGACGGAGCCCCCGTGCCTCTCGGTAGCCCAACTCTATGGACCCTGACCTCGTGAAGGTAGTCTTCACCCAGGATCTGCAGAAAAAGAGCCTCCACATAGTTACGCAGATCTCCCGCCTCTCCGTCCCAGGGCACCGCGCGGATGCAGATGTTATTCCGGCGGGAACAGTTCTCCAGGTCCTCCAGGTCCTCCGCATGGGCCTGGAGATCCAGGTTTTGCTCCGCCAGCCTAAGCACATCCTGTTGGAGCTGGTGCACGTCGCCTGCCAACCCTAGGTCGTGCTCTTCCAGCGTCGCCACCCGCTCGCCGATGCCATCCAAGTCCCTTCTCACCTCTCTGAGATCGGAAGCGAGTTGGGAGCGGAGCTCCGAAATATCCTCCTTGACGGCTGAGAAGAGCTTCAGCATAAAGGCCTTGGTGGCCGGCGCCTCATCGTCTCGCAGCCGGGGAGAAGTGTCGGCTGTGCTCCTTTTAGAGGTCCCTCCTTGCCCGGCTTGTCCTTGCGGTTTCTGTTAGCCATCGCTCCCGGTTCGGTGGACGTATTCCAACCAGGGCGGCAGGCAGCGAGCTCCACCCCAGGACCGTCGCTCCCAATCCGGGCAGGCTATCGTCTACTTCGCCCCAAACGCGGTTGCGAGTCCAGGGCCCGGGTCCAGCGACCTCTGTCTGCTCCGCGTTGTCGCTTTTCCTCCCACCGAGACCCTGGGAAGGGGCCCCCGATCAGCGTCGTCCGCACCGAGGGTCCGCGAGATACCGCAGGTGGGTCCCACTCCTGCGCTATGCCCCCAGGCTATAGGGTAGGGTAATGCCTACAAGCGGTCCACACCCCGGGTGCCGTCAGCAATGGGTACTCTTCGCGCGCTTCCAAGCGTTCCGATGAAGCAGGAGGGGGGGGGGGGGCACAGTCCTCACAGAATGGGCAGCTCCTGTACACGTTGTGCCCCAACGTCCCTACCCCGCCAATACCTGTCTGGTGATTTCGGGGGGTCCCCGGCCCGGCAACAGTGTAGATGGGGCGAGTTACCAGGGGGGTCGTGCACTGTGGTCCGGTCGCTCCCCCCTTCAGGCCCGGCGTTCCCTCTGTCCCCGTCGCAGCTCACCTTCGTGCTCAGGCGTCCGCGGCCGGGTCCAATTACTCCTCCGTCCGGACCAGACACCAGACCATAGCAGGCCGCAGCAGGCCGTCGCGGTCGTCGATCATTCCTCAGTGGGCCCTTGGACGCGGGACTCACAGTCAAACCCACCAGTCTCTGCAGTGACTTTAGGTAGCTTTAGGCTCCCCACTGCGAGCCCCGCTCCGGCACCAGCGCCCAGGTCCTCAGGTCCGTCAGGGGTCTTAGCTGTATCGCGGGGGAGGCCTTGATAACACTGCGCCGTAGGCCTGAGATCCCTGGGCTCAATTTTCGCTCTGCCGGCGTGGAGCACCTGTGGGGCCCAGGGGTTGCTGTCCCACTGCTGCTGGGAAGGTCGCTGCTCCGGCGTCGTCCGGGGTCCGTCTCGGACCCGACTAAGGGCAAGGGAAAGGAAGCGAGGCGGCAGCTCCGATGACCCCAGCAAGGGGAAGCCCAACTGCTCACTCCCCGGTGAGGCCCGGGCCGGCCCCCGGGTCTCGTCACTCCGCCGATGATAGAGCCGCCGCAGGAACTCCAGGCTTCCCCAGGCTCGGCACCGGGGCCCAGGGGGACAAGCGGCAGTGGACCACGGGTGTTTGGTAGCCCCAGAGGCTGCAAAACAAAGCTTATAGGGACTCGAGAGCACGTCCTACTCCGCTGCCATCTTGGCCTCGCCCCCCTTCATTATATTTTTGTTACATAAATCATCAGTTGACTAGGCAATCCCACAAACACCTGATGGTAGAGCCTTGCTTTGCAAAGCCGTCAGCGCTCCCTTCCTATTCAGGTGCCTTTTGTAAAAAGAGAATCACAACGTATGTTTTCCGGTATAACCAGTGATGTCTAGTGCAATTTCAGTAGACATCTGACCATTGTTTGAGTTTACAAATATTTGTTCCTAGATTACTCAACAACCAGGCATCCACATTCAATTCTGGGTTTAATCAGTAGCTATTGCCACAGGTTTCTGATCACAGTATAACAACAAAGCTTTTAAAGTCGTAGGATATATATGATGTGGGTGTATCCTCTGTAGGTGATACATCAGCGGCTTCCAAATGGTGCAGTACGAGCCCAAAAAAATAATTTCTGACTGCTCAGGATTACTTTTCAATTGATTTGTCCTCCGCCACTTAAACTCCTTCGTGCGGCAGGTCTGATCTTCTCCTCGAAGTCCGCTCCCTTATCACAGGTAAAGAGGAGCTGAGTGTTGTCAGCATATGAGATCATTTTAGCATCATATATTACAAAAATTTACCCATGGCGGGAAGTTAAATGTCTCTAATACCCAAAATTGTTTTTCATTGTGACATGGCTGGTTCTTCCATAGAAAAGCACTGGGTTATATTATAGCAACTTATAATTCATAACTTCAGTTTTGGACTAGCTAGAAAAATTATTCAAAGACTCGTTTTAATTATATTGAATCTTTAGAAAGTTGGCATTTTCTTGCCTAAGCCAAAGGCGCTTTTCTGCCAGTGTACAGTGTAATCTGCCTGTTAGTGACTCTCCTATGGTGAGATGTGTATTGTGCCAGACGGTGGACAAAAGGCATGGGTGTAGGGAGATGCTTCCCTCCCCCTCTGCCCCCCCCCCCTCTTCATGAGTGCCATCTGGGCTGTACCCAGGAACTTAATTACATTTCAAAAGGTATCTGCCCTCTCACTGGCAGATGTAGTTCACATGTAGATCTGTCCCTTCATTGACCTGAATGCCTACCAGGCACTAATCCCAGTAATAGAGGGGCTGTCTCCAGAACCGGTTTTGAGTAACCACAATGGAGGATTTTCCCATTACCATAGTCTCATCTCAGGGTGTGCACGGGGAGCAGTTAAACACACAAAGTGCTGCATAACTAGATTGAGCCAGGAAGCAGACTCAACAACCGACTGACCCGGTATCTCCTGGCACCGCAGAATTACACAATTGTAACACGGTCATTCAGAATTGCGCCCGATTCTGGGTCGCTCTGCCTGGCTAGGCAATTGGCTATTACGCTCGCTGCACGAACCCCACCGGCCTTATATACCCCGGCATTAAAGGCTTACAACCATAAGGCATTTATTAAATGTCCTGATGATGGTCCCCATGATTAAGTAGTGGGACCGAAACGCCGTCGACCTGTTGTGCAACTTATACAAAAACTTGATCTATTTGTTATGTATATGTAATGGTGCGTGCCTGATATTTCTGTACACGACAATTTTTACAGAAACTGCTGCTTTTGCCTTAACAAGCCCTGTTTTGTCTTCTGTCAACCTTCTGTACTGATCTGTGTTTGGGTACAGGCTTGTACCCCACACTGGTGATTTGTTGAAGGTATTCCTTTTGAATAAAACTTTCAATTGAGTAAAAAATTGAAGACCTCTGTCCGGCTGGACATGTCGCTCCAAATATAGAATTGATTTAGTCTATATTCATTGTCTCACATATATTTCCTATGCATGGGACCGTTTTCGTTTTACAAAACAAAACTAGATTGAAGCAATTCTGGGAACCTTTCCCCCTATTGATTAGGGAGTGGCTAGGAGTTTCCTTCAACAGACAGGCACTGAGCATAAATGTGCTACCCTTTGTACCCTCTTCAGAACACATCTTTATGGCAGATGGCACCTGCTGTTCAACCTGTATAGAGAGACCTGTTCCCACTTGTACCCAGGACAAATAAGTAGGCTAGACATGTCATTTGTCTGACCTCCTGTAAAGATGCATGCCCACAAAAGCTGCAAGATGCCTCCTTTTTCCAACAGACCAGCTGAATAGTTCAAACTGGATAAGCCCTAAACCCTACTGGTAGGTTCTGGGAAAATGAGTCATAAACTCTATGTGCTACCCACAGGGCTCTGGATTTTTGGGTGGTGTAACAGTATACTCCTCTTTCCCTAAAACCTGCAAAACTGGATGCATGGAAATTTCTTCACAACTTTTTCCTCCTGAGAACCAGTTGAGACAGTGGTTGACTCTGCAGCCACTGATTTCGAAATGCCAGTCTGATTCATGTTGCTGGTTTCTCCTGTTGAAAGTATTTTGACTACCAGAAAGTTCAGAATGTAGAGGGACTTCACCAAGGTCGATGGCAAACAGTATCCAACTGTTAATGAGAAATTCTTGAGTACAGATTCCTGGCTTCACACACTCTGAGCTTTCCCGCATTTTACGACCATACCAAGTTTTCCGCTGGAGCCAAGACTCTCAATCGAGGACCCGTGCTTTCCAGGCCTCCACTGTCGAACCCTCCTTCGGATTCTGCCTACATGCCCTACCCGCCTATGAGGACTTTTGTCTAGAAACTCTTCTAAGTCTTAAGGTAAAACTTCGACCGGGATAAACCTAATCCCTGGATCCGACTGGCAACAGCTCGTGATCGGCCTCAACGTTTGACTCGGACATGGTCTAGTGCCACCAGATAACTGCACATGGCCCCTTGCACTTTCAGGTGCTATTTTGACTTAAAAATTCTAAAAATCATATCTCAAGTTCCCTACATTAAATGTTTGCCCTATTGGTGTCTGTGTTCATTCATTAACGTTTACTCTGCTTTCATAAATTGGAGTCTGACTTTTATGTTGCATTTTCTACTTAACTGTTTTTGTGCTGATAAATGCGTTACATGTTTTTCCTAAGTTAAGCCTGTCTGCTCTTTCCTACAGCTACCAAGGAATGAGCTCAATTTTAAATTGAAGTTAACTGGACCTCGTAAAGAAATGTGACATTACTTGGTGAGGACACTAATAATCAACATTCTCAAAGCTTCAAATGTACTATCAGCAGACCTGTAGCTGTGGTGTCTCGTCCCACACCCTCTTTAACATTTCCCATGTTGTTGGAATGCAAAACAAGGTTTCTTGGGGGCCATATCTGGCTGCACATCAATTTATATTGAATTTCCAGATTCTCTGTGCCCCTAGAGTTATTCATAAAGGCAGCCACTTCCTCTGCCACTCATGTATAGATCTTTTTACTGCGCGCCAATCTCAATGTTTTCATAAATAGCCAATAAGATGGCCTGTGAGAGCTTCCAAGAGTGGTGTATGTTACTGATCAGTCCTTTTGGAGGGGACGTGAAGAGAACAAATTCTGAAACTGAATCAGTTCCCTCGTTTCTG